>NC_088219.1:6632854-6647854 GCF_036934945.1 Oncorhynchus masou masou
ACCTGACATCTATTACCTGACATCTATTACCTGACATCTGTTACCTGACATCTGTTACCTGACATCTATTACCTGACATCTATTACCTGACATCTAATACCTGACATCTGTTACGTGACATCTGTTACCTGACATCTGTTACCTGACATCTATTACCTGACATCTATTACCTGACATCTGTTACCTGACATCTGTTACCTGACATCTATTACCTGACATCTGTTACGTGACATCTGTTACCTGACATCTGTTACCTGACATCTATTACCTGACATCTATTACCTGACATCTGTTACATGACATCTGTTACCTGACATCTGTTACCTGACATCTATTACCTGACATCTATTACCTGACATCTGTTACCTGACATCTGCTACCTGACATCTATTACCTGACATCTATTACCTGACATCTATTACCTGACATCTGTTACGTGACATCTATTACCTGACATCTATTACCTGACATCTGTTACCTGACATCTATTACCTGACATCTATTACCTGACATCTATTACCTGACATCTATTACCTGACATCTATTACCTGACATCTGTTACCTGACATCTGTTACCTGACATCTGTTACCTGACATCTGTTACCTGACATCTATTACCTGACATCTATTACCTGACATCTGTTACCTGACATCTGTTACCTGACATCTATTACCTGACATCTATTACCTGACATCTATTACCTGACATCTATTACCTGACATCTATTACCTGACATCTGTTACCTGACATCTATTACCTGACATCTGTTACCTGACATCTATTACCTGACATCTATTACCTGACATCTATTACCTGACATCTATTACCTGACATCTGTTACGTGACATCTATTACCTGACATCTATTACCTGACATCTATTACCTGACATCTATTACCTGACATCTGTTACGTGACATCTATTACCTGACATCTGTTACGTGACATCTATTACCTGACATCTATTACCTGACATCTATTACCTGACATCTATTACCTGACATCTATTACCTGACATCTAATACATGACATCTGTTACCTGACATCTGTTACCTGTCATCTATTACCTGACATCTGTTACCTGACATCTATTACCTGACCGTGCCAATTTATTTCGATTAGCAAGATTACAGAGTGAAACAAATTAACGTATTCGTTTCTTCAGTCCAGCAATTGATTATACAAAGCGTATATTCTCCTTTTCTCACTAAATTTCACTTTAAGCTTCATTCTTTGGATAGCTATTTTATATCCATTAGTTATATTACACTTTGTCTTTGTTAGCTATTCTTCATTCATCGGTCAAAGGACAGACTGCCCTTGTTAGTCTGTAATGATAGTGAAGTCTCTATTCATTGGTTGAGTTGCTCTAAGTGGAGGGCTTAATGCCTTCATTTCCTTAGTTGACCTACCTAGCAGGGTCACACACACACACACACACACACACACACACACACACACACACACACACACACACACACACACACACACACACACACACACACACACCACACCACACAGCTAGCAGGGTTCATCTGGTAACAATTACAGAACCAAAGAGAATCGCTGAGAGTTACAGCTAATTTATTACAGACGTTTTTTACTGACACCCTAGAGGGGGTTTCAGCCATACATAGACAGAGGGTTATTAACACCCTAGAGGGGGTTACAGCCATATGTAGACAGAGGGTTATTAACACCCTAGAGGGGGTTTCAGCCATATGTAGACAGAGGGTAATTAACACCCTAGAGGGGGTTACAGCCATATGTAGACAGAGGGTTATTAACACCCTAGAGGGGGTTTCAGCCATATGTAGACAGAGGGTTATTAACACCCTAGAGGGGGTTACAGCCATATGTAGACAGAGGGTAATTAACACCCTAGAGGGGGTTACAGCCATATGTAGACAGAGGGTTATTAACACCCTAGAGGGGGTTTCAGCCATATGTAGACAGAGGGTTATTAACACCCTAGAGGGGGTTACAGCCATATGTAGACAGAGGGTTATTAACACCCTAGAGGGGGTTTCAGCCATATGTAGACAGAGGGTTATTAACACCCTAGAGGGGGTTTCAGCCATACGTAGACAGAGGGTTATTAACACCCTAGAGGGGGTTTCAGCCATACGTAGACAGAGGGTTACTGACACCCTAGAGGGGGTTACAGCCATACGTAGACAGAGGGTTATTAACACCCTAGAGGGGGTTTCAGCCATACGTAGACAGAGGGTTATTAACACCCTAGAGGGGGTTTCAGCCATACGTAGACAGAGGGTTATTAACACCCTAGAGGGGGTTTCAGCCATACGTAGACAGAGGGTTATTAACACCCTAGAGGGGGTTTCAGCCATACGTAAACAGAGGGTTATTAACACCCTAGAGGGGTTTCAGCCATACGTAGACAGAGGGTTATTAACACCCTAGAGGGGGTTTCAGCCATATGTAGACAGAGGGTTATTAACACCCTAGATGGGGTTTCAGCCATACGTAGACAGAGGGTTATTAACACCCTAGAGGGGGTTTCAGCCATACGTAGACAGAGGGTTATTAACACCCTAGATGGGGTTTCAGCCATACGTAGACAGAGGGTTATTAACACCCTAGAGAGGGTTTCAGCAATACGTAGACAGAGGGTTATTAACACCCTAGATGGGGTTTCAGCCATACGTAGACAGAGGGTTATTAACACCCTAGAGGGGGTTTCAGCCATACGTAGACAGAGGGTTACTGACACCCTAGAGGGGGTTTCAGCCATACGTAGACAGAGGGTTATTAACACCCTAGAGGGGGTTTCAGCCATACGTAGACAGAGGGTTACTGACACCCTAGAGGGGGTTTCAGCCATACGTAGACAGAGGGTTATTAACACCCTAGAGGGGGTTTCAGCCATACGTAGACAGAGGGTAATTAACACCCTAGAGGGGATTTCAGCCATATGTAGACAGAGGGTTATTAACACCCTAGAGGGGGTTTCAGCCATACGTAGACAGAGGGTTATTAACACCCTAGATGGGGTTTCAGCCATACGTAGACAGAGGGTTATTAACACCCTAGAGGGGGTTTCAGCCATACGTAGACAGAGGGTTACTGACACCCTAGAGGGGGTTTCAGCCATACGTAGACAGAGGGTAATTAACACCCTAGAGAGGGTTTCAGCCATACGTAGACGGAGGGTTACTGACACCCTAGAGAGGGTTTCAGCCATACGTAGACAGAGGGTAATTAACACCCTAGAGGGGGTTACAGCCATATGTAGACAGAGGGTTATTAACACCCTAGAGAGGGTTTCAGCCATACGTAGACAGAGGGTTACTGACACCCTAGAGGGGGTTTCAGCCATATGTAGACAGAGGGTTATTAACACCCTAGAGAGGGTTTCAGCCATACGTAGACAGAGGGTTACTGACACCCTAGAGGGGGTTTCAGCCATACGTAGACAGAGGGTAATTAACACCCTAGAGGGGGTTACAGCCATATGTAGACAGAGGGTTATTAACACCCTAGAGAGGGTTTCAGCCATACGTAGACAGAGGGTTACTGACACCCTAGAGGGGGTTTCAGCCATACGTAGACAGAGGGTAATTAACACCCTAGAGGGGGTTACAGCCATACGTAGACAGAGGGTTACTGACACACTAGAGAGGGTTTCAGCCATACGTAGACAGAGGGTTACTGACACCCTAGAGGGGGTTTCAGCCATACGTAGACAGAGGGTAATTAACACCCTAGAGGGGGTTACAGCCATACGTAGACAGAGGGTAATTAACACCCTAGAGGGGGTTACAGCCATACGTAGACAGAGGGTTATTAACACCCTAGAGGGGGTTACAGCCATACGTAGACAGAGGGTAATTAACACCCTATGTTCTGGTGTTCTACAGTGTTCTGTTATCAATCAGATGTTCTGGTGTTCTACAGTGTTCTGTTATCAATCAGATGTTCTGGTGTTCTACAGTGTTATGTTATTAATCAGATGTTCTGGTGTTCTACAGTGTTCTGTTATTAATCAGATGTTCTGGTGTTCTACAGTGTTCTGTTATTAATCAGATGTTCTGGTGTTCTACAGTGTTCTGTTATTAATCAGATGTTCTGGTGTTCTACAGTGTTATGTTAATAATCAGATGTTCTGGTGTTCTACAGTGTTATGTTAATAATCAGATGTTCTGGTGTTCTACAGTGTTATGTTATCAATCAGATGTTCTGGTGTTCTACAGTGTTCTGTTATTAATCAGATGTTCTGGTGTTCTACAGTGTTCTGTTATTAATCAGATGTTCTGGTGTTCTACAGTGTTCTGTTATTAATCAGATGTTCTGGTGTTCTACAGTGTTCTGTTATTAATCAGATGTTCTGGTGTTCTACAGTGTTCTGTTATTAATCAGATGTTCTGGTGTTCTACAGTGTTCTGTTATTAATCAGATGTTCTGGTGTTCTACAGTGTTCTGTTATTAATCAGATGTTCTGGTGTTCTACAGTGTTCTGTTATTAATCAGATGTTCTGGTGTTCTACAGTGTTCTGTTATTAATCAGATGTTCTGGTGTTCTACAGTGTTATGTTAATAATCAGATGTTCTGGTGTTCTACAGTGTTGTCTGTCCATGGTTGCAACACTCACTACTGAGTTCAAAACTGCCTCCGGAAGCAACGCCAGCACAATAATTGTTTGTCGGGAGCTTCGTGAAATGGGTTTCCATGGCCGAGCAGCAGCACACAAGCCTAAGATCACCATGCGCAATGCCAAGAGTCTGCTGGAGTGGTGTAAACCGAGCCGCCATTGGACTCAGGAGCAGTGGAACTGCAGTCTCTGGAGTGATTAATCAGGATTCATCATCTGGCAATTTGGTGGATGAATATGGGTTTGGCAGAAGCCAGGAGAACGCTACCTGCCCCAGTGTAACGTTTGGTGTAGGAGGAATCATGGGCTGTGACAGTTGTTCAGGGTTCAGCCCCTTAGCTCCAGTGAAACGAAATCTTAGCGCTACAGCATACAATTACATTCTAGATGATTCTGTGCGTACAACTTTGTGGCAACAGTTTGGGTAAGGCCCTTTCCAGTTTCAGCTTGACTGGGCTGCAGAGCCCTGACCTCAACCCCATTGAACACCTTTGCAATGAATTGGAACGCCGACTGCGAGCCAGACCTAATCAACCAACATCAGTGACCGACCTCACTAATGCTCTTTTGGTGGAATGGAAGCAAGTCCCCGCAGCAAAGTTCCAACATCTAGTGGAAAGCCTTCCCAGAAGAGTGGAGGCTGTTATAGCAGCAATGTACCAACATCTAGTGGAAAGCCTTCCCAGAAGAGTAGAGGCTGTTATAGCAGCAATGTTCCAACATCTAGTGGAAAGCCTTCCCAGAAGAGTGGAGGCTGTTATAACAGCAATGTACCAACATCTAGTGGAAAGCCTTCCCAGAAGAGTGGAGGCTGTTATAGCAGCAATGTACCAACATCTAGTGGAAAGCCTTCCCAGAAGAGTGGAGGCTGTTATAACAGCAATGTACCAACATCTAGTGGAAAGCCTTCCCAGAAGAGTGGAGGCTGTTATAACAGCAATGTACCAACATCTAGTGGAAAGCCTTCCCAGAAGAGTGGAGGCTGTTATAGCAGCAATGTACCAACATCTAGTGGAAAGCCTTCCCAGAAGAGTGGAGGCTGTTATAACAGCAATGTACCAACATCTAGTGGAAAGCCTTCCCAGAAGAGTGGAGGCTGTTATAACAGCAATGTACCAACATCTAGTGGAAAGCCTTCCCAGAAGAGTGGTGGCTGTTATAACAGCAATGTACCAACATCTAGTGGAAAGCCTTCCCAGAAGAGTGGAGGCTGTTATAGCAGCAATGTACCAACATCTAGTGGAAAGCCTTCCCAGAAGAGTGGAGGCTGTTATAACAGCACTGTTCCAACATCTAGTGGAAAGCCTTCCCAGAAGAGTGGAGGCTGTTATAACAGCAATGTACCAACATCTAGTGGAAAGCCTTCCCAGAAGAGTGGAGGCTGTTATAGCAGCAATGTTCCAACATCTAGTGGAAAGTCTTCCCAGTAGAGTGGAGGCTGTTACAGCAGCAATGTACCAACATCTAGTGGAAAGCATTCCCAGAAGAGTGGAGGCTGTTATAACAGCAATGTACCAACATCTAGTGGAAAGCCTTCCCAGAAGAGTGGAGGCTGTTATAGCAGCAATGTACCAACATCTAGTGGAAAGCCTTCCCAGTAGAGTGGAGGCTGTTACAGTAGCAAAGGGGCGACCAGGTTTCCACATACTTTTGGTCATGTATTGTGTGTGTGTGTGTGTGTGTGTGTGTGTGTGTGTGTGTGTGTGTGTGTGTGTGTGTGTGTGTGTGTGTGTGTGTGTGTGTGTGTGTGTGTGTATGTGTGTGATGTAAGGCACTCTGTAAGAGGCTGACTAATGTTTTGCAATAAACGGTGCAATTAGCTTTGATCATACACACACACACACACACACACACACACACACACACACACACACACACACACACACACACACACACACACACACACACACACACACACACACACACACTGACAGAGTGTGAAAACCTGCCAATCCATGGGAGGGAGGCAATTTTAGGAATCAGCAACATAAATTAGGCAAATAATATTTCTAAACACAATTGGCAATCACTTGAGTTTATCCGTTCTGACAAAGTTACTTTCATGCATTGAACTATAATATGTATCGGTCCATTATCTGATCAAGCTCCGTAGTCTTAGTTTGGAAATCAATCCGATACAGTTTCCAATACTGATCTCATTATCTATTTATACCACAGCATTGTTGAACACTTGTTTATGATTGGACAAGGACAAACAAAGACGATAAACCAGATCCCTGGAGAGATGATACACTTCCCAGATCATAATTGTTAGCTCATTTGTCCATGGGAAAATATCCCATTTAGAAAAAGAATTACATTCTCTTATACATCAGTAGTGTCCAGGGTTTGTGCAATAAGTCCCATAATTCATACAAGATGGGTGACATACTTCGTTCCAAAGCCTATTCAGCTCCAATTCAGCTTAAATTGAGGAGTTATTTGGTTGTTTCACTTTGTGTTGTCTGCCAATGTTGTCTTTAATAAATATAGTGTGTTCTACTTTTCTATTTCTGAGGCTGACGCCATAAGTGCTTGTAATGGTGTCGTTTGATGTCTTCTTCCTCTTTTTCTGCTTCCAAACTCTTTGCCATGTTGTTTTGATTTGACCAGTGTAATGACTAGGCCTAACTTACATACGGACGACTTCTCTCTGTTATCTTATCATGGAGCTCATTGCTGTCTTGTCTTTTCTCCAGGGTGGTTCTGTATGAGTGTTGTCCTGGCTACATGAAGCTGGAAGGCATGAAAGGATGCCCTGCAGGTAAGTGTCTACCAGGGATGGACTGGCAATCTGGAATTTCGGGCGAATGCCAGATGGGCTGGTCCATTTTTTTGTCTCGTGGGCCCTACTTGAGCTTCTTGCGCAACATGATCATTATCAGGCTAATAATGGGGGGCCTCAAGTGTGGGAAAAAATAGTCTGGTTTGTCAGAAATGCCTGAGCCGATTTCTGGTCCCAGTTCGCCCCTGGTGTGTACTCTCATGGACTTTAATCCTAGCTCCTAAATGTCCTAAATATCCTCACACTCCCACGTCCCACCTCTGTCACCCACATCCCCAACACACTCCAATGTCCCACCTCTATCTGTAACCCTCATCCCCAACACACTCCAATGTCCCACCTCTATCTGTCACCCTCATCCCCAACACACTCCAACTTCCCACCTCTATCTGTCACCCTCATCCCCAACACACTCCAATGTCCCACCTCTATCTGTAACCCTCATCCCCAACACACTCCAATGTCCCACCTCTATCTGTAACCCTCATCCCCAACACACTCCAATGTCCCACCTCTATCTGTCACCCTCATCCCCAACACACTCCAACTTCCCACCTCTATCTGTCACCCTCATCCCCAACACACTCCAATGTCCCACCTCTATCTGTAACCCTCATCCCCAACACACTCCAATATCCCACCTCTATCTGTCACCCTCATCCCCAACACACTCCAACTTCCCACCTCTATCTGTCACCCTCATCCCCAACACACTCCAATGTCCCACCTCTATCTGTCACCCTCATCCCCAACACACTCCCACTTCCCACCTCTATCTGTCACCCTCATCCCCAACACACTCCCACTTCCCACCTCTACCTGTCACCCACATCCCCAACAATAACTTTATCATGACCATAGTAACTCTATAACTATAATACCTCTATAGCAACTATAATAACTACATAGCTCTTTTAAAAACTCTATAGCTGCTATAATAACTATATAACTATAAAAACCCTATAGCCACTATAAAAACTATATAGCCACTATATTAACTCTATAACTCTGTAACTCTATACTAATTCTAACTCTATAATAACTATATAACTCTACAATAACACTATAGTGCCTATTATAACTCTAACTCTATAATAAAGTTGTAACTCTATGATAACTCTATAACTCCATAATAACTCTATGAAAACCCTTTAACTCTATAATAACTATAGCGACTATTATAACTCTAACTCGATAATAACTCTATAATAACTATATAACTCTATAATACCTCTATAACTCTATAATACCTCTATAACTCTATAATAACTCTATAATAACTCTACCTCTATAATAGCTCTATAACTCTATAATAACTCTATAACAACTATATCACTCGATAATAACTATATAATAACTATATAATGACTATATAACTCTATAATAACTCTATAATAACTCTATAATAACTCTATAATAACTCTATAACTCGATAATAACTATATAATAACGATATAATAACTATATAATAACGCTATAACTCTATAATAACTCTATAACTCGATAATAACTCGATAATAACTCTAGAACTCTATAATAACTCTATAACTCTGTAATAACTCTATAACTCTATAATAACTATATAACTCTATAATAACACTATAATAACTCTATAACTCTATAATAACTCAATAACTCTATAATAACTCTAGAACTCGATAATAACTATATAATAACTCTATAATAACTCTAGAACTCGATAATAACTCTACCTCTATAATAGCTATATAACTCTATAATAACTCTAGAACTCTATAATAACTCTATAACCCTAAAATAACTCTAGAACTCCATGATCACTCTATAGCGACTATCGTGAATCTAACTCCATAATAACTCTACAACTCTATAATAACTCAACAGTAACTATAATAACTATATAGCAACTATAATAGTATTGGCCCGAGGGCACACAGTGTGTTGTGAAATCTATTAACGTATTGTATTTTTTTAAATAAGTTCTATAAAAACTCCCTTAATTTTGCTGGACCCCAGAAAGCAACAGCTAATGGGGATCCCTAATAAATACAAATACATTAATTAATTAATACATGACCCAGAAACATTGAAATATTATCTTCCCTCTGCTTTCCCATTAAACAAATAAATCAAAAGATTGGTAGACAATATTGTTGACTGTGACTGCTATCCACAGTGGCTCATAAATCTATGGCACCTTGGACCTGGTGTAGGTGAGGATGTCTCAGGACTTCAAAAACATTGTAGCCTAAGCATTATCTTCTGTCTCCCCTCTCTCCCCTACAGTGGCTCCTATAGACCATGTGTATGGCACATTGGGCCTGGTGAAGGCTAGTACCACACAGGAGTATTCTGACCTGTCTAAGCTGAGGGAGGAGATGGAAGGGAAGGGATCATTCACCATGTTCACCCCAAGCAACGAAGCCTGGGACCTGCTGGAACCTGTAAGTCGAAGCAACTGAAGTCAGTCACTCAATCATTCAGTCAGTAGTTTGTCATTTGCTATTTCATTTTTTTGTTAGTTTGTTAATCTGTTGGTTAATTTGTATGTTTCAGATTAAGCTGCTTAGACAGTTATAGCTCTGATCTCTCTCTTGCGCTAACTCTCTCCTGTTCCTCCCATCACCAGGAGGTGCGTAGTGCCTTGGTGAGCAATGTGAACGTCGAGCTGTACAACGCCCTGCACTACCACATGGTCAACCGGCGCATGCTAACGAAAGATCTGAAGAACGACAAGTATATCACCTCCATGTACAACAACATGGGACTCTACATCAATCACTACTCCAATGGGGTACGTAGTAAACCTCTAACTCAAATTAATTCAAAATCAAGTCAAATCAAATGTAATTTGTCACATGCTTCGTAAAACAACAGGTGTAGACTAAGAGTGAAATACTTACTTACGGGCCCTTTTCCAACAATGCAGAGAGAAAGAAAATAGAGAAATAATAGAAAGGTTTAACACTGATACACGGGGTAGCAGTACTGAGTCAATGTGCAGGGGAACGAGGTAGTTGAGGTAGATATGTACTCTGTAAAAAAAATATATATATATATTGTTTTTAACCCCCTATGGTTGATTAAATCGAATTAGCATAATACAAAAATCCCCATAAAATCTGTCAGTTTAATCTAATTTACTGGTAGCCAGTCACCTGTATGAAAAAAAACGTCCTAATTAAAAAAAGGTGCAGTATGTTACCGTAAAGTAATTTACGGCAAAGAAAATACTTGTACTTGCCTTTTTGGTACCGTTGTTTTACGGCAATTTACAGGTACCTGAACTGCTAAAAATATGCTGTAATATTACGGTACACTACAGGCTACTGGTTGGCGTGAAAATACGGTTTACCTGTAAAATTGTAATTTTAACAAGGATGTCATTCTGACTGTTTGTAAATTACACATCTCAATATACTGCACTAACATGCCTAGGATATTACATCAAAATTACAACACATTATACATGGGATCATAACACACATCATCAATACAGGCACATACAGTATCATGGCATCATAATTAATATGTTTATTTGTGGTTATTGTTATTTTGTTTTGAGAAACTACATTTTCTTCTCTGCATCTTTGCTAAAATCCAGGTAAAATTTTGAAAGGAATGTGCGTCTTATTCAGTATTTATTGAATGGTTCAGTCAGTGTGCCCCCATTGCAAAATACAGCTGGCAGATCTTTTTTTTATATATTTTTTTTTTACCTTTATTTAACCAGGCAAGTCAGTTACGAACAAATTCTTATTTTCAATGACGGCCTGGGAACAGTGGGTTAACTGCCTGTTCAGGGGCAGAACGACAGATTTGTACCTCGTCAGCTCAGGGGTTTGAACTTGCAACATTCCAGTGACTAGTCCAACGCTCTAACCACTAGGCTACCCTGCCGCCCCATTATGATGAAACATGGGTTTAAAAATGAAGTTTAGTAATTCATTAAACATCAGATTTTTCTTTTTAACAGGACAAATCTGAGGGGGAAAATTCCCTATGTGCACCTCTGTATGTAGTTAACCCCTAGCTAGCTCTTATCGCTAGACTGTTGGCCTAGTTGTCTTTATTCTGTCAACCCCTACCTAGCCCTACATCACAGGTATGTTTATTTTACCTCACATCAATCACTTTATATCATTCTTATTTTCAGAGGATGAATGATTCAATGAATCATGCAAATTAACCAATCACCTCTCTTCCTCTGCAGATCATCACAGTGAACTGTGCCAGGATTATCCATGGTAACCAGGTGGCAACCAATGGGGTGGTCCATGTCATTGACCGTGTCATCACCGCCGTGGGCAACACTATCAAGGATATCCTGGAGGTCAACGAAGACCTCTCCTCCTTCAGCGTACGTACCTGACTGTAATCTGACCTCTCCTCCTTCAACATGCATACCTGACTGTAATCTGACCTCTCCTCCTTCAGCATGCACACCTGACTGTAATCTGTCTCCCCTCCTTCAGCATGCACACCTGACTGTTATCTGTCTCCCCTCCTTCAGCATGCACACCTGACTGTAATCTGTCTCCCCTCCTTCAGCATGCATACCTGACTGTAATCTGTCTCCCCTCCTTCAGCATGCACACCTGACTGTAATCTGTCTCCCCTCCTTCAGCATGCATACCTGAATGTAATCTGTCTCCCCTTCTTCAGCATGCACACCTGACTGTAATCTGTCTCCCCTCCTTCAGCATGCACACCTGACTGTAATCTGACCTCTCCTCCTTCAGCATGCATACCTGACTGTAATATGACCTCTCCTCCTTCAGCATGCATACCTGACTGTAATCTGACCTCTCCTCCTTCAGCATGCACACCTGACTGTAATCTGACCTCCTCTCCTTCAGCATGCACACCTGACTGTAATCTGACCTCTCCTCCTTCAGCATGCACACCTGACTGTAATCTGACCTCTCCTCCTTCAGCATGCATACCTGACTGTAATCTGTCTCTCCTCCTTCAGCATGCACACCCGACTGTAATCTGTCTCCCCTCCTTCAGCATGCATACCTGACTGTAATCTGACCTCTCCTCCTTCAGCATGCACACCTGACTGTAATCTGACCTCTCCTCCTTCAGCATGCATAACTGACTGTAATCTGACCTCCCCTCCTTCAGCATGCATACCTGACTGTAATCTGACCTCTCCTCCTTCAGCATGCACACCTGACTGTAATCTGACCTCCCCTCCTTCAGCATGCACACCTGACTGTAATCTGACCTCCCCTCCTTCAGCATGCACAGCTGACTGTAATCTGACCTCTACTCCTTCAGCATGCACACCTGACTGTAATCTGACCTCTCCTCCTTCAGCATGCATACCTGACTGTAATCTGACCTCCCCTCCTTCAGCATGCACACCTGACTGTAATCTGTCTCCCCTCCTTCAGCATGCACACCTGACTGTAATCTGACCTCTCATCCTTCAGCATGCACACCTGACTGTAATCTGACCTCTCCTCCTTCAGCATGCATAACTGACTGTAATCTGACCTCCCCTCCTTCAGCATGCATACCTGACTGTAATCTGACCTCTCCTCCTTCAGCATGCACACCTGACTGTAATCTGACCTCCCCTCCTTCAGCATGCACACCTGACTGTAATCTGACCTCCCCTCCTTCAGTATGCACACCTGACTGTAATCTGACCTCTCCTCCTTCAGCATGCACACCTGACTGTAATCTGACCTCTCCTCCTTCAGCATGCACACCTGACTGTAATCTGACCTCACCTCCTTCAGCATGCATACCTGACTGTAATCTGACCTCCCCTCCTTCAGCATGCACACCTGACTGTAATCTGACCTCTCCTCCTTCAGCATGCACACCTGACTGTAATCTGACCTCTCCTCCTTCAGCATGCAAACCTGACTGTAATCTGACCTCTCCTCCTTCAGCATGCACACCTGACTGTAATCTGACCTCCCCTCCTTCAGCATGCATACCTGACTGTAATCTTTCTCCCCTCCTTCAGCATGCACGCCTGACTGTAATCTGACCTCTCCTCCTTCAGCATGCACACCTGACTGTAATCTGACCTCCTCTCCTTCAGCATGCATACCTGACTGTAATCTGTCTCCCCTCCTTCAGCATGCACACCTGACTGTAATCTGTCTCCCCTCCTTCAGCATGCACACCTGACTGTAATCTGACCTCCCCTCCTTCAGCATGCACACCTGACTGTAATCTCTCTCCCCTCCTTCAGCATGCACACCTGACTGGAATCTGACCACTCCTCCTTCAGCATGCACACTTGACTGTAATCTGTCTCCCCTCCTTCAGCATGCACACCTGACTGTAATCTGTCTCCCCTCCTTCAGCATGCACACCTGACTGTAATCTGACCTCTCCTCCTTCAGCATGCACACCTGACTGTAATCTGTCTCCCCTCCTTCAGCATGCACACCTGACTGTAATCTGACCTCCCTCCTTCAGCATGCACACCTGACTGTAATCTGTCTCCCCTCCTTCAGCATGAACACCTGACTGTAATCTGACCTCTCCTCCTTCAGCATGCACACCTGACTGTAATCTGACCTCTCCTCCTTCAGCATGCACGCCTGACTGTAATCTGACCTCTCCTCCTTCAGCATGCACACCTGACTGTAATCTGACCTCTCCTCCTTCAGCATGCATACCTGACTGTAATCTCTTACTGTAACCTAACAACAATATGACAGTGGCTAGTATTAATCTGACCAGAGAGGTTTTCTACCTTCACGAACACTTCACAAAAGATTAGAATTGGGATTGCTGTGAAAACGCAGCAAGAATGTCTGAGATGTGATGGGGAAACTGTTGTAGCATTAGAAGTGGTGATAGTATTAGAAGGAGTACAGTACTAAGTGTCCTGTCCTCTCCCGTAGGCTGTAGCCTTGGCCTCAGGTGTGATGGAGAAAATGGGCCAGCCAGGTCACTTCACCCTGTTTGCTCCCACCAACGAGGCCATGGAGAACCTCGGGGCCAGCTTCCTGGAACGCGTCATGGGAGACAAGGAAGTCATCGGAGGTAGCCAATAAAAATACCAATAACCACTCACCTACAGTGCCTTTGCAAAGTATTCAAAACCCATTCATTTTTCCATATTTTGTTACGTTAAAGTGTTATTCTAAAATGGAAAAAAAACAAGTACAAATCATCAGCAATCTACACACAATACCCCATAATGACAAATGTATAGAAATGCTTGCACATTTATTAAAACCTCATTCAAATCGATAGAGTCACTGGGACTCTGTACGGGGGTCATGATTTGAGTTGTGTAATAGCTTTGAAATGTTTCATCCAATATAATTTCCCAGTGTGCCTTGCATTTTTGAGTGAGTTGTAGAGATTCCACCCATGCCTGTAGTTATTAGTGACAAAGACATGGTTGTTGAATTATTGTCATTTTTTTCAGTCATGTGGAAGTGAGTTCCTATGTGAATATTGTCATCATAATTAAACTCTTTATGGCAACATATCTCATAAGCTTTACCCTAACTCAGTGGCCTGAAAGTCATGGTTTACAGGCCTCATCGGGTCTGCAAATAAAGCTGAAAAATTCCTATAACTTTCCCCAAATTCCCAGATTTAAAAAAATAACAATCCTGGTTGAGGGATTTTCCCCAAA
>NC_088219.1:6655354-6677854 GCF_036934945.1 Oncorhynchus masou masou
TATTTAACTGTGTTAGTCTAATTGAGATAAATGAACCTTTATTTAACTGTGTTAGTCTAATTGAGATAAATGAACCTTTATTTAACTATGTTAGTCTAATTGAGATAAATTAACCTTTATTTAACTGTGTTAGTCTAATTGAGATAAATGAACCTTTATTTAACTGTGTTAGTCTAATTGAGATAAATGAACCTTTATTTAACTGTGTTAGTCTAATTGAGATAAATGAACCTTTATTTAACTGTGTTAGTCTAATTGAGATAAATTAACCTTTATTTAACTGTGTTAGTCTAATTGAGATAAATGAACCTTTATTTAACTGTGTTAGTCTAATTGAGATAAATGAACCTTTATTTAACTATGTTAGTCTAATTGAGATAAATTAACCTTTATTTAACTGTGTTAGTCTAATTGAGATAAATGAACCTTTATTTAACTGTGTTAGTCTAATTGAGATAAATTAACCTTTATTTAACTGTGTTAGTCTAATTGAGATAAATGAACCTTTATTTAACTGTGTTAGTCTAATTGAGATAAATGAACCTTTATTTAACTGTGTTAGTCTAATTGAGATAAATGAACCTTTATTTAACTATGTTAGTCTAATTGAGATAAATTAACCTTTATTTAACTGTTGTTAGTCTAATTGAGATAAATGAACCTTTATTTAACTATGTTAGTCTAATTGAGATAAATGAACCTTTATTTAACTGTGTTAGTCTAATTGAGATAAATGAACCTTTATTTAACTATGTTAGTCTAATTGAGATAAATGAACCTTTATTTAACTATGTTAGTCTAATTGAGATAAATGAACCTTTATTTAACTGTGTTAGTCTAATTGAGATAAATGAACCTTTATTTAACTATGTTAGTCTAATTGAGATAAATGAACCTTTATTTAACTGTGTTAGTCTAATTGAGATAAATGAACCTTTATTTAACTATGTTAGTCTAATTGAGATAAATGAACCTTTATTTAACTGTGTTAGTCTAATTGAGATAAATGAACCTTTATTTAACTGTGTTAGTCTAATTGAGATAAATGAACCTTTATTTAACTATGTTAGTCTAATTGAGATAAATGAACCTTTATTTAACTATGTTAGTCTAATTGAGATAAATTAACCTTTATTTAACTATGTTAGTCTAATTGAGATAAATTAACCTTTATTTAACTATGTTAGTCTAATTGAGATAAATGAACCTTTATTTAACTATGTTAGTCTAATTGAGATAAATGAACCTTTATTTAACTGTGTTAGTCTAATTGAGATAAATTAACCTTTATTTAACTGTGTTAGTCTAATTGAGATAAATTAACCTTTATTTAACTATGTTAGTCTAATTGAGATAAATGAACCTTTATTTAACTATGTTAGTCTAATTGAGATAAATTAACCTTTATTTAACTGTGTTAGTCTAATTGAGATAAATTAAGCCTTTATTTAACTATGTTAGTCTAATTGAGATAAATTAAGCCTTTATTTAACTATGTTAGTCTAATTGAGATAAATTAACCTTTATTTAACTATGTTAGTCTAATTGAGATAAATTAACCTTTATTTAACTGTGTTAGTCTCGCTGAGATAAATTAACTTTTATTTAACTGTGTTAGTCTAATTGAGATAAATTAACCTTTATTTAACTATGTTAGTCTCGCTGAGATAAATTAACTTTTATTTAACTATGTTAGTCTCCTTATAAGGGTTTTAGGGTTCATTCCAGAGACCCAGATAAGGGTTTTAGGGTTCATTCCGGAGAGACCTGGATAAGGCTTTAGGGTTCATTCCAGGGAGACCCAGATAAGGGTTTAGGGTTCATTCCAGAGACTGGGATAAGGCTTTAGGGTTCATTCCAGAGACCCAGATAAGGGTTTGGGGTTCATTCCAGGGAGACCCAGATAAGGGTTTAGGGTTCATTCCAGGGAGACCCAGATAAGGGTTTAGGGTTCATTCCAGAGACTGGGATAAGGGTTTAGGGTTCATTCCAGAGACCAGGATAAGGCTTTAGGGTTCATTCCAGAGAGACCTGGGTAAGGGTTTAGGGTTCATTCCGGAGAGACCTGGGTAAGGGTTTAGGGTTCATTCCAGGGAGACCCAGATAAGTGTTTAGGGTTCATACCAGAGAGACCTGGGTAAGGGTTTAGGGTTCATTCCAGGGAGACCCAGATAAGGGTTTAGGGATCATTCCGGAGAGACCCAGATAAGGGTTTAGGGTTCATTCCGGAGAGACCTGGGTAAGGGTTTAGGGTTCATTCCAGGGAGACCCAGATAAGGGTTTAGGGATCATTCCGGAGAGACCCAGATAAGGGTTTAGGGTTCATTCCGGAGAGACCTGGGTAGGGGTTTAGGGTTCATTCCAGGGAGACCCAGATAAGGGTTTAGGGATCATTCCGGAGAGACCCAGATAAGGGTTTAGGGTTCATTCCGGAGAGACCTGGATAAGGCTTTAGGGTTCATTCCAGGGAGACCCAGATAAGGGTTTAGGGTTCATTCCAGAGACCAGGATAAGGCTTTAGGGTTCATTCCAGAGAGACCTGGATAAGGGTTTAGGGTTCATTCCAGAGACCAGGATAAGGCTTTAGGGTTCATTCCAGAGAGACCTGGGTAAGGGTTTAGGGTTCATTCCAGGGAGACCCAGATAAGGGTTTAGGGTTCATTCCGGAGAGACCTGGATAAGGGTTTAGGGTTCATTCCGGAGAGACCAGGATAAGGGTTTAGGGGCTAAAATGGTAACCTGTAGGCTTGTGGTAGTGTTTTATTAGCAAGCCAAGGAAATGATGCAGCTGGTTGCTCCTTAGGTGTAAGTGTGTGTTGTTGTTGTTGATGTTGTTGTTTATGTTGTTGTTTATGTGCAAGTGTTTTTGTGTTATTGTTGTTGATGTTGTACCTGATGTTTATTTGTGTGCTGTTCCACTTCAAGCCAAGGAGGTGATGGAGCTGGTTGGTGAATCCCAGAGCACCTTCAGTGACATGGTGTCAGAGCTCGGCCTATCAGCTGCCATGAAGCCAGAGACAGAGTACACGCTATTGGCTCCCCTCAACCCTGCATTCTCTGGTGAGTACACGCTATTGGCTCCCCTGAACCCTGCATTCTCTGGTGAGTACACGCTATTGGCTCCCCTGAACCCTGCATTCTCTGGTGAGTACACGCTATTGGCTCCGCTCAACCCTGCATTCTCTGGTGAGTACACGCTATTGGCTCCCCTGAACCCTGCATTCTCTGGTGAGTACACGCTATTGGCTCCCCACAACCCTCTTTTCTCTGGTGAGTACACGCTATTGGCTCCCCTCAACCCTGTTTTCTCTGGTGAGTACACGCTATTGGCTCCCCACAACCCTCTTTTCTCTGGTGAGTACACGCTATTGGCTCCCCTCAACCCTGTTTTCTCTGGTGAGTACACGCTATTGGCTCCCCTCAACCCTGTTTTCTCTGGTGAGTACACGCTATTGGCTCCCCTCAACCCTGTTTTCTCTGGTGAGTACACGCTATTGGCTCCCCTCAACCCTGTTTTCTCTGGTGAGTACACGCTATTGGCTCCCCTCAACCCTGCATTCTCTGGTGAGTACACGCTATTGGCTCCCCTCAACCCTGTTTTCTCTGGTGAGTACACGCTATTGGCTCCCCTGAACCCTGTTTTCTCTGGTGAGTACACGCTATTGGCTCCCCTCAACCCTGTTTTCTCTGGTGAGTACACGCTATTGGCTCCCCTGAACCCTGTTTTCTCTGGTGAGTACACGCTATTGGCTCCCCTCAACCCTGTTTTCTCTGGTGAGTACACGCTATTGGCTCCCCTCAACCCTGTTTTCTCAACGCCTCCCCTTTAACATAGCACATAACAGACCCTTTTTGACTTGAGGGGCGTGAAGCCTAGGAACCTACGACCAGCAATTTCAGCCTGTAATTTAAGCACTGGGTTTAGTTGTTGAATAAGCCCTGTTTTGGTCTAGGGAAACACATTGGAAATGTACTAGGATCTCTGGCTCTATGTACAAGCCCCAACCTTAAATCTTAAATTCTGAGTTTAGTATCTGGTTTAATCATTGTCACCTAAGATAATGCAGAGGAGAGATTTGAATAAACAACACATTGAATTGAGAATCAATAAGTGTATACACAGTATGTCCCCTTTGTGTTCCAGATGAGGTCATGTCTATAGACCAGAGTATGCTCAAGGTGATCCTAGAGAACCACATCCTGAAGTTAAAACATACGCTGAGTGAACTCTACAATGGACAACTGCTAGAAACCATCTCCGGAAAGCTATTGCGTGTCTTCATCTACCGCACAGTGAGTGTGTGTGTGTGTGTGTGTGTGTGTGTGACAATGAGAAACAAAACGGAGGCAAAACGAAGACAAATGTATATATATACAGTGCCTTGCGAAAGTATTCGGCCCCCTTGAACTTTGCGACCTTTTGCCACATTTCAGACTTCAAACATAAAGATATAAAACTGTACTTTTTTGTGAAGAATCAACAACAAGTGGGACACAATCATGAAGTGGAACGACATTTATTGGATATTTCAAACTTTTTTAACAAATCAAAAACTGAAAAATTGGGCGTGCAAATTATTCAGCCCCCTTAAGTTAATACTTTGTAGCGCCACCTTTTGCTGCGATTACAGCTGTAAGTCGCTTGGGGTATGTCTCTATCAGTTTTGCACATCGAGAGACTGAAATGTTTTCCCATTCCTCCTTGCAAAACAGCTCGAGCTCAGTGAGGTTGGATGGAGAGCATTTGTGAACAGCAGTTTTCAGTTCTTTCCACATATTCTCGATTGGATTCAGGTCTGGACTTTGACTTGGCCATTCTAACACCTGGATATGTTTATTTTTGAACCATTCCATTGTAGATTTTGCTTTATGTTTTGGATCATTGTCTTGTTGGAAGACAAATCTCCGTCCCAGTCTCAGGTCTTTTGCAGACTCCATCAGGTTTTCTTCCAGAATGGTCCTGTATTTGGCTCCTTCCATCGTCCCATCAATTTTAACCATCTTCCCTGTCCCTGCTGAAGAAAAGCAGGCCCAAACCATGATGATGCCACCACCATGTTTGACAGTGGGGATGGTGTGTTCAGGGTGATGAGCTGTGTTGCTTTTACGCCAAACATAACGTTTTGCATTGTTGCCAAAAAGTTCAATTTTGGTTTCATCTGACCAGAGCACATTCTTCCACATGTTTGGTGTGTCTCCCAGGTGGCTTGTGGCAAACTTTAAACGACACTTTTTATGGATATCTTTAAGAAATGGCTTTCTTCTTGCCACTCTTCCATAAAGGCCAGATTTGTGCAATATACGACTGATTGTTGTCCTATGGACAGAGTCTCCCACCTCAGCTGTAGATCTCTGCAGTTCATCCAGAGTGATCATGGGCCTCTTGGCTGCATCTCTGATCAGTCTTCTCCTTGTATGAGCTGAAAGTTTAGAGTGACGGCCAGGTCTTGGTAGATTTGCAGTGGTCTGATACTCCTTCCATTTCAATATTATCGCTTGCACAGTGCTCCTTGGGATGTTTAAAGCTTTGGAAATATTTTTGTATCCAAATCCGGCTTTAAACTTCTTCACAACAGTATCTCGGACCTGCCTGGTGTGTTCCTTGTTCTTCATGATGCTCTCTGCGCTTTTAACGGACCTCTGAGACTATCACAGTGCAGGTGCATTTATACGGAGACTTGATTACACACAGGTGGATTGTATTTATCATCATTAGTCATTTAGGTCAACATTGGATCATTCAGAGATCCTCACTGAACTTCTGGAGAGAGTTTGCTGCACTGAAAGTAAAGGGGCTGAATAATTTTGCACGCCCAATTTTTCAGTTTTTGATTTGTTAAAAAAGTTGGAAATATCCAATAAATGTCGTTCCACTTCATGATTGTGTCCCACTTGTTGATTCTTCACCAAAAATACAGTTTTATATCTTTGTGTTTGAAGCCTGAAATGTGGCAAAACTTAGCAAAGTTCAAGGGGGCCGAAAACTTTCGTAAGGCACTGTATATATATATAGAGAGAGAAAGACAGAGAAAGACAGAGAGAGAGAGAGAAAGAGAGAGAGAGAGAGGTAGAGAGAGAGGTCTCTCTCTTTCTCTTTCTCTCTCTCTGTAATGGGTTGATGCATCTCTCTCTCTCTCTCTCTCTCTCTCTCTGTAATGGATTGATGCATCTCTGTCTCTCTCTCTCTCTCTCTCTCTCTCTCTCTCTCTCTCTCTCTGTAATGGATTGATGTATCTCTGTCTCTCTCTCTCTCTCTCTCTGTAATGGATTGATGCATCTCTGTCTCTCTCTCTCTCTCTGTCTCTCTCTCTCTCTCTCTCTCTGTAATGGATGACTGTATCTCTGTCTCTCTCTCTCTCTCTCTCTGTAATGGATTGATGTATCTCTGTCTCTCTCTCTCTCTCTCTGTAATGGATTGATGCATCTCTGTCTCTCTCTCTCTCTCTCTCTCTCTCTCTCTCTCTCTCTCTCTGTAATGGATGACTGTATCTCTGTCTCTCTCTCTCTCTCTCTGTAATGGGTTGATGCATCTCTGTCTCTCTCTCTGTCTCTCTCTGTCTCTCTCTCTCTCTGTAATGGATTGATGTATCTCTGTCTCTCTCTCTCTCTCTCTGTAATGGATTGATGCATCTCTGTCTCTCTCTCTCTCTGTAATGGGTTGATGCATCTCTGTCTCTCTCTCTCTCTGTCTCTCTCTGTCTCTCTCTCTCTCTGTAATGGATTGATGTATCTCTGTCTCTCTCTCTCTCTCTGTAATGGATTGATGTTTCTCTGTCTCTAGGCTGTGTGTATAGAGAATGCCTGCATGGTGCGGGGCAGTAAAGAGGGCAGCAACGGAGCTCTTCATCTGATGAGTTCTCTCATCAAACCAGCTCAGACCACCATCTACCAACTTCTCCTGTCTGATGGACGCTTTAAGTAAGGACACTCACCCTAATCAATGTGTTAATATACAGTACAGGTATCCTATTGGGACCTGAGATGTTCATGTGCTCTCAACACTTAAATATATGTGTGAAACCTGATGTTATATGTACGAAATATTACTTTGGTAAAGTGAACATTGTTCAAGACTTCTTATTGCTGTTGAAAATGAGGTCGGGAAAACAAAGGAACTGATCTGTAGAATTGATGGATGGATTGATTGTGTCTTTCTAGTATCTTCCTGTCTCTGATGGAGAGTGCAGGTCTGACAGAGCTGTTGAAACAGGAGGGATCCTACACCGTGTTCGCCCCAACAGACGAAGCCTTCGACGGTCTCACAGAACAGGACATCACCATGCTCACCAGTAAGCATGCTGCTTTTTCTCTTCTCCTCAAATGTCCCTTTACCTCCTCAACCCCCTCCCACCCCCACCCACCCACCCACCCACCCACCCAGAGGAACACCTCCTCAAATGTCCCTTTACCTCCTGTAATCACTGCCAAAGGTGCTTCAACAAAGTACTGAGTAAAGGGTCTGAATACATATAAATGTTTCTGTTTGTTTTTTTTGGACAAATTTTCTAATATTTTACAAAAAAACTGGTTTTGCCTTGTATTGATGGGGTAAATGGGGGAGGGGCAATTTAATGTATCATATATCATAACAGGAAAGCAGCTCATATATAGTAACAGGAAAGCAGCTCATATATAGTAACAGGAAAGCAGCTCATATATAGTAACAGGAAAGCAGCTCATATATAGTAACAGGAAAGCAGCTCATATATAGTAACAGGAAAGCAGCTCATATATAGTAACAGGCATGCAGCTCATATATAGTAACAGGAAACAGCTCATATAAAGTAACAGGAAAGCAGCTCATATATAGTAACAGGAAACAGCTCATATATAGTAACAGGAAACAGCTCATATAAAGTAACAGGAAAGCAGCTCATATAAAGTAACAGGAAAGCAGCTCATATATAGTAACAGGAAACAGCTCATATATAGTAACAGGAAACAGCTCATATATAGTAACAGGAAACAGCTCATATATAGTAACAGGAAACAGCTCATATATAGTAACAGGAAAGCAGCACCACAATGAGGAACTAGTGATCGAACCTGAGTTACTGAGACCAGCTCAACTCGCTCCCTCACGACATTCAAACAAACAGTGAGATTTAGATTTTTGTTTTCATAAAAGTAACACAAGTTAATATAACTAGTAATACAATGCGTTACTTTCCACACAAAGTAATATTGTTCAATGTAACGTGTTTTTCAAGTAATTATTCCCGACACAGGTCTTTAAGCCCGCCCTCTGCTCGTGTCATCACTAGGCGACGTGAACATCCTGAGGACCATTCTGCTGTACCACTTCAGTAACGGCGTCTTCATCAACGGGGGACTGGAGGGAGGGGTCACCAATCTGCTCAAGACCATCCAGGGACACAACCTGCAAGTGCTGTCTGTACGTACCACTGCTGCCATTGTCTTCTCTGTCCTGCCTTTGTTTTGGTACCTAAAATAAGCATGTACAGAACATGGATCCTCATTTTCTCTGCTTAGCTAGTACTGGACAAAGTTATCTCTGTACACACATATTTCAAGAGTTTTCAAAAGACCTTGTGAGCACTATAGTTATTTTAATAATATATCTGTACAGATGCCAATACTCTGAGGTAGACTGGGATGTCTGTCCTCTCCTGTCCCAGAGGCAGAGTAGACACAGGAAACACTGAGGTAGGGTGGGCTGTCTGTCCTCTCCTGTCCCAGAGGCAGAGTAGACACAGGAAACACTGAGGTAGGGTGGGCTGTCTGTCCTCTCCGGTCCCAGAGGCAGAGTAGACACAGGAGACACTGAGGTAGACTGGGCTGTCTGTCCTCTCCTGTCCCAGAGGCAGAGTAGACACAGGAAACACTGAGGTAGGGTGGGCTGTCTGTCCTCTCCTGTCCCAGAGGCAGAGTAGACACAGGAAACACTGAGGTAGGGTGGGCTGTCTGTCCTCTCCGGTCCCAGAGGCAGAGTAGACACAGGAAACACTGAGGTAGGGTGGACTGTCTGTCCTCTCCTGTCCCAGAGGCAGAGTAGACACAGGAAACACTGAGGTAGGGTGGGCTGTCTGTCCTCTCCGGTCCCAGAGGCAGAGTAGACACAGGAAACACTGAGGTAGTGAGCTGTCTGTCCTCTCCTGTCCCAGAGGCAGAGTAGACACAGGAGACACTGAGGTAGGGTGGACTGTCTGTCCTCTCCTGTCCCAGAGGCAGAGTAGACACAGGAAACACTGAGGTAGGGTGGACTGTCTGTCCTCTCCTGTCCCAGAGGCAGAGTAGACACAGGAAACACTGAGGTAGGGTGAGCTGTCTGTCCTCTCCTGTCCCAGAGGCAGAGTAGACACAGGAAACACTGAGGTAGTGGACTGTCTGTCCTCTCCGGTCCCAGAGGCAGAGTAGACACAGGAAACACTGAGGTAGTGGGCTGTCTGTCCTCTCCTGTCCCAGAGGAAACATTGAAGGAAACATTGTCTCTCATTACCTACTCCAATTACTTCATTATCATGAGGAGAACACTTCCTTTTAAAAACACCTTCCACCACCAAAGGAACATGGGGACTTCACTGTTTTTTGGGGTTCATTTCTGCAACTCACATATAATATCCGACTAAGGCAAGGATATGTTCCATTTTATTTCATGTGAAAATCTTTCTGGACCCTTGTTACAGACGGGTTATCATGCGTTAGGTTGTGGTCAAGACTCCGTGTCTCTCCTTTCTCTTTATCTGCAACACAGATGACCCCTTTTCCCTGTCTCTATCAGGCCGGACAATCTCAGACAAGCCTTCCTTAAAGCATGAAGGAAATTCAGAGACACAGAAACAAGGCATTGTCCAGAGATGCAGGGAGTAGGTGGAGAGGGGAGAGGAAGGGGGTGAGAGGGCTATGGGTGAGGAGGAGGGAGGAGGGAGGGAGGGTAAGAGAAAGTAGGAGGAGAGGGGGAGGAAGGGGGTAAGAGGGTTATGGGTGAGGAGGAGGGAGGAGGGAGGGAGGGTAAGAGAAAGTAGGAGGAAGGGGGGTTATGGGTGAGGGAGAGGGATAGGAAGTAAGGAAGGGTAAGAGAAAAGGAGGGAAAGGATTATGGGTGATGAGTAAAAAGAAGGGTGGCAGTGGCGAGGAAGAGTTAGAAAGAAGAGGAAGGAGGGTGAGGAAGAGTGGGAGGTGAGGAAGGAGGGCGAGGAAGAGTATCGGAGGGGAGGAAGAAGAGTGAAGAAGAGTTTGGGAGGAGAGGAAGGAGGGTGATGAAGAGTTTGGGAGGAGAGGAAGGAGGGTGAGAGAGTTTAGAGAGAGTGGAGAAAAGGGACAGGGACAGGGGTGGAGAGAGAGCAGAGGGTGAGAGAGTTTAGAGAGAGTGGAGAAAATGGACAGGGACAGGGGTGGAGAGAGAGAGAGCAGAGGGTGAGAGAGTTTAGAGAGAGTGGAGAAAAGGGACAGGGACAGCGGTGGAGTGAGAGAGAGCAGAGGGTGAGAGAGTTTAGAGAGAGTGGAGAAAATGGACAGGGACAGGGGTGGAGAGAGAGAGAACAGAGGGTGAGAGAGTTTAGAGAGAGTGGAGAAAAGGGACAGGGACAGGGGTGGAGAGAGAGAGAGCAGAGGGTGGGAGAGTTTAGAGAGAGTGGAGAAAAGGGACAGGGACAGGGGTGGAGAGAGAGAGCAGAGGGTGAGAGTTTAGAGAGAGTGGAGAAAAGGGACAGGGACAGGGGTCGAGAGAGAGAGAGCAGAGGGTGAGAGAGTTTAGAGAGAGTGGAGAAAATGGACAGGGACAGGGGTGGAGAGAGAGAGCAGAGGGTGAGAGAGTTTAGAGAGAGTGGAGAAAAGGGACAGGGACAGCAGTGGAGAGAGAGAGCAGAGGGTGATAGAGTTTAGAGAGAGTGGAGAAAAGGGACAGGGACAGGGGTGGAGAGAGAGCAGAGGGTGAGAGAGTTTAGAGAGAGTGGAGAAAATGGACAGGGACAGTGGTGGAGAGAGAGAGAGCAGAGGGTGAGAGAGTTTAGAGAGAGTGGAGAAAAGGGACAGGGACAGCGGTGGAGAGAGAGAGAGCAGAGGGTGAGAGAGTTTAGAGAGAGTGGAGAAAAGGGACTGGGGTGGAGAGAGGACATGACAGGTAATCAGCAGGAAGTCGGATTTCATTAGTTTTGGCAGAACTCCAAAGATGCAGACTTGGAAGGAACAGATTAGGCTGTTGTCTAAATGGGGACGTGCAGAGAGACGGCTGTAAGGAATGACCTTACACACACTGAGGACAATACTGAAACAGTGTACGTGTGTGTGTGCATGATGTGAGTGCGTGGGAGTGTGTCCAGTTAGAACGTGGTTCAAATGATGGGTTAGAGAGATAAAACCGTAAAGTAGTGGGTTTGAGAGAGAAGGAAATGTAAAGTAGTGGTTTAGAGAGAGAACCGTAAAGTAGTGGTTTAGAGAGAGAACCGTAAAGTCGTGGGTTACAGAGAGAACCGTAAAATAGTAGTTTAGAGAGAGAAGGAAATGTAAAGTAGTGGGTTATAGAGAGAACCGTAAAGTAGTGGGTTACAGAGAGAACCGTAAAGTCGTGGGTTACAGAAAGAACCGTAAAGTAGTGGGTTAGAGAGAGAACCGTAAATTAGTGGGTTACAGAGAGAACCGTAAAGTAGTGGGTTACAGAGAGAACCGTAAAGTCGTGGGTTACAGAAAGAACCGTAAAATAGTAGTTTAGAGAGAGAAGGAAATGTAAAGTAGTGGGTTATAGAGAGAACCGTAAAGTAGTGGGTTACAGAGAGAACCGTAAAGTCGTGGGTTACAGAAAGAACCGTAAAATAGTAGTTTAGAGAGAGAAGGAAATGTAAAGTAGTGGGTTATAGAGAGAAGGAAATGTAAAGTAGTGGGTTATAGAGAGAACCGTAAAGTAGTGGGTTACAGAGAGAACCGTAAAGTAGTGGGTTAGAGAGAGAACCGTAAAGTAGTGGGTTAGAGAGAGAACCGTAAAGTAGTGGGTTACAGAGAGAACCGTAAAGTCGTGGGTTAGAGAGAGAACCGTAAAGTAATGGGTTAGAGAGAGAACCGTAAAGTAGTGGGTTAGAGAGAGAACCGTAAAGTAGTGGGTTAGAGAGAGAACCGTAAAGTAGTGGGTTAGAGAGAGAACCGTAAAGTAGTGGGTTACAGAGAGAACCGTAAAGTAGTGGGTTACAGAGAGAACCGTAAAGTAGTGGGTTACAGAGAGAACCGTAAAGTAGTGGTTTACAGAGAGAACCGTAACGTAGTGGGTTACAGAGAGAACCGTAAAGTAGTGGGTTACAGAGAGAACCGTAAAGTAGTGGGTTACAGAGAGAACCGTAAAGTAGTGGGTTACAGAGAGAACCGTAAAGTAGTGGGTTACAGAGAGAACCGTAAAGTAGTGGGTTACAGAGAGAACCGTAAAGTAGTGGGTTAGAGAGAGAACCGTAAAGTAGTGGGTTACAGAGAGAACCGTAAAGTAGTGGGTTACAGAGAGAACTGTAAAGTAGTGGGTTAGAGAGAGAACCGTAAAGTAGTGGGTTACAGAGAGAACCGTAAAGTAGTGGGTTACAGAGAGAACCGTAAAGTAGTGGTTTAGAGAGAGAACCGTAAAGTAGTGGGTTAGAGAGAGAACCGTAAAGTAGTGGGTTACAGAGAGAACCGTAAAGTCGTGGGTTACAGAGAGAACCGTAAAGTAGAGGGTTACAGAGAGAACTGAAAAGTAGTGGGTTACAGAGAGAACCGTAACGTAGTGGGTTACAGAGAGAAGGTTACAGAGAGAACCGTAAAGTAGTGGGTTACAGAGAGAAGGTTACAGAGAGAACCGTAAAGTAGTGGGTTACAGAGAGAACCGTAAAGTAGTGGGTTACAGAGAGAACCGTAAAGTAGTGGGTTAGAGAGAGAACTGTAAAGTAGTGGGTTAGAGAGAGAACCGTAAAGTAGTGGGTTACAGAGAGAACCGTAAAATAGTGGGTTAGAGAGAGAACCGTAAAGTAGTGGGTTACAGAGAGTAGGAAACGTAAAGTAATGGGTTACAGAGAGAACCGTAAAGTAGTGGGTTAGAGAGAGAGAACCGTAAAGTAGTGGGTTAGAGAGAGAACCGTAAAGTAGTGGGTTACAGAGAGTAGGAAACGTAAAGTAATGGGTTACAGAGAGAACCGTAAAGTAGTGGGTTAGAGAGAGAACCGTAAAGTAGTGGGTTACAGAGAGAACCGTAAAGTAGTGGGTTACAGAGAGAACCGTAAAGTAGTGGGTTAGAGAGAGAGAACCGTAAAGTAGTGGGTTAGAGAGAGAACCGTAAAGTAGTGGGTTACAGAGAGAACTGTAAAGTAGTGGGTTAGAGAGAGAACCGTAAAGTAGTGGGTTAGAGAGAGAACCGTAAAGTAGTGGGTTAGAGAGAGAACTGTAAAGTAGTGGGTTAGAGAGAGAACCGTAAAGTAGTGGGTTAGAGAGAGAACCGTAAAGTAGTGGGTTACAGAGAGAACTGTAAAGTAGTGGGTTACAGAGAGAACCGTAAAGTAGTGGGTTACAGAGAGAACCGTAAAGTAGTGGGTTACAGAGAGAACCGTAAAGTAGTGGGTTAGAGAGAGAACCGTAAAGTAGTGGGTTACAGAGAGAACTGTAAAGTAGTGGGTTAGAGAGAGAACCGTAAAGTAGTGGGTTAGAGAGAGAACCGTAAAGTAGTGGGTTACAGAGAGAACTGTAAAGT
Source organism: Oncorhynchus masou masou (assembly GCF_036934945.1). Classification (NCBI taxonomy): domain Eukaryota; kingdom Metazoa; phylum Chordata; class Actinopteri; order Salmoniformes; family Salmonidae; genus Oncorhynchus; species Oncorhynchus masou. The sequence continues at coordinate 6,669,012 of NC_088219.1, forward strand.
AGTGGGTTAGAGAGAGAACCGTAAAGTAGTGGGTTAGAGAGAGAACCGTAAAGTAGTGGGTTACAGAGAGAACCGTAAAGCAGTGGGTTAGAGAGAGAACCGTAAAGTAGTGGGTTAGAGAGAGAGAACCGTAAAGTAGTGGGATAGAGAGAGAGAAACGTAAAGTTGTGGGTTTGAAGGAGAACCATAAATTAGTGGGTTACAGAGAGAGAGAACCGTAAAGTAGTGGGTTACAGAGAGAGAGAACCATAAAGTAGTGGGTTAGAGGGAGAACCGTAAAGTAGTGGGTTAGAGGGAGAACCGTAAAGTATTGGGTTACAGAGAGATCCGTAAAGTAGTGGGTTAGAGGGAGAACCGTAAAGTAGTGGGTTAGAGAGAGAGAAACGTAAAGTTTTGGGTTAGAGAGAGAGAAACGTAACATAGTGAGTTAGAGAGAGAGAAACGTAACATAGTGAGTTAGAGAGAGAGAAACGTAACATAGTGAGTTAGAGAGAGAGAATGGGACACATGAAAGTTGTCCGGTAGTGGTGTTCACTTAAGTCAGGGCAGCCCAACCCTCTTCCTGGAGATCTACTGTCCTGTAGGTTTTACAGCCCAACCCTCTTCCTGGAGATCTACTGTCCTGTAGGTTTTACAGCCCAATCCTCTTCCTGGAGATCTACTGTCCTGTAGGTTGTAGTTTTACAGTCCTGTAGGTTTTACAGCCCAATCCTCTTCCTGGAGATCTACTGTCCTGTAGGTTTTACAGCCCAATCCTCTTCCTGGAGATCTACTGTCCTGTAGGTTTTACAGCCCAATCCTCTTCCTGGAGATCTACTGTCCTGTAGGTTTTACAGCCCAACCCTCTTCCTGGAGATCTACTGTCCTGTAGGTTTTACAGCCCAATCCTCTTCCTGGAGATCTACTGTCCTGTAGGTTTTACAGCCCAACCCTCTTCCTGGAGATCTACTGTCCTGTAGGTTTTACAGCCCAACCCTCTTCCTGGAGATCTACTGTCCTGTAGGTTTTACAGCCCAACCCTCTTCCTGGAGATCTACTGTCCTGTAGGTTTTACAGCCCAACCCTCTTCCTGGAGATCTACTGTCCTGTAGGTTTCCTGGAGATCAGCCCAAGCCCCCTCTTCCTGGAGATCTACTGTCCTGTAGGTTTTACAGCCCAATCCTCTTCCTGGAGATCTACTGTCCTGTAGGTTTTACAGCCCAATCCTCTTCCTGGAGATCTACTGTCCTGTAGGTTTTACAGCCCAATCCTCTTCCTGGAGATCTACTGTCCTGTAGGTTTTACAGCCCAACCCTCTTCCTGGAGATCTACTGTCCTGTAGGTTTACAGCCCAACCCTCTTCCTGGAGATCTACTGTCCTGTAGGTTTTACAGCCCAATCCTCTTCCTGGAGATCTACTGTCCTGTAGGTTTTACAGCCCAATCCTCTTCCTGGAGATCTACTGGACTAGGTGGAAAACTTCCATCCTATTCATATGTTGGTTATAGCAGCAACAAGTGGTTATAACTGTTTATAACACTGTTACGAAACCCCTGTTGTGACAGGTGAACAGCTCCATCAACGTCAACTCGGTGGACGTGCCAGATATTGACCTGATGGCCACCAACGGAGTGATCCACGTTGTGAAGAACATTCTTTACCCTGGGGGTGAGTTACCTGTGTGTGTGTGTGTGTGTGTGTGTGTGTGTGTGTGTGTGTGTGTGTGTGTGTGTGTGTGTGTGTGTGTGTGTGTGTGTGTGTGTGTGTGTGTGTGTGTGTGTGTGTGTGTGTGTGTGTGTGTGTGTGCATGTTTGGGCGTGCGTGCGTGTGCGTGTGCGTGTGTGTGTGTGTGTGTGTGTGTGCGTGCGTGTGTGTGTGTGTGTGTGTGTGTCTGTAAACACTTCTCTGTTTTCTCCAGACCTGCCTGTGGGTCGCGAGGACCTGCTGGTGTTGCTGAAAAGGCTCATCAAGTACATCCAGATCAAGGTGTGTGTGTGTGTGTGTGTGTGTGTGTGTGTGTGTGTGTGTGTGTGTGTGTGTGTGTGTGTGTGTGTGTGTGTGTGTGTGTGTGTGTGTGCGTGCGTGTGCGTGCGTGTGCGTGCGTGTGTGTGTGTTTGCTGGACTTTACCCCAACCTCTCATTTGTTGTTGTTTGTGTTTTAGTATGTCTCTGGTTTCTCCTACACCGAAATCCCCCTCACCTTCATCAGTAAGTTGATCATCATCACCATCATCATGACAGCCTTGAAGTTTTCTTAACATTGATGTAATACGAGCTTGTTTTTTTTTTTTTTGCAGAGAGGACAGTCACCACGACAACGACCCACATCAGAGTAGAATCAGGTAAACCTCTTGGTCTTTATTGTCAATGTTGAAGCAGCATTTCTTTAAATGTAGTCCTATTACACTCCTGTATAATATCTCTAGTCAGTCCTATTACACTCCTGTATAATATCTACATTCAGTCCTATTACACTCCTGTATAATATCTCTAGTCAGTCCTATTACACTCCTGTATAATATCTCTAGTCAGTCCTATTACACTCCTGTATAATATCTCTAGTCAGTCCTATTACACTCCTGTATAATATCTCTAGTCAGTCCTATTACACTCCTGTATAATATCTCTAGTCAGTCCTATTACACTCCTGTATAATATCTCTAGTCAGTCCTATTACACTCCTGTACAATATCTCTAGTCAGTCCTATTACACTCCTGTATAATATGTCTAGTCAGTCCTATTCCACTCCTGTATAATATCTCTAGTCAGTCCTATTACACTCCTGTATAATAACTCTAGTCAGTCCTATTACACTCCTATATAATATCTCTAGTCAGTCCTATTACACTCCTGTATAATATCTCTAGTCAGTCCTATTACACTCCTGTATAATATCTCTAGTCAGTCCTATTACACTCCTGTATAATATCTCTAGTCAGTCCTATTACACTCCTGTATAATATCTCTAGTCAGTCCTATTACACTCCTGTATAATATCTCTAGTCAGTCCTATTACACTCCTGTATAATATCTCTAGTCAGTCCTATTACACTCCTGTACAATATCTCTAGTCAGTCCTATTACACTCCTGTATAATATGTCTAGTCAGTCCTATTCCACTCCTGTATAATATCTCTAGTCAGTCCTATTACACTCCTGTATAATAACTCTAGTCAGTCCTATTACACTCCTATATAATATCTCTAGTCAGTCCTATTACACTCCTGTATAATATCTCTAGTCAGTCCTATTCCACTCCTGTATAATATCTCTAGTCAGTCCTATTCCACTCCTGTATAATATCTCTAATCAGTCCTATTACACTCCTGTATAATATCTCTAGTCAGTCCTATTACACTCCTGTATAATATCTCTAATCAGTCCTATTCCACTCCTGTATAATATCTCTAGTCAGTCCTATTACACTCCTGTATAATATCTCTAGTCAGTCCTATTACACTCCTGTATAATATCTCTAGTCAGTCCTATTCCACTCCTGTATAATATCTCTAGTCAGTCCTATTACACTCCTGTATAATATCTACATTCAGTCCTATTACACTCCTGTATAATATCTCTAGTCAGTCCTATTACTACACACCTGTATAATATCTCTAGTCAGTCCTATTACACTCCTGTATAATATCTCTAGTCAGTCCTATTCCACTCCTGTATAATATCTCTCGTCAGTCCTATTACACTCCTGTATAATATCTCTCGTCAGTCCTATTACACTCCTGTATAATATCTACTTTCAGTCCTATTACACTCCTGTATAATATGTCTAGTCAGTCCTATTACACTCCTGTATAATATCTCTAGTCAGTCCTATTCCACTCCTGTATAATATCTCTAGTCAGTCCTATTCCACTCCTATATAATATCTCTAGTCAGTCCTATTACACTCCTGTATAATATCTCTCGTCAGTCCTATTACACTCCTGTATAATATCTACTTTCAGTCCTATTACACTCCTGTATAATATGTCTAGTCAGTCCTATTACACTCCTGTATAATATCTCTAGTCAGTCCTATTACACTCCTGTATAATATCTCTAGTCAGTCCTATTACACTCCTGTATAATATCTCTAGTCAGTCCTATTACACTCCTGTATAATATCTCTAGTCAGTCCTATTACACTCCTGTATAATATCTCTAGTCAGTCCTATTACACTCCTGTATAATATCTCTAGTCAGTCCTATTACACTCCTGTATAATATCTCTAGTCAGTCCTATTACACTCCTGTATAATATCTCTAGTCAGTCCTATTACACTCCTGTATAATATCTCTAGTCAGTCCTATTACACTCCTGTATAATATCTCTAGTCAGTCCTATTACACTCCTGTATAATATCTCTAGTCAGTCCTATTACACTCCTGTATAATATCTCTAGTCAGTCCTATTACACTCCTGTATAATATCTCTAGTCAGTCCTATTACACTCCTGTATAATATCTCTAGTCAGTCCTATTACACTCCTGTATAATATCTCTAGTCAGTCCTATTACACTCCTGTATAATATCTCTAGTCAGTCCTATTCCACTCCTGTATAATATCTCTAATCAGTCCTATTACACTCCTGTATAATATCTACATTCAGTCCTATTACACTCCTGTATAATATCTCTAGTCAGTCCTATTCCACTCCTGTATAATATCTCTAATCAGTCCTATTACACTCCTGTATAATATCTACATTCAGTCCTATTCCACTCCTGTATAATATCTACTTTCAGTCCTATTACACTCCTGTATAATATCTCTAGTCAGTCCTATTACACTCCTGTATAATATCTCTAGTCAGTCCTATTACACTCCTGTATAATAACTCTAGTCAGTCCTATTACACTCCTGTATAATATCTCTAGTCAGTCCTATTCCACTCCTGTATAATATCTCTAATCAGTCCTATTACACTCCTGTATAATATCTCTAGTCAGTCCTATTACACTCCTGTATAATATCTCTAGTCAGTCCTATTACACTCCTGTATAATATCTCTAATCAGTCCTATTACACTCCTGTATAATATCTCTAATCAGTCCTATTCCACTCCTGTATAATATCTCTAGTCAGTCCTATTACACTCCTGTATAATATCTCTAGTCAGTCCTATTACACTCCTGTATAATATCTCTAGTCAGTCCTATTACACTCCTGTATAATATCTCTAGTCAGTCCTATTACACTCCTGTATAATATCTCTAGTCAGTCCTATTACACTCCTGTATAATAACTCTATTCAGTCCTATTACACTCCTGTATAATATCTCTAGTCAGTCCTATTATACTCCTGTATAATATCTCTCGTCAGTCCTATTACACTCCTGTATAATATCTCTAGTCAGTCCTATTACACTCCTGTATAATATCTCTAGTCAGTCCTATTACACTCCTGTATAATATCTCTCATCAGTCCTATTACACTCCTGTATAATATCTCTAGTCAGTCCTATTACACTCCTGTATAATATCTCTAGTCAGTCCTATTCCACTCCTGTATAATATCTACATTCAGTCCTATTACACTCCTGTATAATAACTCTAGTCAGTCCTATTACACTCCTGTATAATATCTCTAGTCAGTCCTATTACACTCCTGTATAATATCTCTAGTCAGTCCTATTCCACTCCTATATAATATCTCTAATCAGTCCTATTACACTCCTGTATAATATCTCGAATCAGTCCTATTACACTCCTGTATAATATCTCTAATCAGTCCTATTACACTCCTGTATAATATCTCTAGTCAGTCCTATTACACTCCTGTATAATATCTCTAGTCAGTCCTATTACACTCCTGTATAATATCTCTAGTCAGTCCTATTACACTCCTGTATAATAACTCTATTCAGTCCTATTACACTCCTGTATAATATCTCTAGTCAGTCCTATTACACTCCTGTATAATATCTCTCGTCAGTCCTATTACACTCCTGTATAATATCTCTAGTCTGTCCTATTACACTCCTGTATAATATCTCTAGTCAGTCCTATTACACTCCTGTATAATATCTCTCGTCAGTCCTATTACACTCCTGTATAATATCTCTAGTCAGTCCTATTACACTCCTGTATAATATCTCTAGTCAGTCCTATTCCACTCCTGTATAATATCTACATTCAGTCCTATTACACTCCTGTATAATAACTCTAGTCAGTCCTATTACACTCCTGTATAATATCTCTAGTCAGTCCTATTACAATCCTGTATAATATCTCTAGTCAGTCCTATTCCACTCCTATATAATATCTACATTCAGTCCTATTACACTCCTGTATAATAACTCTAGTCAGTCCTATTACACTCCTGTATAATATCTCTAGTCAGTCCTATTACACTCCTGTATAATATCTCTAGTCAGTCCTATTACACTCCTGTATAATATCTCTAGTCAGTCCTATTACACACCCGTATAATATCTCTAATCAGTCCTATTACACTCCTGTAAAATATCTCTAATCAGTCCTATTACACTCCTGTATAATATCTCTAGTCAGTCCTATTACACTCCTGTATAATATCTCTAGTCAGTCCTATTACACTGCTGTATAATATCTCCAGTCAGTCCTATTACACTCCTGTATAATATCTCTAGTCAGTCCCATTACACTCCTGTATAATATCTCTAGTCAGTCCTATTACACTCCTGTATAATAACTCTATTCAGTCCTATTACACTCCTGTATAATATCTCTAGTCAGTCCTATTACACTCCTGTATAATATCTCTAGTCAGTCCTATTACACTCCTGTATAATATCTCTAGTCAGTCCTATTACGCTCCTGTATAATATCTCTAGTCAGTCCTATTACACTCCTGTATAATATCTCTAGTCAGTCCTATTCCACTCCTGTATAATATCTCTAGTCAGTCCTATTACACTCCTGTATAATATCTCTAGTCAGTCCTATTACACTCCTGTATAATATCTCTAGTCAGTCCTATTCCACTCCTATATAATATCTCTAGTCAGTCCTATTACACTCCTGTATAATATCTCTAGTCAGTCCTATTCCACTCCTGTATAATATCTCTAGTCAGTCCTATTACACTCCTGTATAATATCTCTAGTCAGTCCTAATACACTCCTGTATAATATGTCTAGTCAGTCCTATTACACTCCTGTATAATATCTCTAGTCAGTCCTATTACACTCCTGTATAATATCTCTAGTCAGTCCTATTACACTCCTGTATAATATCTCTAGTCAGTCCTATTCCACTCCTATATAATATCTCTAGTCAGTCCTATTACACTCCTGTATAATATCTCTATTCAGTCCTATTCCACTCCTGTATAATATCTCTCGTCAGTCCTATTACACTCCTGTATAATAACTCTAGTCAGTCCTATTACACTCCTGTATAATATCTCTATTCAGTCCTATTCCACTCCTGTATAATATCTCTAGTCAGTCCTATTACACTCCTGTATAATATCTCTAGTCAGTCCTATTACACTCCTGTATAATATCTCTAGTCAGTCCTATTACACTCCTGTATAATATCTCTAGTCAGTCCTATTACACTCCTGTATAATAACTCTAGTCAGTCCTATTACACTCCTGTATAATATCTCTAATCCGTCCTATTCCACTCCTGTATAATATCTCTAGTCAGTCCTATTACACTCCTGTATAATATCTCTAGTCAGTCCTATTACACTCCTGTATAATAACTCTAGTCAGTCCTATTCCACTCCTGTATAATATCTCTAATCAGTCCTATTACACTCCTGTATAATATCTCTAGTCAGTCCTATTACACTCCTGTATAATAACTCTAGTCAGTCCTATTCCACTCCTGTATAATATCTCTAGTCAGTCCTATTACACTCTTGTATAATATCTTTAGTCAGTCCTATTACACTCCTGTATAATATCTTTAGTCAGTCCTATTACACTCCTGTATAATATCTCTAGTCAGTCCTATTACACTCCTGTATAATATCTCTAGTCAGTCCTATTCCACTCCTGTATAATATCTCTAGTCAGTCCTATTACACTCCTGTATAATATGTCTAGTCAGTCCTATTACACTCCTGTATAATATCTCTAATCAGTCCTATTCCACTCCTGTATAATATCTCTAATCAGTCCTATTACACTCCTGTATAATATCTCTAATCAGTCCTATTCCACTCCTGTATAATATCTCTAGTCAGTCCTATTACACTCCTGTGTAATATCTCTAGTCAGTCCTATTACACTCCTGTATAATATGTCTAGTCAGTCCTATTCCACTCCTATATAATATCTCTGTGGTATAGTATCTACCAAAGGCAAAGACAGGGTGTTTCTGTTCTTCATTGCTGCCCTGATAAACTACTTCCTCTGCCTCCTTATATCTGTTTGTTCTTCCGAATGAAATACTGGACTCGTTAATCAGGTCTCTTGTTGATGAGGTAATAGAACTGTCACTGTTTCGTTAGTAGATACGGATACACTTGGCCAGTATCTGGCATGTTGGACCTGGGCCCAATCCAGCATAAGCTTGGCTCTCTGTATTAGGTAATAGCACATTGAGAATAAGCAGTTTGGTGAAGGCTAAGTAGGAAGTGAGAGAGACTGTCTGCCTCTCATCAAAGGGACAATCTGTGATTGCTGCACCCATTTTTTCTTAAACTTCTAAATGAATGATATTTCCCCATTGATTCTTGAAGAAGATAACTCATAAATGTTATCTGCATTGTTATTGTTTAAACTACAGACGCCTCTTTAAAAATGCACCCAGAGAACTCTAGCTGAGGTTTTATATCAGGTCGAGTGCTGTGGTTTGTCGAGGTCTGTGTCTCTGAAAGTTGTGCTCTGTTTTTATAATTGCCGGGGGTCCTTATTTGTTCTTCTGTG
>NC_088219.1:6680354-6692854 GCF_036934945.1 Oncorhynchus masou masou
TGTAGCACTGGGCCCCTTTATTATAGATGCTGCAGCACTGGGCCCCTTTATTATAGATGCTGTAGCACTGGGCCCCTTTATTATAGATGCTGCAGCACTGAGCCCCTTTATTATAGATGCTGTAGCTCCCTTTATTATAGATGCTGTAGCACTGGGCCCCTTTATTATAGATGCTGCAGCACTGAGCCCCTTTATTATAGATGCTGAAGCTCCCTTTATTATAGATGCTGTAGCACTGGGCCCCTTTATTATAGATGCTGTAGCACTGGGCCCCTTTATTATAGATGCTGCAGCACTGGGCCCCTTTAATATAGATGCTGCAGCACTGGGCCCCTTTAATATAGATGCTGCAGCACTGGGCCCCTTTAATATAGATGCTGCAGCACTGGGCCCCTTTAATATAGATGCTGCAGCACTGGGCCCCTTTAATATAGATGCTGCAGCACTGGGCCCCTTTATTATAGATGCTGTAGCACTGGGCCCCTTTATTATAGATGCTGCAGCACTGAGCCCCTTTATTATAGATGCTGTAGCTCCCTTTATTATAGATGCTGTAGCACTGGGCCCCTTTATTATAGATGCTGCAGCACTGAGCCCCTTTATTATAGATGCTGAAGCTCCCTTTATTATAGATGCTGTAGCACTGGGCCCCTTTATTATAGATGCTGTAGCACTGGGCCCCTTTATTATAGATGCTGCAGCACTGGCCCCCTTTATTATAGATGCTGTAGCACTGGGCCCCTTTATTATAGATGCTGCAGCACTGGGCCCCTTTATTATAGATGCTGTACCACTGGGCCCCTTTATTATAGATGCTGCAGCACTGGGCCCCTTTAATATAGATGCTGCAGCACTGGGCCCCTTTATTATAGATGCAGTAGCTCCCTTTATTATAGATGCTGTAGCACTGGGCCCCTTTATTATAGATGCTGCAGCACTGGGTCCCTTTATTATAGATGTTGAAGCTCCCTTTATTATAGGTGATGTAGTACTGGGTCCCTTTATTATAGATGCTGCAGCACTGGGTCCCTTTATTATAGGTGATGTAGTACTGTGTCCCTTTATTATAGATGCTGCAGCACTGGGTCTCTTTATTATAGATGATGTAGCACTGTGTCCCTTTATTATAGATGCTGTAGCTCCCTTTATTATAAATGGTGTAGCACAGAGCCCCTTTATTATAGATGCTTAGCACTGGGCCCCTTTATTATAGATGCTGAAGCTCCCTTTATTATAGATGCTGCAGCACTGGGCCCCATTATTATAGATGCTGTAGCACTGGGCCCCTTTATTATAGATGCTGTAGCACTCGGTCCCTTTATTATAGATGCTGTAGCTCCCTTTATTATAGATGCTGCAGCACTGGGAACCTTTATTATAGATGCTGCAGCACTGAGCCCCTTGATTATAGATGCTGAAGCTCCCTTTATTATTGATGCTGTAACACTGGGCCCCTATATTATAGATGCTGCAGCACTGGGCCCCTTTATTATAGATGCTGTACCACTGGGCCCCTTTATTATAGATGCTGTAGCACTCGGTCCCTTTATTATAGATGCTGTAGCTCCCTTTATTATAGATGCTGTAGAACTGGGTCCCTTTATTATAGATGCTGCAGCACTGGGCCCCTTTATTATAGATGCTGTAGCTCCCTTTATTATAGATGCTGCAGCACTGGGAACCTTTATTATAGATGCTGCAGCACTGAGCCCCTTTATTATAGATGCTGAAGCTCCCTTTATTATAGATGCTGTAGCACTGGGCCCCTTTATTATAGATGCTGTAGCACTGTGCCCCTTTATTATAGATGTTGCAGCACTGGGCCCCTTTATTATAGATGCTGTAGCACTGGGCCCCTTTATTATAGATGCTGTAGCACTCGGTCCCTTTATTATAGATGCTGTAGCTCCCTTTATTATAGATGCTGTAGAACTGGGTCCCTTTATTATAGATGCTGCAGCACTGGGCCCCTTTATTATAGATGCTGTAGCTCCCTTTATTATAGATGCTGCAGCACTGGGAACCTTTATTTTAGATGCTGTAGCACTGGGTCCCTTTATTATAGATGCTGTAGCACTGGGCCCCTTTATTATAGATGCTGCAGCACTGGGCCCCTTTATTTTAGATGCTGTAGCACTGGGCCCCTTTATTATAGATGCTGTAGCACTGGGCCCCTTTATTATAGATGCTGTAGCACTGTGTCCCTTTATTATAGATGCTGTAGCACTGGGGCCTTTTATTATTAACCCTGTATTTTAGCCCATTGTTAAGAATGGGAATTGTTCAGATTAAATAAATTAAATAGACCATGAAATCCCATGAATACAAGGGGTGGGATGCATCAACATGGATGTATCTAAAGCTTTAGCCAAGTCAATAAAAATAGCAGCAAAACATTGCTTAGAATCAAGGGCAATGGTGACATCATTGAGGACCTTTATTAAGGTTGCAGTGACACATCCATAACCTGAATGGAAACCAGATTCTATACCTGAGATAATACTATAGACATCAAGAGACCCAGTCAGTTGATTATGGACAAGTTTTCCAACACTTTTGATAAACAAAACTAAATAGAAATAGGCCTAAAACAGTTAGGATCAGATTGATCTCCCCCTTTAAATGAAGGATGAACCATTACTGCTTTACAAGCAATGGGAACCTCCCCAGAAAGGAGAGAGAGGTTAAGGAGGTCAGAGACAGGCTTGGTGATTATAGGGGCAGCAACCGTAAAGAAGAAAGGGTCTAAACCATCTGACCCAGATGTTTTTTGGGGGGTCAAGTTTCAGGCACTCCTTTAGCACCTCGTACTCAGTGACTGCCTGCAGGGAGAAACGCTGTAGTGGGACAGGGGGAAAAGAGGGAGAAGCCTCTGGGATAGTCACATTAGGAGGGGTGGCCGAGTCAAATCGGAGTCCTGACTTAATGAAGTGCTGATTAAAGATCTCAGCCATGCGCGTCTTGTCAGTAACAATCACATCCTCAACATTAAGGGACATGGGCAGCTGTGAGGAGGAGGGTTTATTCTCAAAGTTCTTTAACCGTTTTCCAGAACTTCTTGGGGTTAGAGAGAGAGAACTGCTCCTTAAAGTAACTGCCTTTGGCCCTCCAGATAGCCTGAGTGCACGTATTTCTCATTAACCTGAACGAGGGCCAGTCAGCCTGAGTATGTGTGTGCTGAGCCTTCAGCCAAATGCAATTCTTGAGGTGGAGTAACTCTGCAAGATCACTATCGAACCAGGAGCTGGACCTGTTTTTAATTCCCAATTCCTTTATGAGGGTGTGTTTGTTAAAATTAACAATACCACTGAAAGTATAAAAACATAAGTTCCAAGCGTCTTCGACAGAGGGGGGATCAAGCTGATTCTTACACCATTTTACAGAGGCCAGTTCATGAAGGAAGGCTTGCTCATTAAGTATTTTAACACGCGTCTATGACAAATCAGGACAGGTCGTTTCACTGAGCGACCATTACGAACACAGGCTGTAAAACAGTGATCACTAAGGTCATTACAGAAAACACCAGACTGATACCTATCAGGATTATTTGTGAGGATAACATCGAGGACAGTAGCCTTTTCTGGGTGTTTGGAGACATACCTTGCGGTATTGGTGATAATCTGAGAAAGATTTAGGGAGTCCTATTGCTTTAGGACTTGGTCAGGTGGTTTAAGTATGTCCCATTTTAGGTCACCTAGCAGGACAAATTCAGATTTAGTGTAGGGGGCCAGGAGAGAGCTTAGGGAAGGTAGTATACAGGCCGGGGTTGATGGAGGACAACAGCACTCAGAAACAGTCAACAAAGAGCTAGTTGAAAGTTGAATGCTTAAAACCAGCAAATCAAATTGTTTAGGGACAGACTTGGTGGAGACAACCGAGCACTGAAGGTGCTCCCACACCTTTGGAAGATCTGTCTTGCCGAAAAAAAAGTTATAAACAGAAAGGTTATCATGAGTATTGTAAACACTCTTCGTAACCACGTAATGACCAACACATGTGGATTGGGGCTGTGAACCCACACTTTCATTTGAACCATTTTAGGTACCAAGCTTCTAGTTTTAACGTGCAGAAAACCCAGGCTTTTACAAGAGCAGAAATCAGTGAAGCAGATATCAGAGCAGAAGTCAGAATTGGGGCGAGCAACAGTAGATGGGCCAGGGTGTACATGCACATTTTCAGATATCATCAACAGTTGTACAGTCAAGGCACAGCATAGGACAGGGAGAGATCCGCAGTGCCGATTTATGACATCTGAATTTGAATCAGATGGCAACAAGATCAAATTGTACAGCAATTTCATCAGGTAACATGAATACAAAGCCGGGGAGAGGTGGTTAAAATAGGATGGGAGGCCATGAGTCCGTGTAACCAATAGAGAGTCAGAGTCCCGAGTGTGGGAACAAACATAATCTGTCCTATGGTTGGGTAAAGAAAGTGAGGGATGAGTGTGGTGGGGATACCTGTACCAGATAGGGGAGACAGACCAGGGCAGACGGGGAACAGAGAGGGGTGCGTGTGGTGGTGGTACCTGTACCAGACAGGGGGAGACAGACCAGGGAGAGAGGGGTGAGTGTGGTGGGGGTACCTGTACCAGACAGGGGGAGACAGACCAGGGAGAGAGGGGTGAGTGTGGTGGGGGTACCTGTACCAGACAGGGGGAGACAGACCAGGGCAGACGGGGAACAGAGAGGGGTGCGTGTGGTGGTGGTACCTGTACCAGACAGGGGGAGACAGACCAGGGAGAGAGGGGTGAGTGTGGTGGGGGTACCTGTACCAGACAGGGGGAGACAGACCAGGGAGAGAGTGTGGTGGGGGGTGAGTGTGGTGGGGTACCTGTACCAGACAGGGGGAGACAGACCAGGGAGAGAGGGGGGAGTGTGGTGGGGGTACCTGTACCAGACAGGGGGAGACAGACCAGGGAGAGAGGGGTGAGTGTGGTGGAGGTACCTGTACCAGACAGGGGGAGACAGACCAGGGAGAGAGGGGTGAGTGTGGTGGGGTACCTGTACCAGACAGGGGGAGACAGACCAGGGCAGACGGGGAACAGAGAGGGGTGAGTGTGGTGGAGGTACCTGTACCAGACAGGGGGAGACAGACCAGGGAGAGAGGGGTAAGTGTGGTGGGGGTACCTGTACCAGACAGGGGGAGACAGACCAGGGAGAGAGGGGTGAGTGTGGTGGGGGTACCTGTACCAGACAGGGGGAGACAGACCAGGGAGAGAGGGGTGAGTGTGGTGGGGTACCTGTACCAGACAGGGGGAGACAGACCAGGGCAGACGGGGAACAGAGAGGGGTGAGTGTGGTGGAGGTACCTGTACCAGACAGGGGGAGACAGGCCAGGGAGAGAGGGGTGAGTGTGGTGGGGTACCTGTACCAGACAGGGGGAGACAGACCCTGTCTACTGTTAATTTTTATTGTTTACCTTACTTGCTTTGGCAATGTTAACACATGTTTCCCATGCCAATAAAGCCCCTTGAATTGAATTGAATTGACAGACCAGGGCAGACGGTGAACAGTTGGAATCCTAGCAGCAGTGCAGCAGACAACGGGAGAAGGTGTCTCACCCACTGGGGAGAAGCTTTTATTTCTGGAGGCAGATTTCTTGTAGAAAAGGCCAGTGGATGATCTCAGAACAGAAGAATGGGACTTCAAAGACTCCTGCCACTTGTTGGGCCCAAAGGCCTCGACACCTTTCACGTCACACCTCAGTGCTAATTGAAGTTGTATCTGGTCTGTCTAGCAAGCCGGGCAGCCTTAACTCAGCATTCAGTCTCCGTAAAGTCAAATATATCATTGTAATGTACTTTATTATTAATTTAAAAAACATTTTGTTTTCTTCTTGGCTTTCAAAATAGCATCAGACCAAACACGACTCACTCAGTTCCAGGATGGATGATGTCCTCAGGTCTCTGCTGTTTATTTGCTTTGAGGTCAATTTCGGTCAAAATTGTTTCGGTCAAAATTAGGTTGTTGGTCTGGAGTTTTGATCTGGTGTGAAGGCCATGCTGTGGAGGGTAGCATCCTGCATATGTCCCTGCTGAAAGATCCAAGTTTATCTAACTCCAAATCTATCCCTTTGTATGAAAGAAAAACATTTGTGAGAGCTCACATGCAGCTGTGTCTCTCTCTCTCTCTGAGTGGGGTGGGTCTGGTATATGTATGTCACATCTTAGTTTAAAACCGTTATTCATAGATTTACTGATCTAGATTCTAAATTAAGTGGTGCAATACATATCTGATCAATTATAAGCCTAGATGTACAAAACCTAAATTAGCTCTAATCCTAGATCATTTTAAACCATGTTAGTGCAACCCACCCGCAATGACATAGATCTGCCCCTACAGATATGCCCCTAACAGTTAAGAGTTAAGGTTAGGACTAGGGTTAGGGTTGGGATCAGAGTTAATAGTTCAGGTTAGGACTAGGGTTAGGGTTGGGATAACAGTTAATAGTTAAGGTTAGGACTAGGGTTAGGGTTGGGGTTAGTAGATCGTTATTTCAAAATAAAGCGTTAACCAGTATTGCCGTTTCACTGCATAAATATGGTAGCCCACAGCTGATGATAGTCTAGTATCAGTAACAACAAGAGGTTTGAGGTGTTTGAGGTGTTCAGGGGATTCGAGGGGTTTGAAGGGTTTGAGGTGTTCAAGGGGTCGAGGGGTTTGAGGGGTTTGAGGTGTTTGAGGGGTCGAGGGGTTTGAGGTGTTCAAGGGGTTTGATGGGTTTGAGGTGTTCAAGGGATTCGAGGGGTTTGAGGGGTTTGAGGGGTTTGAGGTGTTCAGGGGATTCGAGGGGTTTGAGGGGTTTGAGGGGTTTGAGGTTGTCATGTCTTATGTCTGTTCCTGTCCTTTCTCTTCATTCTCTCTCTCTGCTGGTCTTTTTAGGTTACCTTCTCTGTCTCTCATCCCTCAGCTGTTCTACATTTCCCCTAACTAGCTCATTCTCTCTTTCCCCACCTGTTCTCTCTTCCCCCTCTGATTAGGTCTCTATTTCTTTCTCTGTTCCTGCTACTTTCAGTGTCTGATTCTTGTTTGTGTTTTTTGATGCCAGAAGCAAGCTGTCGTCTCGTTTGCTTCCACCTTGTCCTGTCCTGTCGGAGTCTGCATGGCAGGTGCAACCTGCATTATACTACGTTCTTTTGTTCCATTGACTACGTTGGAAGAGGATTTATGCCATTCCTGTTTTTTATTAAAGAACTCTGTTTTCTGTTAAAACCGCGTTTGGGTCTTCACTCAAGTTCATAACAGAGGTGTTCAGGGGATTTGAGGGGTTTGAGGGGTTTGAGGGGTTTGAGGTGTTCAGGGGTTTCGAGGGGTTTGAGGAGTTTGAGGGGTTTGAGGGGTCGAGGGGTTTGAGGTGTTCAAGGGCTTTGAGGTGTTCAAGGGCTTTGAGGTGTTCAAGGGCTTTGAGGTGTTCAAGGGGTTTGAGGTGTTCGAGGGGTTTGAGGGGTCGAGGGGTTTGAGGGGTTCAAGGGCTTTGATGGGTTTGAGGTGTTCAAGGGATTCGAGGGGTTTGATGTGTTCGAGGGGTTTGATGTGTTCGAGGGGTTTGAGGTGTTCAAGGGGTTTGAGGTGTTCAAGGGGTTTGAGGTGTTAAAGGGGTTTGAGGTGTTAAAGGGGTATGAGGTGTTCGAGGGGTTTGAGGTGTTCTAGGGGTTTGAGGTGTACTAGGGGTCGAAGGGTTGGAGGTGTTCTAGGGGTCGAAGGGTTTGAGGTGTTCAAGGGGTTTGAGGGGTACGAGGGGTTTTAGGGGTTCGAGGGGTTTGAGGGGTTTGAGGGGATCGAGGGGTTTGAGGTGTTCAAGGTGTTCAAGGGGTTTGAGGGGTTCGAGGTTTCAAGGGGTTTGAGGTGTTCAAGGGGTTTGAGGGGTTTTGGAATGGAGGAGATAGAAGGGGTATAATGCGTTGCCATGGATACTCGTAGGGACTCACTCAGGCAGATGCTGTTCTTTATCAACCTTTTGTATTTATAAATGGTGGTTTTCTAATTAATATATTTTTCACATTTCCAATGCATCAACACTTAGCGGAAAACCTACGCCCCATCGTTTCTGGGAGGATATACCCACAGAAGCAGAGGTTTACTTCAAAAAATATTGTAATCATCACTTTCTTTCTCTCCAGTGCCTGAAATCACAAAAATGACCAGAGTGATTAAAGGAGAGCCAACTGTCACCAAGGTTACCAGGGTCATCGAGGGCGAACCCATTATCACCAAGGTTACTCGAGTCGTTGAGGGCGAGCCAACCTTCACCAAGGTGACAAGGGTTATCGAGGGCGAACCCATTATCACCAAGGTTACTCGAGTCGTTGAGGGCGAGCCAACCTTCACCAAGGTGACAAGGGTCATCGAAACAGAACCCAGTTTAACCAAGGTGGTCATCGAGGGTGAGCCCACATTCACTACAGTGACCAGGGTGATCGAGGGAGAACCAAGCATCACAAAGGTCACCAGAGTTATTGAGAGTAAGTTTCATTATTCAACATTGGTGGATTGTGAGCTACTGGTGAGTCTCAGCTTGCCTTGGTCTTGGCTTGGGGCTACTGGTGAGTCTCAGCTTGCCTTGGTCTTGGCTTGGGGCTACTGGTGAGTCTCAGCTTGCCTTGGTCTTGGCTTGGGGCTACTGGTGAGTCTCAGCTTGCCTTGGTCTTGGCTTGGGGCTACTGGTGATTCTCAGCTTGCCTTGGTCTTGGCTTGGGGCTACTGGTGAGTCTCAGCTTGCCTTGGTCTTGGCTTGGGGCTACTGGTGATTCACAGCTTGCCTTGGTCTTGGCTTGGAGCTACTGGTGAGTCTCAGCTTGCCTTGGTCTTGGCTTGGGGCTACTGGTGAGTCTCAGCTTGCCTTGGTCTTGGCTTGGGGCTACTGGTGAGTCTCAGTTTGCCTTGGTCTTGGTCTGGTGTTTCAGTATTAGGTGGGTCAGAGTAACATTTGAAAATGTATATCACATTGTAGACAATTGGATGGTAACAGGTTTAGTTTCCCTGTATTGTTAATAACATTGCTGTAAAAAAGATTTGACCTTTCTCTCTCCATCTCTCTCTCTCTCTCTCTCTCGCTCTCCATCTGTCTCTCTCTCTCTCTCTTTCTCTCTCTCTCTCTCTTTCTCTCTCTCTCTTTCTTTCTCTCTCTCTCTCTCTCTCTCTCTCTCTCTCTCTCTCTCTCACACTCGCTCTCTCTCAATTCAATTAAAGGGCTTTATGGCGTGGGAAACAGCTTTACATTTCCAAAGCAAATGGAAACATTAGTAAACATCTGTCTGTCTGTCTGTCTGTCTGTCTGTCTGTCTGTCTGTCTGTCTGTCTGTCTGTCTGTATCTCTCTCTCTCTCCCCCCCCCTCCCCCTCTCGCCCACCTCATAGCTCACAGTGGTTCCTCAGATGGAGGGCTGGAGACTGATGGAGACATTAAGAGGATTCTGGAAGAAGGTCAGTAAAGATATCTTATAGACTTCAATATATCTTAACATTAAATAGACGTAAATGTATGAGAAAAATGTATTAATGTATAATAAAAGGTATTAATATTAATGTATAATAAAATATATTGATACTAATGTATAATAACATATATTGATACTAATGTATAATAAAATATATTGATACTAATGTATAACAATAACATATTGAATAAATGTATGATAATAATATATTGAATAAATGTATGATAACAATATATTAATATTAATGTATGATATTAAGATATTGATTTTAATGTATGATAATAATATATTGATATTAGTCTATGATATTAATATATTGATACTGATGTATAATAACATATATTGATACTAATGTATAACAATAACATATTGAACAAATGTATGATAACAATATATTAAAACATGTATGATATCAATATATTAATATTAATGTATGATATTAAGATATTGATTTTAATGTATGATAATAATACTGTATATTGATATTAGTCTATGATATTAATATATTGCTGCTAATGTATGATAAAAAATATTAATATTAATGTATGATAAAAAATATTAATATTAATGTATGATAAAAAATATATTGATATTAATGTATGATATTAATATATTTACTAATGTTTAATAATAATATGTTAATATTAATGTCTGATAAAAAATATATTGGTATTAATATATGTATATATTTTTTATTTTACTAGGCAAGTCAGATAAGAACAAATTCTTATTTTCAATGACAACCTAGGAACAGTGGGGTTAACTGCCTGTTCAGGGGCAGAACGACAGATTTGTACATTGTCAGCTCGGGGATTTGAACTTGCAACCTTTCGGTTACTAGTCAACCTTTCAGTTACTAGTCCAACGCTCTAACCACTAGGCTACCCTAGGCAACGTAGTTGTCTAACGAGCACCCACAACTGCAGGATGTATGATGACTTTGCGATGTTTGGGTCCCATGATTAGAGGTGTCAAAGGTTAAGAAGTTTCTGGAGAGTGAGGTTCATATTCTCCAGGAGGAAGAGATCAAGAAACTCATAGAGGGAGGTTAGTCGGTCGGAGATGTCAACAAACAAACAAACAAATGACTGATGGGTGGCATGACAACCGCATGTGTACGTCACCCGTTTCCCCGGGCAACCAAAAGGGCTACCTCTCCTTACAACCCCTCTTTGTAACAAGCATCCCGTAGTATGAAAACTGATAGAGGTCCCGTCTGGTAACTTTTCTTTTTGAGGATTGTGAATATAAAGCCTGGACATTTATTTTTATTTTTATCAGGGATAAATGGTTTTAGGAAGATTAAAGTTTCGGAAAAGAAAAAGGCTATTATTCTTGAACTCAAAATGCTCCAAACTGCAGCCAATAACATTCATACACCTACAATATAATTGTTTATAGTATGATATATACAACACAGTTGAACTAATCAGATCCTAAACCCTGAAAACAAAGCGGTAAACCCAACCCAAAGACAACATATGAATGGTATTATCTGCTGTGAAGGGACCTCCTGCATGCGTCAGTCATCTAGATGATTCTGGGCTAATTGCACTGTGTTCTGGCAGATTCACCCCTGCTCTTGGTAGCTGAGAGCAGATGTGTCCATTAAAACCCGGTTACTGTGATAAAGTAACAGGTAGATATACCTCTTTCAGAGCATTGTTTCACTTCCTGAAATTATAACCAATAGAATTGTATGCTACGGTGTATCTGCCAAAAAACAAACATTTGCAAGTCGCGGTAAGGGAATTGTTTGCCTGTTCTATCCTGTTTTTTTTTTGTTTTGTTTTTCATGTAACGTTGTACTTTTTTTGTCTGCAATATTCTCTGACTGAAATTGTCATGTATACATATTGATGCCTAATTATACACGAGCCCATATCTAATTGGTGAAACCACCATTCTCGAAGTGACATTTTTATGGCGTTAGTAATTTTACCATTATGACATATATCATCATTAAGAATGTGCCACAAATGGCATCAGATTCCCTATAAAGTGGACTACTTTGGACCAGAGCTACGGGCCCTGGACAAACAAAGTGTATAAAATAATAATAATAAATTATAAATTATACTTTTATATAATGAATAAGGTGCCATTTGAGACGCCATGTTGGTGATGGTACAAGGACGTTCCTCAAAATAAGCTCTATGTTTTCATATTAGATCATGTACTGGATAACCTCCATACACTACTCCAACACTACTCCAGTATCAATACACTACTCCAACATCTACACACTACTCCAACATCAATACACTACTCCAACCTCCATACACTACTCCAATACTACTCCACCATCAATACACTACTCCAACCTCCAACACTACTCCAACATCTACACACTACTCCAACATCTACACACTACTCCAACATCAATACACTTCTCCAACATCAATACACTACTCCAACCTCCATACACTACTCCAACATCTACACACTACTCCAACATCAATACACTACTCCAACCTCCATACACTACCCCAACATCTACACACTACTCAAACCTCCATACACTACTCCAACATCTACACATTACTCCAACATCAATACACTACTCCAACCTCCATGCACTACTCTAACCTCCACACACTACTCCAACATCTACACACTACTCCAACCTCCATACATTACTCCAACATCTACACACTACTCCAACATCAATACACTACTCCAACCTCCATAACCTACTTCAACATCTACACACTACTCCAACATCAATACACTACTCCAACCTCCATACACTACTCCAACAACCAAACACTACTCCAACCCCCACACACTACTCCAACCTCCACACACTACTCCAACATCTACGCACTACTCCAACATCAATACACTACTCCAACCTCCACACACTACTCCAACCTCCACACACTACTCCAACCTCCATACTCTACTCCATACACTACTCCGAACCTCCATACACTACTCCATACACTACTCTAACTACCATACACTACCCAATACACTACTCCAACCTCCATACACTACTCCAACCTCCATACTCCATCTAGGAGGCATAGCCAGGTGTGTGTGTTAGCGGTGGTGGACTA
>NC_088219.1:6697854-6700354 GCF_036934945.1 Oncorhynchus masou masou
GTTTGAGTAATGGAGTGTTCTCTCTCTCTCTCTCTCTCTCTCTCTCTCTCTCTCTCTCTCTCTCTCTCTCTCTCTCTCTCTCTCTCTCTCTCTCTCTCTCTCTCTCTCTACAGATGGAGGCAGTAAGGGTGCCCCGGCCAAAAGATCTCCAGGTAAATAAATAGATGACAACACACTCACTCTCTCACAACACACACAGAGGTAGAAAAAGTACTCAATTGTAATACTTGAGCAAAAGAAAAGATACCTTATATATAAAATGATTAGAGTAAAAGTGAAAGTAACCCAGTAAGATTCTTCTTGAGTAAAAGTCCCTTCCTTGATCATCTTGGTTCTCTACCTCTCGGTCTCTGTACTGTTTCTCTTTTCATTACGTTTTGTTTTTCTGTCGCAACGTTATCCTTTCTTTCGCTATCTTCTTTGTTCCCTTTGTCTCTCCGTCTTCTTTTCTAAAGCTGGTGTTAGGAGGAGGAAGGCAAGGCTGGTGAGACGCCACAACAACCAAAACCCACGTCCGGCCCTGACCCGTCCAAACCAGCTAAGACCAGTCCAGACCAGTCCAAACCAGTAAGGACCAGTTCAGACCAGTCCAAGCCAGTAAGGACCAGTCCAGACCAGTCCAAACCAGTAAGGACCAGTCCAGACCAGTCCAAACCACACCAACCTTGCAGGAATCCATTTCCAGATCATTATAGAGGCACAGCAAGGAACACAACAACACAACAACACAACAACACGTTCTATGTTCCCTTGATGGGAAAAGAGAAAGTATGAAAATATGTCATGTCTGTTTGAATGGATGTTGATAATACGTTTTTTCAACCAATTTTGTAATCTGGGCAGAGGTGAATAATGAACTTAACCTACAGTAGAGTGAAACAACTGGACCAATGGTGTCGGACATGATGTGTTTTAACAATGCTAAGATAATCAGTTTTCCTACAGGATGTGTTTTAACAATGCTAAGATAATCAGTTTTCCTACAGGATGTGTTTTAACAATGCTAAGATAATCAGTTTTCCTACAGGATGTGTTTTAACAATGCTAAGATAATCAGTTTTCCTACAGGATGTGTTTTAACAATGCTAAGATAATCAGTTTTCCTACAGGATGTGTTTTAACAATGCTAAGATAATCGGTTTTCCTACATGATGTGTTTTAACAATGCTAAGATAATCGGTTTTCCAACATGATGTGTTTTAACAATGCTAAGATAATCAGTTTTCCTACAGGATGTGTTTTAACAATGCTAAGATAATCGGTTTTCCTACAGGATGTGTTTTAACAATGCTAAGATAATCAGTTTTCTTACTTGTAAGTAATATATATACGCAAGGACATGTACTTTTAAGAACTTTTTTTAATGTGGTACAGATGAGGTAGAAGGTTTGAAATAATATTTCTACAACGGAAAGATGATGATGTTTGTTTTTATTTTTTTTGCTCAGTTTAGTTGAAATGATGGCTTGATCTGGAAGACATTTTGTATGTTTTATAATGGTGCTGGCATTCTGTATTACGGATTCATCTTGACCAATAGGAATGAAGCATTGTGTATTATGGATGCATCTCAACCAATAGGAACTAAGCATACTATTAGAAATGCATCTCAACCAATAGGAACTAAGCAATACTAATGCTGTACATTATCTAAACTTAACAACCAACCAAACAGAAGCCTGTTTCGATAGTTTAATTCCGTTATCTGAATGGACAATTTTCTGATTTCTTGTTTTAATTGGTTTGTCTTTTAGCAAGGCTTCCTGCTGTTAGAACTGTTGATGTTCAGTTGTACCATTATGCCTTTGCAATCTATGCACCTTCTTACCTCTGTGTTGTTTTTAAAATCAATGTTCAATAAAAGTTACAGTTGAATGTGAAGATCTTCTTGGTTTTTTATCATACCGGTACGTTTGGTCATTTAAGATCAATTCTGGAAATCCTGGTTGGTGTCATGAATATTACCAAAGGTGACTCCCCTTCTTGTTCGGGTGGCGCTCGGCGGTCGTCGTCGCCGGTCTACCAGCTATCACCGATCTGTTGTTCTGTGTTCCTTTGGTTTTGTCTGATTGGTATCACCTGTTTCTTGTTTGGTTGTTAGGGTGGGGTTATATATAGTTTGTTCAGCCCGCTTCTGTTTCGTGCAGGCTTGTTCGTCTGTTCTGTGTTTGAGTGTATTTTGTTTGTATTTTGGGTTTCGCGCTGTCCATTTATATTTCTGATCATTTGTTTTCCTACTTTTGTTCATGTTATTTTTCCGGGACATTAAAGCATTAAAACATTATTTTTTCCCACATCTTTTGCTCTCTGCGCCTTACTCCACACCTCCTCATTCATTTGTCGTAACAGTTGGAAGAATTGGGATTCCTTGACTATTTCCTCATGATTCAAGAAATGTTTATTTCTGGAAAAACTGGGAATTCTGGGAAACCTAAAGACAAGGCTCTAATGTCAGCTCTGTGAACACACTTGAATCATCTGACTAATGGACAAGAGAGGA
>NC_088219.1:6705354-6760354 GCF_036934945.1 Oncorhynchus masou masou
TCAGTTTATTACACATTCTACAGGCTCTAATGACTTGTCAGTTTATTACACATTCTACAGGCTCTAATGACTTGTCAGTTTAATACACATTCTACAGGCTCTAATGACTTGTCAGTTTATGACACATTCTACAGGCTCTAATGACTTGTCAGTTTAATACACATAGTGCAGGCTCTAATGACTTGTCAGTTTAATACACATAATGCAGGCTCAAATGACTTGTCAGTTTATTACACATTCTACAGGCTCTAATTACTTGTCAGTTTAATACACATAGTGCAGGCTCTAATGACTTGTCAGTTTATTACACATTCTACAGGCTCTAATGACTTGTCAGTTTAATACACATTCTACAGGCTCTAATGACTTGTCAGTTTAATACACATTCTACAGGCTCTAATGACTTGTCAGTTTATTACACATTCTACAGGCTCTAATGACTTGTCAGTTTAATACACATAGTGCAGGCTCTAATGACTTGTCAGTTTAATACACATTCTACAGGCTCTAATGACTTGTCAGTTTATTACACATTCTACAGGCTCTAATGACTTGTCAGTTTAATACACATAGTGCAGGCTCTAATGACTTGTCAGTTTAATACACATAGTGCAGGCTCTAATGACTTGTCAGTTTAATACACATAGTGCAGGCTCAAATGACTTGTCAGTTTATTACACATTCTACAGGCTCTAATGACTTGTCAGTTTAATACGCACAGTCTTTCATGGTAGTCTAGAGGAACAAACTTGATTGAGAAAAAATGCATAGCTCTTGACGTTTAAAGGTAATTCACGCTTGAGCCAACATCCACAGTGTTTACTGTGAGTGCGTTCTGCGCTAACATCAGGGAACTTTTAAAATTCCACATTTTTTTGTGTGACTGTAGAATCCTTAGGGAGTAACGCATTGAGGAACTATCCTGTGGATTCACGGCTACGCCCATCCTCTCCAATCGAGGGTTAATTTGTCATTATAAACCGGGTGGCCCGAGCCCAGAATTCTGATTGGCTGACAGAAACTTTGTGTTACGTGGTACGTAAGAACAGCCCTTAGCCGTGTTATATTGCCCATATACCACACCGTATTCCCTAATTAACCTATGGTTCTTGTAATTAACAAATGTTGTCATCACGGAATCCATTTCGAGCTTGATGACGCTCTTTAGCTTTCTGCTAAATTCTTCGCAATGGTCCCTGTGAAGAAGCAGAGCACCAAGGGGTCCAAGGGTGGCAAGAAGAAGAAGCAGGTCCTGAAGTTCACTCTGGACTGCACCCACCCTGTTGAAGATGGCATCATGGATGCAGCCAACTTTGAGCAGTTACTCCAGGAGTGCATCAAGGTGAATGGGATAGCTGGAAACCTGGGTGGTGGTGTGATGTCTAATGAGAAGAGTAAGAGCAAGATCACAGTTTCCTCCGAGGTTCCCTTCTCCAAAAGATATCTGAAATATCTGACCAAAAAGTACTTGAAGAAAAACAATATTCGCGACTGGCTGCGTGTTGTGGCCAAAACCAAGGAGAGCTGCGAGCTGCTAAATGTTTTTAGAGTATAACGCTCAATGACTGAGTGTGTGTGGAGTCAGGCGCAGAGAGCAAAGGATGCGGGAAAAACCCACTTTAATGTCCTTAATCAAAAGATCAAAACGTATTTACCCAACACAGGCAAAACTATAAACAAATAGGACCTGAAGGTAAAATACTAGGACAGCGTAAAACCCAACACAAAATACTAACACCTCTCACAATACAGTAGAACAAGCCCGCACAAACAAACCAACTTAAATAATCCCACCCTAACAACCAAACAAGGAACAGGTGAAACCAATTAGACAAAAACAAACAAACACAGAACAAAGGATCGGTGGCAGCTAGTAGACCGGCAACGATGACCGCCGAGCGCCACCTGAACCAGAAGGGGAGTCAACATCGGGACTATTTGTGATATAGAGTCTGTTTAGAAATCGTTATATATTTTTTTAAACCTCCTGTCTGCTGGATTTTGTACATTTAATAAATTCTTAGAGTTAAAAAAAAAAAAAAAAAAAAGATGGCGCTCTGCTGTAAGCGAGACCTGTCACAGTCGTCGTAAGCAGGAGACCATGGCGCAGCGTGATGAGAATACATTTACAGATCCTCTCAACCTCTGTCGGGATGGATGGGGAGTGTCGCTGCACAGCTATTTTCAGGTCTCTCCAGAGATCTGTGGTTGGGTTCAAGTCCGGGCTCTGGCTGGGCCACCCTAGGACATTCAGAGACTTGTCCCGAAGCCACTCCTGCCTTGTCTTGGCTGTGTGCTCAAGGTCGTCGTCCTGATAGAAAGTGAACCTTCATCCCAGTCTGAGGTCCTGAGCAGTCTGGAACAGTTTTTCATCAAGGATCTCTCTGTACTTTGCTCTGTACTTCTTTGCCTTGATCCTGACAAGACTCCCTGTCACTGAAAAACATCCCCACAGCATGATGCTGCCTCCACCATGCTTCACCGTAACGATGGTGCCAGGTTTTCTCCAGTCATGCCTCGTGGCATTCAGGCCAAATAGTTTAATCTTGGTTTCATCAAACCAAATAATATTTTTTCTTATGGTCTGAGAGTCTTTAGGTGCCTTTTGGCAAACTCCAAACGGGCTGTCAAGCACGTTTTACTGAGGAGTGGCTTCTGTCTGGCCACTCTACCATAATAGCCTGATTGTTGAAGTGCTGCAGAGAGTGTGCAAAGCTGTCATCAAGGCAAAGATTGGCTACTTTGAAGATTCTAAAATCTAAAATATATTTAGATTTGTTGAACATTTCTTTGGTTACTACATGATTCCAAATGTGTTATTTCATAGTTTTGATGTCCTCACTATTATTTTACAATGTAGAAAATAGTAAAAAATAAAGAAAAACCCTTTGACATTAGAGTATTTTATGTAGACTGTTGACTAAAAATGGCAATTAAATCAATTTTAATCCCAATTTTGTAACAACAAAAAGAGTAAGAAATCCAAAGGCTATGCATTCTTTTGCAAGGCAGATTAGTGTAGATTCAGTGCTGATGATGCGTTTAGAACGACATTCTGAAATGCTGTGCCGAGACAGATGACAACGATAGTTTATTGCACGTAAGGAAACAGCTGAGAAACCTTCTTCCTCAGCGTTTACTTTATCATATCTCAAGAAAATAAATAACACACATTACAACATTTCATTGAAATGGCAATTTATCACCGTAATGTGAACAACTAAAGTGTGAAATCCCACTGGTACACTGTTGCTTGTTAATTGCTTCGCCAGCCACAACTGCTTTGTAAATAGTATGTTATTAACATTGACTGAGAAGACGCCATTGTCAATCAAGGTTAACCTTACATAGCTAATTACAATACCTAATTTGGTTAACGAGTAGGAGTGTACTTGTGCAGGTATACTTTTTGTTTTGCAGAGAAAATCTTCGAATTCTAATTCAAAAACTATTTCAGTATATTTCTAATTTATGAGAAATATACATATAATGCACTTAAGGTGTATTCAATGTATATTTGTTTTGCTCTTTATGTAATATGTGTCACGTTCGTCGAATTGTATAGTGGTATAGTATATTATGCAGTAGTATAGTATATTATATAGTGGTATAGTATAGTATATACTGGTATAGAATATTATACAGTAATATAGTATATGTTATAGTTGTATAGTGGTATAGTATATTATTTAGTAGTATAGTATATTATATAGTGGTATTGAATATTATACAGTGGTATATTATACAGTGGTGTAGTGTATTCTATAGTGGCATAGTATATTATAGAGTAGTATAGTGGTATAGTATATTAAATAGTGGTAAAGTATATTGTGAAGTAGTAGTGTGGTATGATATATAGTGTTATTGTCACATTCATCGTACGGAGGAGACCAAAACGCAGCGTGATTAGAATACGTACTTTTTAATGAAGACGAAGAACACTTAACAAACTATACAAAAACAACAAACCGAGTGTGAAGCTACATAATACTAGTGCAGACACAGGCAACTAGACATAGACAATAACCCACGAAATACCCAAAGATGGCTGCCTAAATATGGTTCCCAATCAGAGACAACGATACACAGCTGCCTCTAATTGAGAACCAATCTAGGCAACCATAGACATATATAAACACCTAGATAGGAAACCACCCCAAAAACCTACAAAACCCCTAGACAGTCTAAAAACACATACATCACCCATGTCACACCCTGACCTAACCAAAACAATAAAGAAAACAAAGAATACTCAGGTCAGGGCGTGACAGTACCCCCCCACAAAGGTGTGGACTCCGGCCGCAAAACCGGGTGGGCCTTTTTCACGGCGGCGGCTCGGGTGCAGGACGTGGACCCTCGCAGCGGGCCCCGGACTGAAGATCATCTTAGAGGGCGTCACTGGACTGAGGAGCGGCTCTGGCAGCTCCGGACAGGAGGGAGTTTCCAGCATCGCCGGCGTGACAGGCGGCATCGGCAGCTCCTGGTTGGCTGACGGCTCTGGCGGATCCGGACTGGAGGGAGACTCTGGCGGATCCGGACTGGAGGGAGACTCTGGTAGATCCGGACTGGAGGGAGACTCTGGCGGTTCCGGACTGGAGGGAGACTCTGGGGGTTCCGGACTATTCATCACTCCTAATTCAACTGTCCTACGAGACACCAGCTCTATTCATCACTCCTAATTCATCTGTCCTGCGAGACACCAGCTCCATTCATCACTCCTAATTCAACTGTCCTACGAGACACCAGCTCTATTCATCACTCCTAATTCAACTGTCCTGCGAGACACCAGCTCTATTCATCACTCCTAATTCAACTGTCCTACGAGACACCAGCTCTATTCATCACTCCTAATTCAACTGTCCTACGAGACACCAGCTCTATCCATCACTCCTAATTCAACTGTCCTACGAGACACCAGCTCCATTCATCACTCCTAATTCAACTGTCCTACGAGACACCAGCTCTATTCATCACTCCTAATTCAACTGTCCTACGAGACACCAGCTCTATTCATCACTCCTAATTCAACTGTCCTATGAGACACCAGCTCTATTCATCACTCCTAATTCAACTGTCCTACGAGACACCAGCTCTATTCATCACTCCTAATTCAACTGTCCTACGAGACACCAGCTCTATTCATCACTCCTAATTCAACTGTCCTACGAGACACCAGCTCTATTCATCACTCCTAATTCAACTGTCCTACGAGACACCAGCTCTATTCATCACTCCTAATTCAACTGTCCTGCGAGACACCAGCTCTATTCATCACTCCTAATTCAACTGTCCTACGAGACACCAGCTCTATTCATCACTCCTAATTCAACTGTCCTACGAGACACCAGCACTATTCATCACCTCTGATTTCACACTAAATACTTCTGTTAGATTTTCTGATTTGGAAATGATGCTTGTTGGGTCCTGTGTGTTTGATGACTCCAATACTTCATCTTAATAACAGAGCTTGTGGTGAGACTCCGGAGCTTTTCAGCAGGAAATGTTGTCCTGGCTGGTCGGTTGTCTGCAGGTCCATGGACTAGTTAAAGAGGTGATTGATGAGGATCATGTGATTTGTGTGTTAATGGAGAGAATTATGTCACCCTTACAGAATCCCTGGGCTGTACAGGCTGAGACGAATCAGGCTGATGGAAGAAGACATGCATGTCTGCTGTAGCTACCCCACTTACATGGATGGATGTGTGTGTGTGTGTGTGTGTGTGTGTGTGTGTGTGTGTGTGTGTGTGTGTGTGTGTGTGTGTGTGTGTGTGTGTGTGTGTGTGTGTGTGTGTGTGTGTGTGTGTGCGTGTGTGCGTGTGTGTGTGTGTGTGTGTGTGTGTGTGTGTGTGTGTGTGTTTTTGTGTGTGTGTGCGTGCGTGCGCGTGTGCGTGCGTGTGTGTGTGTGTGTGCTTCAACCACTGCGAGTGCATACAGGTTTCCTCAGTAGACTGTATGTGTAGCCAGTCTAGTACACTATCAGAGAGCGTTCTACATGGAACCCAGAGTCCTACCTAGAACCAAAAGGGTTCTTCTATGAGGACAGCAGAGAGAACCCTTTAGGAATCCATTTTTCTAAGAGTGTACTCTGTTACCTTTCTTTCCCCTGCCACAATAATAGTCCACCCTTTTATCAGGCACTAAGGGGGCTTCATTAAGAGCTGGGACAGCGCTCACAGCCTTGACACTGCTCTGACAATGAACACACACTGTGACATCATCCTATACCTGCTGCAATCACGCTAAACACGTTTTCCACTGTCGATGAGAGAGAGGGAGACAGAGACAGAAGGACAGGGAGACAGAGACAGAGAGACAGAAGGACAGAGACAGGGAGACAGAGAGACAGGGAGACAGAGACAGAAGGACAAGGAGAGGGGGACTCAGGGAGACAGGGAGACAGAGAGACAGAGAGACAGAGAGACAGAGACAGGGAGACAGAGACAGAAGGACAAGGAGAGGGGGACTCAGGGAGACAGAGAGACAGGGAGACAGGGAGACAGAGAGACATAGAGACAGGGAGACAGAGACAGGGAGACAGAGACAGAGGGACAGAGAGAGGGGGGCAGAGAGAGGGGGACTCAGGGAGACAGAGAGACAGAGACAGGGAGACAGCGAAAGGGAGGCAGAGACAGGGACGCAGGGAGACAGAGACAGAGGGACAGAGACAGGGAGACAGCGAAAGGGAGGCAAAGACAGGGAGACAGAGACAGGGAGATAATAGATAATGTCGCTCCAAGATGTGTGACTTGCCTGAATCATCATAATGCCCTTTTTCATTTATACCTAAATGGGTTGAAAAGCACATTTGTCTACATGCTGCCACATGACACTTACATTACCGGTTTCAGTGTATTGGTTTTAAGAAAGGCATGGATGTTTATGGTTAGGTATCATTTTATTTTAAAGTTTCTACACCACAAGTTAATGGGTGTCTGTAGGGGGGAATGTATACAGAGGAGGCCATTATGCTTAGAATGTACTGAAGAAAGGACAATGATCACATGGTTAGCAGCCTCTGCCGGAGAGATGTGGTTCGGTGATGAATGGTGGGGGGGGGGGCGAGGTCAGGTCAGGTCAGGTCATCTTTAAGGGACAAGGAACAGTTTGTGGCCCGTATCACTTAACTTCCTGTCCAGTAATAAAGATGTAATGTTTAGAGAGAAACAGGAGACTCCACCCACATTGGGGTAAATATATTCTACCATTGGTGGAAATGTGTCTTTGACTTGTGCAGCTGTATGACCGAATGGGTGAATAAACTTGGTTTGAGCTTTTACTAATCGTCCGTGAAATTTTATAAGGTTAATTTAGGACCGAACAGTATGTACAGTGTAGCTAAAACACAATGAACATTAGTAGGAATATTACAATAAGTTATGTAGGGTGTGTGTGTGGGTGTGTGTGTGTGTGTGTGTGTGTGTGTGTGTGTGTGTGTGTGTGTGTGTGTGTGTGTGTGTGTGTGTGTGTGTGTGTGTGTGTGTGTGTGTGTGTGTGTGTGTGTGTGTGTGTGTGTGTGAATGAGTCTGCAACACCTGGTTAGTGATGGCTGTTCAACAGTCTGATGGTAATAGAAGCTGTTCAACAGTCTGATGGTAATAGAAGCTGTTCAACAGTCTGATGGTGATAGAAGCTGTTCAACAGTCTGATGGTGATAGAAGCTGTTCAACAGTCTGATGGTAATAGAAGCTGTTCAACAGTCTGATGGTGATAGAAGCTGTTCAACAGTCTGATGGTGATAGAAGCTGTTTAACTGTCTGATGGTAATAGAAGCTGTTCAACAGTCTGATGGTAATAGAAGCTGTTCAACAGTCTGATGGTGATAGAAGCTGTTCAACAGTCTGATGGTAATAGAAGCTGTTCAACAGTCTGATGGTAATAGAAGCTGTTCAACAGTCTGATGGTGATAGAAGCTGTTCAACAGTCTGATGGTGATAGAAGCTGTTCAACAGTCTGATGGTAATAGAAGCTGTTCAACAGTCTGATGGTGATAGAAGCTGTTCAACAGTCTGATGGTGATAGAAGCTGTTCAACAGTCTGATGATGATAGAAGCTGTTCAACAGTCTGATGGTGATAGAAGCTGTTCAACAGTCTGATGGTAATAGAAGCTGTTCAACAGTCTGATGGTGATAGAAGCTGTTCAACAGTCTGATGGTAATAGAAGCTGTTCAACAGTCTGATGGTAATAGAAGCTGTTCAACAGTCTGATGGTGATAGAAGCTGTTCAACAGTCTGATGGTGATAGAAGCTGTTCAACAGTCTGATGGTGATAGAAGCTGTTCAACAGTCTGATGGAGATAGAAGCTGTTCAACAGTCTGATGGTAATAGAAGCTGTTCAACAGTGTGATGGTAATAGAAGCTGTTCAACAGTCTGATGATGATAGAAGCTGTTCAACAGTCTGGTGATAGAAGCTTTTCAACAGTCTGATGGTGATAGAAGCTGTTCAACAGTCTGATGGTGATAGAAGCTGTTCAACAGTCTGATGGTGATAGAAGCTGTTCAACAGTTTGATGGTGATAGAAGCTGTTCAACAGTCTGATGGTAATAGAAGCTGTTCAACAGTCTGATTGTGATAGAAGCTGTTCAACAGTCTGATGGTGATAGAAGCTGTTCAACAGTCTGATGGTGATAGAAGCTGTTCAACAGTCTGATTGTGATAGAAGCTGTTCAACAGTCTGATGGTAATAGAAGCTGTTCAACAGTCTGGTGATAGAAGCTGTTCAACAGTCTGATGGTGATAGAAGCTGTTCAACAGTCTGATGGTGATAGAAGCTGTTCAACAGTCTGATGGTAATAGAAGCTGTTCAACAGTCTGATGGTGATAGAAGCTGTTCAACAGTCTGATGGTAATAGAAGCTGTTCAACAGTCTGATGGTGATAGAAGCTGTTCAACAGTCTGATGGTGATAGAAGCTGTTCAACAGTCTGATGGTGATAGAAGCTGTTCAACAGTCTGATGGTTATAGAAGCTGTTCAACAGTCTGATGGTGATAGAAGCTGTTCAACAGTCTGATGGTGATAGAAGCTGTTCAACAGTCTGATGGTTATAGAAGCTGTTCAACAGTCTGATGGTGATAGAAGCTGTTCAACAGTCTGATGGTGATAGAAGCTGTTCAACAGTCTGATGGTAATAGAAGCTGTTCAACAGTCTGATGGTCTGGTAATAGAAGCTGTTCAACAGTCTGATGGTGATAGAAGCTGTTCAACAGTCTGATGGTAATAGAAGCTGTTCAACAGTCTGATGGTGATAGAAGCTGTTCAACAGTCTGATGGTGATAGAAGCTGTTCAACAGTCTGATGGTGATAGAAGCTGTTCAACAGTCTGATGGTGATAGAAGCTGTTCAACAGTCTGATGGTGATAGAAGCTGTTCAACAGTCTGATGGTGATAGAAGCTGTTCAACAGTCTGATGGTGATAGAAGCTGTTCAACAGTCTGATGGTAATAGAAGCTGTTCAACAGTCTGATGGTGATAGAAGCTGTTCAACAGTCTGGTGGTGATAGAAGCTGTTCAACAGTCTGATGGTGATAGAAGCTGTTCAACAGTCTGATGGTAATAGAAGCTGTTCAACAGTCTGGTGGTAATAGAAGCTGTTCAACAGTCTGATGGTCTGGTAATAGAAGCTGTTCAACAGTCTGATGGCCTGGTGATAGAAGCTGTTCAACAGTCTGATGGTAATAGAAGCTGTTCAACAGTCTGATGGTAATAGAAGCTGTTCAACAGTCTGATGGTAATAGAAGCTGTTCAACAGTCTGATGGTAATAGAAGCTGTTCAACAGTCTGATGGTGATAGAAGCTGTTCAACAGTCTGATGGTGATAGAAGCTGTTCAACAGTCTGATGGTGATAGAAGCTGTTCAACAGTCTGATGGTGATAGAAGCTGTTCAACAGTCTGATGGTCATAGAAGCTGTTTTATAGTCTCTAGGTCTTGGCTTTGATGCACCTATTCTGGCACACTATCACTCTCTATCTCTCTATCACTCTCCTTCACTCTCTCTCTATCTCTCTATCACTCAATTCAATTCAATTCAAGGGGCTTTATTGGCATGGGTAACATGTGTTAACATTGCCAAAGCAAGTAAGGTAGATAATATATAAAGTGAAATAAACAATAAAAATAAACAGTAGACATCACACATACAGAAGTTTCAAAACAATAAAGACATTACAAATGTCATATTATATATATATATACAGTGTTTTTAAAATGTACAAATGGTAAAGGACACAAATAAGCATGGATATGGGTTGTATTTACAATGGTGCGTGTTCTTCACTGGTTGCCCTTTTCTCATGGCAACAGGTCACAAATCTTGCTGCTCTGATGGCACACTGTGGAATTTCACCCAGTAGATATGGGAGTTTTTCAAAATTGGATTTGTTTTCAAATTCTTTGTGGATCTGTGTAATCTGAGGGAAATATGTCTCTCTAATATGGTCATACATTGGGCAGGAGGTTAGGAAGTGCAGCTCAGTTTCCACCTCATTTTGTGGGCAGTGAGCACATAGCCTGTCTTCTCTTGAGAGCCATGTCTGCCTACGGCGGCCTTTCTCAATAGCAAGGCTATGCTCGCTGAGTCTGTACATAGTCAAAGCTTTCCTTAATTTTGGGTCAGTCACAGTGGTCAGGTATTCTGCCGCTGTGTACTCTCTGTGTAGGGCCAAATAGCATTCTAGTTTGCTCTGTTTTTTTGTTAATTCTTTCCAATGTGTCAAGTAATTATCTTTTTGTTTTCTCATGATTTGGTTGGGTCTAATTGTGCTGCTGTCATGGGGCTCTGTAGGGTGTGTTTGTGAACAGAGCCCCAGGACCAGCTTGCTTAGGGGACTCTTCTCCAGGTTCATCTCTCTGTAGGTGATGACTTTGTTGTGGAAGGTTTGGGAATCGCTTCCTTTTCGGGGGTTGTAGAATTTAACGGCTCTTTTCTGGATTTGAATAATTAGTGGTTATAAGCCTAATTCTGCTCTGCATGCATTATTTGGTGTTCTACGTTGTACACGGAGGATATTTTTTACAGTATTCTGCATGCAGAGTCTCAATTTGGTGTTTGTCCCATTTTGTGAAGTATTGGTTGGTGAGCGGACCCCAGACCTCACAACCATGAAGGGCAATGGGCTCTATGACTGATTCAAGTATTTTTAGCCAGATCCTAATTGGTATGTTGAATTTTATGTTCCTTTTGATGGCATAGAATGCCCTTCTTGCCTTGTCTCTCAGATCGTTCACAGCTTTGTGGAAGTTACCTGTGGCGCTGATGTTTAAGCCAAAGTATGTATAGTTTTTTGTGTGCTCTAGGGCAACGGTGTCGAGATGGAATTTGTATTTGTGATCCTGGCAACTGGCCCAGGTCTGACAGAATCTGTGCAGAAGTAGATCTAGTTGCTGCTGTTGGCCCTCCTTGGTTGGTGACAGAAGCACCAGATCATCAGCAAACATTAGACATTTGACTTCGGATTCTAGTTGGGTGAGGCCGGGTGCTGCAGACTTTTGTAGTGCCCGCGCCAATTCGTTGATATATGTGTTGAAGAGGGTGGGGCTAAAGCTGCATCCCTGTCTCACCACACAACACTATGTGAAGAAATGTGTGTTTTTTGCCAATTTTAACCGCAAACTTGTTTGTGTACATGGGTTTTACAATGTTGTATGTTTTACCCCCAACACCACTTTCTATCAATTTGTATAGCAGACCCTCGTGACAAATTAAATCAACAAAGCACGAGAAGACTTTGCCTTTGTTTTGGTTTGTTTGGTTGTCAATTAGGGTGTGCAGGGTGAATACATGGTCTGTTGTACGGTAATTTGGTAAAAAGCCAATATGACATTTGCTCAGTACATTGTTTTCATTGAGGAAATGTACAAGTCTGCTGGTAATGATAATGCAGAGGATTTTCCCAAGGTTACTGTTGACGCATATTCCATGGTAGTTATTGGGGTCAAATTTGTCTCCACTTTTGTGGATTGGGGTGATCAGTCCTTGGTTCCAAATATTGGGGAAGATGCCAGAGCTAAGGATGATGTTAAAGAGTTTCAGTATAGCCAATTGGAATTTGATGTCTGTATATTTGATCATTTCATTAAGGATACCATCAACACCACAGGCCTTTTTGGTTGGAGGGTTTTTGTTTTGTCCTGTAACTCATTCAAGGTAATTGGAGAATCCAGTGGGTTCTGGTAGTCTTAAATAGTTGATTCTAAGATTTGTATTTGATCATGTATATGTTTTTGCTCTTTATTCTTTGTTATAGAGCCAAAAAGATTGGAGAAGTGGTTTACCCATACATCTCCATTTTGGATAGATAATTCTTTGTGTTGTTGTTTGTTTAGTGTTTTCCAATTTTCCCAGAAGTGGTTTAGAGTCTATGAATTCTTCAATTACATTGAGCTGATTTCTGACGTGCTGTTCCTTCTTTTTCCGTAGTGTATTTCTGTATTGTTTTAGTGATTCACCATAGTGAAGGCGTAGACTCAGGTTTTCCGGGTCTCTATGTTTTTGGTTGGAAAGGTTTCTCAATTTCTTTCTTAGATATTTGCATTCTTCATCAAACCATTTGTCATTGTTGTTCATTTTCTTCGGTTTTCTATTTGAGATTTTTAGATTTGATAGGGAAGCTGAGAGGTCAAATATATTGTTAAGATTTTCTACTGCCAAGTTTACACCTTCACTATTACAATGAAACCTTTTGTCCAGGAAATTGTCTAAAAGGGATTGAATTTGTTGTTGCCTAATTGTTTTTTGGTAGGTTTCCAAACTGCATTCCTTCCATCTATAGCATTTCTTAGTGTTACTCAGTTCCTTTGGTTTTGATGCCTCATGATTGAGTATTGCTCTGTTCAAGTAGACTGGGATTTTTCTGTGGTCTGATTGGGGTGTCAGTGGGCTGACTGTGAACGCTCTGAGAGACTCTGGGTTGAGGTCAGTGATAAAGTAGGTGTTTGTCCCCCTCTGTGCTGAGGGTGTCAGGTTCTTGTTCGGTTCTGGCATTTAGGTCGCCACAGACTAGTACCTGGGCCTGAAAATGATTGATTTCCCCTTCAGGATGGAGAAGCTGTCTTGATTAAAGTATGGGGATTCTAGTGGGGGGATATAGGTAGCACACAGGAGGACATTTTTCTCTGTTAGGATCATTTATTTTGGAATTTCTAGCCAAATGTAGAATGTTCCTGTTTTGATTAATGTAATGCAGTGAGTTAGGTCTGCTCTATACCAAATTAGCATACCCTCTGAGTCCCTTCCCTGTTTCACACCTGGTAGTTTGGTGGATGGGACTACCAGCTCTATGTAACCTAGAGGGCAACCAGTGGGTCCGTCTCCTCTATACCAGGTTTCTTGCAGGATGACAATGTCTGTATTACCGATTTCTTTGGTGAAGTCCGGGTTCCTGCTCTTTAGGCCAAAGGCAGATGACCTCAGGCCTTGGATATTCCAGGATTATATAGTGAAGGCTTTGTGTTCCATAAAGTGTCCTATGTTATTGGTCGTGGTTTGGCCTCAGGCCAGTAAGTGTGAGCAGAGCCTGCTGAGCATCTGGTACATGCAATTGGCTTGGGCGAGTGTAAGAGTGGGAGTTGGGCCTGTTTGCCCACTCACTACCTGGGCGTATGTGTGACTTCCATGTTGAGGCCCTCTTTGCGGGGGTGGGGTGCATGGGGTGGGCAGGAGGGGCATAGGTCTTATCTGAGGGGGCCTATATGGGGTGTGGGCATGGTTGACGTGGAGGGGTGTTGATTGGTTGGGGTGGGGGGTGTGGGGGTGTCTGGGGGTGCTGTGGTCTGGATGTAAGTCCTCTTGGCATGGGCCCTCTATGTGGGTCCTCTATATATGTGGGTCCTCTATATATCTATCTATCTCTCTATCAATCTCTCTATCTCTCTACTACTCTATCACTATCTCTCTCGATCACTCTATCACTCTCTATCTCTCTATCACTATCTCTCTCTATCTATATCACTCTCTCTTTATCACACTATCACTCTATCTCTCTATCACACTATATCACTCTGTATCTCTGTATCTCTCTCTCTATCACACTATATCACGCTGTATCTCTGTATCTCTCTCTCTATCACACTATATCACTCTGTATCTCTGTATCTCTCTCTCTATCACACTATATCACTCTGTATCTCTGCATCTCTCTCTCTATCACACTATATCACGCTGTATCTCTGTATCTCTCTCTCTATCACACTATAGCACTCTGTATCTCTGTATCTCTCTCTCTATCACACTATATCACTCTGTATCTCTGCATCTCTCTCTCTATCACACTATATCACTCTGTATCTCTGTATCTCTCTCTATATCACAATATATCACTCTGTATCTCTGTATCTCTCTCTCTATCACACTATATCACTCTGTATCTCTGTATCTCTCTCTCTATCACACTATATCACTCTGTATCTCTGTATCTCTCTCTCTATCACACGATATCACTCTGTATCTCTGTATCTCTCTCTCTATCACACTATATCACTCTGTATCTCTGCATCTCTCTCTCTATCACACTATATCACTCTGTATCTCTGTATCTCTCTCTCTATCACACTATATCACTCTGTATCTCTGTATCTCTCTCTCTATCACACTATATCACTCTGTATCTCTGTATCTCTCTCTCTCTATCACACTATATCACTCTGTATCTCTGTATCTCTCTCTATCACACTATATCACTCTGTATCTCTGTATCTCTCTCTCTATCACACTATATCACTCTGTATCTCTGCATCTCTCTCTCTATCACACTATATCACTCTGTATCTCTGTAT
This sequence comes from Oncorhynchus masou masou, assembly GCF_036934945.1. Lineage (NCBI taxonomy): Eukaryota > Metazoa > Chordata > Actinopteri > Salmoniformes > Salmonidae > Oncorhynchus > Oncorhynchus masou. Next base: position 6,720,128 of record NC_088219.1, read on the forward strand.
CTCTCTCTATCACACTATATCACTCTGTATCTCTGTATCTCTCTCTCTCTATCACACTATATCACTCTGTATCTCTGTATCTCTCTCTATCACACTATATCACTCTGTATCTCTGTATCTCTCTCTCTATCACACTATATCACTCTGTATCTCTGCATCTCTCTCTCTATCACACTATATCACTCTGTATCTCTGTATCTCTCTCTATATCACAATATATCACTCTGTATCTCTGTATCTCTCTCTCTATCACACTATATCACTCTGTATCTCTGTATCTCTCTCTCTATCACACTATATCACTCTGTATCTCTGTATCTCTCTCTATCACACTATATCACTCTGTATCTCTGTATCTCTCTATCACACTATATCACTCTATATCTCTGCATCTCTCTCTCTATCACACTATATCACTCTGTATCTCTGTATCTCTCTCTCTATCACACTATATCACTCTGTATCTCTGTATCTCTCTCTCTATCACACTATATCACTCTGTATCTCTGTATCTCTCTCTCTATCACACTATATCACTCTGTATCTCTGTATCTCTCTATCACACTATATCACTCTATATCTCTGCATCTCTCTCTCTATCACACTATATCACTCTGTATCTCTGTATCTCTCTCTCTATCACACTATATCACTCTGTATCTCTGTATCTCTCTCTCTATCACACTATATCACTCTGTATCTCTGTATCTCTCTCTCTATCACACTATATCACTCTGTATCTCTGCATCTCTCTCTCTATCACACTATATCACTCTGTATCTCTGTATCTCTCTCTATATCACAATATATCACTCTGTATCTCTGTATCTCTCTCTATCACACTATATCACTCTGTATCTCTGTATCTCTCTCTCTATCACACTATATCACTCTGTATCTCTGTATCTCTCTCTCTATCACACTATATCACTCTATATCTCTGCATCTCTCTCTCTATCACACTATATCACTCTGTATCTCTGTATCTCTCTCTCTATCACACGATATCACTCTGTATCTCTGTATCTCTCTCTCTATCACACTATATCACTCTGTATCTCTGCATCTCTCTCTCTATCACACTATATCACTCTGTATCTCTGTATCTCTCTCTCTATCACACTATATCACTCTGTATCTCTGTATCTCTCTCTCTATCACACTATATCACTCTGTATCTCTGTATCTCTCTCTCTATCACACTATATCACTCTGTATCTCTGTATCTCTCTCTCTATCACACTATATCACTCTGTATCTCTGTATCTCTCTCTCTCTATCACACTATATCACTCTGTATCTCTGCATCTCTCTCTCTATCACACCATATCACTCTGTATCTCTGTATCTCTCTCTCTATCACACTATATCACTCTGTATCTCTGTATCTCTCTCTCTCTATCACACTATATCACTCTGTATCTCTGTATCTCTCTCTCTATCACACTATATCACTCTGTATCTCTGTATCTCTCTCTCTATCACACTATATCACTCTGTATCTCTGCATCTCTCTCTCTATCACACTATATCACTCTGTATCTCTCTCTATATCACAATATATCACTCTGTATCTCTGTATCTCTCTCTCTATCACACTATATCACTCTGTATCTCTGTATCTCTCTCTCTATCACACTATATCACTCTGTATCTCTGTATCTCTCTCTCTATCACACTATATCACTCTGTATCTCTGTATCTCTCTATCACACTATATCACTCTATATCTCTGCATCTCTCTCTCTATCACACTATATCACTCTGTATCTCTGCATCTCTCTCTCTATCACACTATATCACTCTGTATCTCTGTATCTCTCTCTCTATCACACTATATCACTCTGTATCTCTGTATCTCTGTATCTCTCTCTCTATCACACTATATCACTCTGTATCTCTGTATCTCTCTCTCTATCACACTATATCACTCTGTATCTCTGTATCTCTATCTCTCTCCTTCATTCTATTACTCTAACACTGTCACTCTATCACTTTATAACACTATCACACTCAATGCCTCTATCACACTGTCTCTCTATATATTCAATTCAATTCAATTCAAGGGGCTTTATTGGCATGGGAAATATGTGTTAACATTGCCAAAGCAAGTAAGGTAAACAATAAAAATTAACAGTAGACATCACACATACAGAAGTTTCAAAACAATAAAGACATTACAAATGTCATATTATTTATATATATATATATATATATATATATATATATATATATATATATATATATATATATATATATATACAGTGTTTTTACAAGGTACAAATGGTAAAGGACACAAGATAAAATAAATAAGCATAGATATGGGTTGTATTTACAATGGTGTTTGTTCATCACTGGTTGCCCTTTTCTCGTGGCAACAGGTCACAAATCTTGCTGCTCTGATGGCACACTGTGGAATTTCACCCAGTAGATATGGGAGTTTTTCAAAATTGGATTTGTTTTCGAATTCTTTGTGGATCTGTGTAATCTGAGGGAAATATGTCTCTCTAATATGGTCATACATTGGGCAGGAGGTTAGGAAGTGCAGCTCAGTTTCCACCTCATTTTGTTGGCAGTGAGCACATAGCCTGTCTTCTCTTGAGAGCCATGTCTGCCTACGGCGGCCTTTCTCAATAGCAAGGCTATGCTCGCTGAGTCTGTACATAGTCAAAGCTTTCCTTAATTTTGGGTCAGTCACAGTGGTCAGGTATTCTGCCGCTGTGTACTCTCTGTGTAGGGCCAAATAGCATTCTAGTTTGCTCTGTTTTTTGTTAATTCTTTCCAATGTGTCAAGTAATTATCTTTTTGTTTTCTCATGATTTGGTTGGGTCTAATTGTGCTGCTGTCATGGGGCTCTGTAGGGTGTGTTTGTGAACAGAGCCCCAGGACCAGCTTGCTTAGGGGACTCTTCTCCAGGTTCATCTCTCTGTAGGTGATGGCTTTGTTGTGGAAGGTTTGGGAATCGTTTCCTTTTAGGTGGTTATAGAATTTAACAGCTCTTTTCTGGATTTTGATAATTAGTGGGTATCGGCCTAATTCTGCTCTGCATGCATTATTTGGTGTTCTACGTTGTACACGGAGGATATTTTTGCAGAATTCTGCGTGCAGAGTCTCAAGTTGGTGTTTGTCCCATTTTGTAAAGTCTTGGTTGGTGAGCGGACCCCAGACCTCACAACCATAAAGGGCAATGGGCTCTATGACTGATTCAAGTATTTTTAGCCAAATCCTAATTGGTATGTTGAAATTTATGTTCCTTTTGATGGCATAGAATGCCCTTCTTGCCTTGTCTCTCAGATCGTTCACAGCTTTGTGGAAGTTACCTGTGGCGCTGATGTTTAGGCCAAGGTATGTATAGTTTTTTGTGTGCTCTAGGGCAACAGTGTCGAGATGGAATTTGTATTTGTGGTCCTGGTGACTGGACCTTTTTTGGAACACCATTATTTTGGTCTTACTGAGATTTACTGTCAGGGCCCAGGTCTGACAGAATCTGTGCATAAGATCTAGGTGCTGCTGTAGGCCCTCCTTGGTTGGTGACAGAAGCACCAGATCATCAGCAAACAGCAGACATTTGACTTCAGATTCTAGTAGGGTGAGGCCGGGTGCTGCAGACTTTTCTAGTGCCCGCGCCAGTTCGTTGATATATATGTTTAAGAGGGTGGGGCTTAAGCTGCATCCCTGTCTAACCCCACGACCCTGTGTGAAGAAATTTGTGTGTTTTTTGCCAATTTTAACCGCACACTTGTTGTTTGTGTACACGGATTTTATGATGTCGTATGTTTTACCCCCAACACCACTTTCCATCAGTTTGTATAGCAGACCCTCATGCCAAATTAAGTCGAAGGCTTTTTGAAATCAACAAAGCATGAGAAGACTTTGCCTTTGTTTTGGTTTGTTTGGTTGTCAATTAGGGTGTGCAGGGTGAATACATGGTCTGTTGTACGGTAATTTGGTAAAAAGCCAATTTGACATTTGCTCAGTACATTGTTTTCATTGAGGAAGTGCACGAGTCTGCTGTTAATGATAATGCAGAGGATTTTCCCAAGGTTACTGTTGAAGCATATTCCACGGTAGTTATTGGGGTCAAATTTGTCTCCATTTTTGTGGATTGGGGTGATCAGTCCTCGGTTCCAAATATTGGGGAAGATTCCAGAGCTAAGGATGATGTTAAAGAGTTTTAGTATAGCCAATTGGAATTTGTTGTCTGTATATTTGATCATTTCATTGAGGATACCATCAACACCACAGGCCTTTTTGGGTTGGAGGGTTTTTATTTTGTCCTGTAACTCATTCAATGTAATTGGAAAATCCAGTGGGTTCTGGTAGTCTTTAATAGTTGATTCTAAGATCTGTATTTGATCATGTATATGTTTTTGCTCTTTATTCTTTGTTATAGAGCCAAAAAGATTGGAGAAGTGGTTTACCCATACATCTCCATTTTGGATAGATAATTCTTCGTGTTGTTGTTTGTTTAGTGTTTTCCAATTTTCCCAGAAGTGGTTAGAGTCTATGGATTCTTCAATTACATTGAGCTGATTTCTGACATGCTGTTCCTTCTTTTTCCGTAGTGTATTTCTGTATTGTTTTAGTGATTCACCATAGTGAAGGCGTAGACTCAGGTTTTCCGGGTCTCTATGTTTTTGGTTGGACAGGTTTCTCAATTTCTTTCTTAGAATTTTGCATTCTTCATCAAACCTTTTGTCATTGTTGTTAATTTTATTCGGTTTTCTATTTGAGATTTTTAGATTTGATAGGGAAGCTGAGAGGTCAAATATACTGTTAAGATTTTCTACTGACAAGTTTACACCTTCACTATTACAGTGGAACGTTTTACCCAGGAAATTGTCTAAAAGGGATTGAATTTGTTGTTGCCTAATTGTTTTTTGGTAGGTTTCCAAACTGCATTCCTTCCATCTATAGCATTTCTCAATTATACTCAGTTCCTTTGGCTTTGATGCCTCATGATTGAGTATTGCTCTGTTTAGGTAGACTGTGATTTTGCTGTGGTCTGATAGGGGTGTCAGTGGGCTGACTGTGAACGCTCTGAGAGACTCTGGGTTGAGGTCAGTGATAAAGTAGTCTACAGTACTACTGCCAAGAAATGAGCTATAGGTGTACCTACCATAGGAGTCCCCTCGAAGCCTACCATTGACTATGTACATACCCAGCGTGCGACAGAGCTGCAGGAGTTGTGACCCGTTTTTGTTGGTTATGTTGTGCCTAGGGGGGCATACGGGGGAGGGAATGCTGTCACCTCCAGGCAGGTGTTTGTCCCCCTGTGTGCTGAGGGTGTCAGGTTCTTGTCCGGTTCTGGCATTTAGGTCGCCACAGACTAGTACATGTCCCTGGGCCTGGAAATGATTGATTTCCCCCACCAGGATGGAGAAGCTGTCTTCATTAAAATATGGGGATTCTAGTGGGGGGATATAGGTAGCACACAGGAGGAAATTTTTCTCTGTTAGGATAATTTCCTTTTGAATTTCTAGCCAAATGTAGAATGTTCCTGTTTTGATTAATTTAATGGAGTGAGTTAGGTCTGCTCTATACCAAATTAGCATACCCCCCGAGTCCCTTCCCTGTTTCACACCTGGTAGTTTGGTGGATGGGACTACCAGCTCTCTGTAACCTAGAGGGCATCCAGTGGGTCTGTCTCCTCTATACCAGGTTTCTTGCAGGATGACAATGTCTGTATTACCGATTTCTTTGGTGAAGTCTGGGTTTCTGCTCTTCAGGCCAAAGGCAGATGACCTCAGGCCTTGGATATTCCAGGATGAAATAGTAAAGGCTTTTTGTTCCATAAAGTGTCCAATGTTGTTGGTCGTGGTTTGGCCTCAGGCCAGTAAGTGTGAGCAGAGCCTGCTGAGCATCTGGTACATGCCATTGGCTTGGGCGAGTGTGAGAGTGGGGGTTGGGACTGTTTGCCCGCTCACTACCTGGGCGTATGTGTGGCTTCCATGTTGAGGCCCTCTTTGCGGGGGTGGGGTGCATGGGGTGGGCAGGAGTGGCATAGGTCTGATCTGAGGGGGCCTAAATGGGGTGTGGGCATGGTTGACGTGAGGGGGTGTTGATTGGTTGGGGTAGGGGTGTGGATGTGTCTCGGTGTGCGGTGGTCTGGATGTAATTCCTCTTGGCGTGGGTCCTCTATGTGTACGTCCGGGGGGGGGTCCTGCAGGTCTGGGAGGGTGTCTCGCTGGTCTGGGTGGGGTGTCTATTGATCTGTTGCTCCTGTGTGAAGTGTTGGGGATACGTTTGAGAGCGATGTCCTTTAGAGTTCGGGCAAAGATGGGCACTGCTGCCTTGTAGAGGTGGACCTGGTCATAGAGGCTGTTCAAGTCCAGGGTGGAGTGGTGGGCCAGGAAAACGTTTGGTTTTGAGGCACAGTCACGGGAAATACTTGCGTTTACCCGCTGTATTGTGGCAGGGTGGAAGTATTTTCGTGGTAGCAGGGTGGAGATAACCACTTGTGCGTTGGGGAAAGTAGAAGAAGCCTTTTCAATCACTCCCTTCAGTGCTGTGGCCACTCTTTCCTGTTGTGCCCTCAGGTCGTGATATATCTCTATCACTATATCTCTCTCTCTTTCACTCTCTATATCACTGTATCTCTCTATCACTCTATCCCTCCCTTTATCACTTGATCACTCTTTCTATCACTCTCTATGTCTATCACTCCCTCTATCATTCTATCTATATCACTCTCTCTATCAATGTATCTCTCTATCTCTCTACCTCTCTCTATCACAGTTGAATATGGTTGTATTCTAAATGTGTGTGACTGTCCTGGTCAGTGTTTTTGATACATGTCTTGTGTTTTGTGTGAATCCCAGGAAGAGGAGTTGCTGCTACCACAAAAGCTGATATGGGTCTGAATAAACCAATAAACCCAATAACCCCTCACACACACACACACACACACACACACGCACACGCACACGCACACGCACGCACGCACGCACAGCACACAGCACACAGCACACAGCACACAGCACACAGCACACATCGCACAAACAGCACACGCATCACACGAACAGCACACACACACAAACAGCACACATACACACAAACAGCACACACACACACAAACAGCACACACATACACAAACAGCACACACACAAACAAACAGCACACACACACAAACAGCACACACAAACAAACATCACACATACAAACAGTACACACACACACGTGCGCACAAACACATCGCAGAAACAGCACACACACACAAACTGCACACACACACAAAACAAACATCACACAAACAGCACACACACACAAAAACCACAAGCTCACATGCTTTTCTTTCCTTCATTCTTCCCACAGAATAAGTTAGTCATGTAGTTATAAATCACCCATTATTACAGATCACAAACAGCACACACACACACACAAACAGCACACACAAACACACACACACACACACACACACACACACACACACACACACACACACACACACACACACACACACACACACACACACACACACACGAACAGCACACACACACACACACACACACACGAACAGCACACACACACACAAACAGCGCACACACACACGCACACACACACACACACACACACACACACACACACACACACACACATGGATATGTGTCTGAAATGGCAGCCAGGGCTCTGGTCTAAAGTAGTGCACTATATAGGGAATAGGGTGCCATGGGGCTCTGGTCTAAAGTAGTGCACTATATATAGGGAATAGGGTGCCATAGGGCTCTGGTCTAAAGTAGTGCACAATATAGGGAACAGGGTGCCATAGGGCTCTGGTCTAAAGTAGTGCACTATATAGGGAATAGGGTGCCATAGGGCTCTGGTCTAAAGTAGTGCACTATATAGGGAATAGGGTGCCATGGGGCTCTGGTCTAAAGTAGTGCACTATATAGGGAATAGGGTGCCATTTGGGACACCGGTGGGAATCTGGGAACATTTTCAAAGGTTTCTTAACTTCACGAATCAAGCCAGAAGTCCAAGGGTCTAGGAGGAATGACATGTGAAATTGGATTCAGCTTGAATCTAGCCAGCATTGTGTTTGAAATGACATCATATTCCCTATATCGTGCACTACTTTTTAGGTGTATAGGTGTATTCTCTAGGGAATAAGGGGCCATTTTGGGACACAACCAAAACCACTGCCATGAGATAAATTATATCCACATGAAGAAGTCAAAAAGAGAGATTCATCAAAGTGCAGTTTCCAGCAGAGGAGGCTGGTGGGAGGAGTTATAGGAGGTACTGTTGAAGTCCATCACTGTTTGTTTCAAGAGGAGGTTTTGGATCTTAAAGTGTAGAGGAGACACACACGGTACTCAACAGAATGAATCTGTCTATCTCACAATATATTTATATTGACATAGGAGGGGTTTTGAATGAGCCTTGACGAGACATTGATAAGACATGGTAACCTATTCAGAATATAGTTGACCATGGCCCATTGGGAACTATGTAGTAGGGAATGGGGTTCCGTTTTTGCATACAGATTAGAACTGAGCCTGATGTGTTTGTTTAATACTGCACCTCTATTTAACAATACAACTGATTGAGCATTACGCCTTCTGGCTGGAGGAGGGAAACGATGTCAGAGATCCTCAGGAAAAAGAGGGCTGATCGAACTAAGCTTCTTTCTTAACTTCTTCCACTATAAAAATAACTAAAAAATAATTTTTAATTTTAGAAGGCTGAAGAATTTTAACTTCAGGAAAATGTTATTATGAATTATTATGAATTATTAGTAATTATTAGTTAGATACGTACTGAACTCCCTTCCAAATCAAATGAAGTACGACAAAGTTTCTTTGTCATATTTATACAGATGTTGACTTCCAAGCCGTCCCTCAACAGTACACAGATGTTGACTTCCGAGCTCTCCCTCAACAGTATACAGATGTTGACTTCCAAGCTCTCACTCGACAGTACACAGATGTTGACTTCCAAGCTCTCCCTCAACAGTACACAGATGTTGACTTCCGAGCTCTCCCTCAACAGTACACAGATGTTGACTTCCGAGCTCTCCCTCAACAGTACACAGATGTTGACTTCCGAGCTCTCCCTCAACAGTACACAGATGTTGACTTCCGAGCTCTCCCTCAACAGTACACAGATGTTGACTTCCGAGCTCTCCCTCAACAGTACACAGATGTTGACTTCCAAGCTCTCCCGTAACAGTGCAGTAACAATATATCAAAACGCAATATGGCAATAAGAGGGTAAAAAAAGATGACTGTTTATAAATCAAAAAGTCTATAAATGTGAAATAAACTAGATGTTTATGGTTTTGCGCTTGTGTGTGTGTGTGTGTGTGTGTGTGTGTGTGTGTGTGTGTGTGTGTGTGTGTGTGTGTGTGTGTGTGTGTGTGTGTGTGCCCGTGCGCGTGTTGTTAGTGAGTGGAGGTTGTCATAGCAGCAAAGTGGGGAACCAACTCCATATTAATGCCCAGGATTTTGCGCTGACATGTTCAACGAGCAGCTGTCCACGTACTTCTGGTCACGTAGTGTATCTTGGAAAAACAAAGATGTGGTTGAAATGATTCTGCCACTGTGCCTTCTTGTTGTCTCGGCCTATGTCTCGGCCTTGTTGTCTCGGCCTTGTTGTCTCGGCCTATGTCTCGGCCTTGTTGTCTCGGCCTATGTCTCGGCATTGTTGTCTCGGCCTTGTTGTCTCGGCCTATGTCTCGGCCTTGTTGTCTCGGCCTATGTCTCGGCCTTGTTGTCTCGGCCTATGTCTCGGCCTTGTTGTCTCGGCCTATGTCTCGGCCTTGTTGTCTCGGCCTATGTCTCGGCCTTGTTGTCTCGGCCTACGTCTCGGCCTTGTTGTCTCGGCCTATGTCTCGGCCTTGTTGTCTCGGCCTACGTCTCGGCCATGTTGTCTCGGCCTATGTCTCGGCCTTGTTGTCTCGGCCTTGTTGTCTCGGCCTAAGTCTCGCCTTGTTGTCTCGGCCTATGTCTCGGCCTTGTTGTCTCGGCCTATGTCTCGGCCTTGTTGTCTCGGCCAATGTCTCGGCCTTGTTGTCTCGGCCTTGTTGTCTCTGCCTATGTCTCGGCCTTGTTGTCTCGGCCTATGTCTCGGCCTTGTTGTCTCGGCCTATGTCTCGGCCTTGTTGTCTCGGCCTATGTCTCGGCCTTGTTGTCTCGGCCTTGTTGTCTCGGCCTTGTTGTCTCGGCCTATGTCTCGGCCATGTTGTCTCGGCCTATGTCTCGGCCTTGTTGTCTCGGCCTATGTCTCGGCCTTGTTGTCTCGGCCTTGTTGTCTCGGCCTTGTTGTCTCGGCCTTGTTGTCTCGGCCTATGTCTCGGCCTTGTTGTCTCGGCCTTGTTGTCTCGGCCTTGTTGTCTCGGCCTATGTCTCGGCCTATGTCTCGGCCTTGTTGTCTCGGCCTTTAGGCCTCTATATCACGGTCACTTGGCATATGAACCATCAGGTTATATTTTCATCTCAAGAAGACTTTTTAGAAGGCGAGGGTTCTTTTGTAAGGCAAATGGTTCAACCTAAAACCTTTAAAATCCTACGGACCGTTTTTTTGAAAGAAGGGGTACTTCGATGATTCTTTGGAAGGCAAGAAGGATTCTACGTACTGTATATTTGTTATTCTATTTTTTACTTTCTTTTAAATAGTGCCTGAGTATTAGTCTTTACCTCAGTTTAGAAGGATAGGTGTGAGAATGTTTAAAACTATTTGTATGCAGTACATCACATACATCCCCAAAAATAAGTTGCTTTACATCACAAAGAGGTTTACATGTTGTCACGAATCAAAAAAACACTGGCGATCTGGTCTGTGATACACTACATTTACAAATGTATGAGAACACCCCTTCAAATTAGTGGATTTGGCTATTTCAGCAATATCCGTTGCTGACAGGTTTATAAAATCGAGCACAAAGCCATGCTCTCCATAGTCAAACATTGGCAGAAGGATGACTTTACTGAAGATCTCAGTGACTTTCAACGTGGCACCGTCATAGGATGCTACATTTCCAACAGGTCAGTTGGTTTAATTTCTGCCCTGCTAGAGCTGTCAACTGTACAGTGCTGTTATTCTGAAGTGGAAACTTCTAAGAGCAACAACGGCTCAGCCGCGACGTGGTAGACCACACAAGCTCACAGAACAGGACCGCAGAGTGCTGAAGCACGTAAAAAATAATCTGTCCCCGGTTGCAACACTCACTACAGAGTTCTAAACTGCCTCTGGAAGCAACGTCAGCACAACAACTGTTCGTTGGGAGCTTCATGAAATTGGTTTCTATGGAAACGCATTTTCTGGAGTGATGATTCACACTTCACCGTCTGGCAACTGTAAAGTTTGGTGGAGGAGGAATAATGGTCTGGGGCTGTTTTTCATGGCCCTTTAGTTTCCAGTGAAGGAAAATGTTAATGCTTCAGCATATGATGACGTTCTAGACGATACTGTGCTTCCAACTTTGTGGCAAAAGGCCCTTACCTGTTTCAGTTTGACAATGCACCCGTGCACAAAGCACAAAGGTCAATACAGAAATGGTTTGACGAGACCTGTCTGGCCTGCACAGAGCCCTGACCTCAAGCTGAACAAACACCTTTGGGATGAATTGGAACGCCGACTGCGAGCCAGACCTAATCGCCCAACATCAGTGCCTGACCTCACTAATGCTCTTTTGGTGTAATGGAAGCAAGTCCCCGCAACAATGTTCCAACATATAGTGGAAAGCCTTCCCAGAAGAGTGGAGGTTGATACAGCAGCAAAGGGTGGACCAATTCCATATTAATGCCTATGATTTTGGAATGAGATGTTCAATGAGCAGGTGTCCACATACTTTTGGTAATTTAGTGTACATTTAGTACATACAGTTGAAGTCGGAAGTTTACATACACTTTATCCAACTACATTTAAACTCAGTTTTTCACAATTCCTGACGTTTAATCCTAGTAAAAATTCCCTGTCTTAGGTCAGTTAGGATCACCACTTTATTTTAAGAATGTGAAATGTCAGAATAATAGTAGAGAGAATGATTTATTTCAGCTTTTATTTCTTTCATCACAATCTCAGTGGGTCAGAAGTTTACATAAACTCAATTAGTATTTGTTAGCATTGCCTTTAAATTGTTTGACTTCAGTCAAATGTTTCAGGTAGCCTTCCACAAGCTTCCCACAATAAGTTGGGTGAATTTTGGCCCATTCCCCCTGACAGAGCTGGTGTAACTGAGTCAGGTCTGTAGGCCTCCTTGCTCATTCCCGCTTTTTCAGTTCTGCTATAGGATTGAGGTCAGGGCTTTGTGATGGCCACTCCAATACCTTGACTTTGTTGTCCTTAAGCCATTTTGCCACAACTTTGTGAGTATGCTTTGGGTCATTGTCCATTTGGAAGACCCCATTTGTGACCAAGCTTTAACTTCTTGACTGATGTCTTGAGATGTTGCTTCAATATATCCACATAATTTTCCCTGCCTCATGATGCCATCTATTTTGTGAAGTGCACCAGTCCCTCCTGCAGCAAAGCACCCCCACAACATGCTGCTGCCACCCCCGTGCTTCACGGTTGGGATGGTGTTCTTCGGCTTGGTCGTTATGGCCAAACAGTTCTATTTTTGTTTCATCAGAACAGAGGACATTTCCTCAAAAAGTACGATCTTTGTCCCCATGTGCAGTTGCAAACTGTAGTCTGGCTTTTTTATGTTGGTTTTGGATCAGTGGCATCTCCTTGCTGAGCGGCCTTCAAGTTATGTCGATATAGGACTCGTTTTACTGTGGATATAGATACTTTGACCCTGTTTCCTCCAGCATCTTCACAAGGTCCTTTGCTGTTGTTCTGGGATTGATTTGCACTTTTCGCACCAAAGTACGTTCATCTCTAGGAGACAGAACGCTTCTCCTTCCTGAGCGGTATGACGGCTGCGTTGTCCCAGTTTGAAGGTCGGCCTTGAAATACATCCACAGGTACAACTCCAAATGACTCAAATGATGCCAATTAACCTATCAGAGGTTTCTAAAGCCATTACATAATTTTCTGGAATTTTCCAAGCTGTTTAAAAGCACAGTCAACTTAGTGTATGTAAACTTCTGACCCACTGGAGTTGTGATATAGTGAATTATAAGTGAAATAATCTGTCTGTAAACAATTGATGGAAAGATGACTTGTGTCATACACAAAGTAGATGTCCTAACCGACTTGCCAAAACTATAGTTTGTTAACAAGAAATTTGTGGAGTGGTTGAAAAATGAGTTTTAATAACGTGACAACAACCTAAGCGACTTCAACTGTATATTTACATGTATATATTTATTGTATATAAACTCAACAAAATAAAGGAACTGTCACGTTCGTTGTAAGGAGGAGACCAAGGTGCAGCGTGGTATGTGTACATCGTTCTTTATTAAACAAATGAAACACTGAAACAACAAAACGAACCGTGAAGCTAATACGAATAGTGCAGAACAGGCAACTAAACATAGAATAAGAACCCACAAAACCAAAAGGGAAAATGGCAACCTAAATAGGATCCCCAATCAGAGACAACGATGAACAGCTGCCTCTGATTGAGAACCAATTCAGGCCACCATAGACATACATATACCTAGACTTACTAAACCGCTAGACTTACAAAAACCCTAGACAATACAAAACAAACATACCCACCCTCATCACACCCTGACCTAACTAAAATAATAAAGAAAACAGAGATAACTAAGATCAGGGCTTGACAGAAAAGTCCCTTTTTCAGGACCTTATCTTTCAAAGACAATTCGTAAAAATACAAATAACTTCACAGATCTTCATTGTAAATGGTTTAATCACTGTATCCCATGCTTGTTCAATGAACCATAAACAATTAATGAACATGCACCTGTGGAACGGTCGTTAAGACACGAACAGCTTACAGACGGTAGACAATTAAGGTCACAGTTAGAACACTAAAGAGGCCTTTCTACTGACTCTGAAAAACACCAAAAGAAAGATGCCCAGGGTCCCTGCTCATCTGCATGAACGTGTCTTAGGCATGCTGCAAGGAGGCATGAGGACTGCAGATGTGGCCAGGGCAATTAATTGCAATGTCCGTACTGTGAGACACCTAAGGCAGCGCTACAGGGAGACAGGACGGACAGCTAATCATCCTCGCAGTGGCAGACCACGTGTAACAACACCTGCACAGGATCGGTACATCCGAACACCACACCTGCGAGACAGGTACAGGACGGCATCAACAACTGCCTGAGTTACACCAGGAACGCACAATCCCTCCATCAGTGCTCAGACTGTCCACAATAGGCTGAGAGAGTCTGGACTGAGGGCTTGTAGGCCTGTTGTAAGGCATGTCCTCACCAGACATCACCGGCAACAACGTTGTCTATGGGCACAAACCCACCGTTGCTGGACCAGACAGGACTGGCAGAAGGTGCTCTTCACTGACGAGTCGCGGTTTTGTCTCACCAGGGGTGATGGTCGGATTTGTGTTTATCGTCGAAGGAATGAGCATTACACCGAGGCCTGTACTCTGGAGCGGGATCGATTTGGAGGTGGAGGGTCTGTCATGGTCTGTGGCGGTGTGTCACAGCATCATCGGAATGAGCTTGTTGTCATTGCTGGCAATCTCAACGCTATGCGTTACTGGGAAGACATCCTCCTCCCTCATGTGGTACCCTTCCTGCAGGCTCATCCTGACATGACAATGCGACCAGCCATACTGCTCGTTATGTATGTGATTTCCTGCAAGACAGGAATGTCAGTTCTGCCATGGCCAGCGAAGAGCCCGGATCTCAATCCCATTGTTCAGGGACACATTTTTCCACATCTGTTAGTCACATGTCTGTGGAACTTGTTCAGTTAATGTCTCAGTCTTGTAATGTTCATACAAATATTTACACATGTTAAGTTTGCTGAAAATTAACGCAGTTGACAGTGAGAGGACGTTTCTTTTTTGCTGAGTTTATATTTATATATATGTATATATATATATACATTGATTCTTGAAGAATATAACTTATAAATCCCTCATGATCTTAGTTCAACTGCCACACTCCACGAGAACCCATAATATAAGCTTGTTTCATTCCAATGTTAATAAACACTGTACAGTCTCATAACATGGTTAAAACAATCATACAATAAATTACCAACAAAATACAGGCAATAAAACAGCTCACTCATTCAATCATTCAATCATAATTATAAAAAAAATATTGTTTTCATATAATAATAAAAAACATCTTGAAAAACATCTTGAAAAAGGTAGTGGAAAGGGATTAGTGTAGTCTGTGAAGAATTCAGTACTTGTTATGTCTCTATTTTGGTTTGGTCCGGGGGTGACTAGGGTGGGCATTCTATGTTCCATTTTCTATGTTTTTGTATTTCTTTGTTTTGGCCGGGTATGGTTCTCAAACAGGGACAGCTGTCTATCAGTTGTCTCTGATTGGGAACCATACTTAGGCAGCCATTTTCCCCACATGTTTTTTGTGGGTAGTTTAATTTCTGTTTAGTGGTTTGCACCTTATAGGACTGTTTCAGTTATTCTCTTTGTTATTTTTGTTATCGTGTTCAGTTGAAATAATAAGGCATGAACACTTACCACTCTGCGCTTTGGTCCGATGATTCCTCTTCTTCAGACGACGAATACCGTTACAGTACTTTACCTTGTATGTGGTATAAAATAATATTATTTTGGGAATACCTACTCTGAGTGTATGAATTAGGCTGTTTGAGAAGGTTTTGAATCCTAAGCAACCTGCATACACATTGTTTGAAGTACAATAGACCAACATTGCTACTGTAGTAGGTCAAAGCTGTGTGCTGGAAAACCTTGGAGGAGCCTGGGTGAACTAGGCATTGTGGTGATCATGTGAATTTCATTTATTTTTCAGTCTCAGTCTAATCCCTACTTCTTCTCACTTAAAACGTTTTTTTTAATAATTAAAAAACAAACATTTTAGTAGTTATATACATCGTTTTTCATTGTCTGTCTGATGTGTGCAGTGTTGTGTTGTGAGGGCATTGGGACGCTGTTTACATCAAAATATCCGTTTTACAACGTTATTAAAGGTGGTTAGAGTGGATTATGTAGTGGGTACTATACAGTGTGTGTGTGTGTGTGTGTGTGTGTGTGTGTGTGTGTGTGTGTGTGTGTGTGTGTGTGTGTGTGTGTGTGTGTGTGTGTGTGTGTGTGTGTGTGTGTGTGTGTGTGTGTGTGTGTGCAGTGTGTACTGTGTACTGTGTAATGTGTACTGTGTAGTGTGCAGTGTGTACTGTGTAGTGTGCAGTGTGTACTGTGCAGTGTGTAATATGTAATGTGCAGTGTGTACTGTGTAGTGTGCACTGTGTAGTGTGTACTGTGTAGTGTGTACTGTGTACTGTGTACTGTGCAGTGTGTAATATGTAATGTGTAGTGTGTAGTGTGTAGTGTGTAGTGTGTACTGTGTACTGTGTAGTGTGCAGTGTGTACTGTGCAGTGTGTAATATGTAATGTGCAGTGTGTACTGTGTAGTGTGCACTGTGTAGTGTGTACTGTGTAGTGTGCACTGTGTAGTGTGTACTGTGTACTGTGTACTGTGCAGTGTGTACTGTGCAGTGTGTAATATGTAATGTGTAGTGTGTAGTGTGTAGTGTGTACTGTGTACTGTGTAGTGTGCAGTGTGTAATATGTAATGTGCAGTGTGCAGTGTGTACTGTGCAGTGTGTACTGTGTAGTGTGTACTGTGTAGTGTGCAGTGTGTACTGTGCAGTGTGCAGTGTGTACTGTGCAGTGTGCAGTGTGTACTGTGCATTGTGTACTGTGCAATGTGTAATGAGTACTGAGTTTTAAGAGAAAGTGAGGGAGTGCAGGTTAGTCAGACCTGAACATCAGGTACAGTTCTAAACATACAGGTACAGTTCTAAACATCAGGTACAGTTCTAAACATCAGGTACATTTCTAAACATCAGGTACAGTTCTAAACATACAGGTACATTTCTAAACATCAGGTACAGTTCTAAACATACAGGTACATTTCTAAACATCAGGTACATTTCTAAACATCAGGTACATTTCTAAACATCAGGTACAGTTCTAAACATCAGGTACAGTTCTAAACATCAGGTACATTTCTAAACATCAGGTACAGTTCTAAACATACAGGTACATTTCTAAACATCAGGTACAGTTCTAAACATCAGGTACATTTCTAAACATCAGGTACAGTTCTAAACATCAGGTACATTTCTAAACATCAGGTACAGTTCTAAACATCAGGTACAGTTCTAAACATACAGGTACAGTTCTCAACATCAGGTACAGTTCTAAACATCAGGTACAGTTCTAAACATACAGGTACAGTTCTAAACATACAGGTACAGTTCTAAACATCAGGTACAGTTCTAAACATACAGGTACAGTTCTAAACATCAGGTACAGTTCTAAACATCAGGTACAGTTCTAAACATACAGGTACAGTTCTAAACATACAGGTACAGTTCTAAACATCAGGTACAGTTCTAAACATACAGGTACAGTTCTAAACATCAGGTACAGTTCTAAACATCAGGTACAGTTCTAAACATCAGGTACAGTTCTAAACATCAGGTACAGTTCTACACATACAGGTACAGTTCTAAACATCAGGTACAGTTCTAAACATACAGGTACAGTTCTAAACATCAGGTACAGTTCTAAACATCAGGTACAGTTCTAAACATCAGGTACAGTTCTAAACATCAGGTACAGTTCTAAACATCAGGTACAGTTCTAAACATCAGGTACAGTTCTAAACATCAGGTACAGTTCTAAACATCAGGTACAGTTCTACACATACAGGTACAGTTCTAAACGTCAGGTACAGTTCTAAACATCAGGTACAGTTCTAAACATCAGGTACAGTTCTAAACATCAGAGAGTCTTAATCAGACAAGTAATCCTGAAAACCAGAGACTGTATGAAAACAATGGCATCTGGCTACAGTTATTTCTTTATTTAACCTTTAGTTAACTAGGCAAGTCAGTTATTAAAGATCAAATTATTTTTTGAAATTACGGCCTAGAGACAGTGGGTTAACGTCCTTGTTCAGGGGCAGAACGACAGATTTTTACCTTGTCAGCTCTGGGATTTGTTCTAGCCTCCTGTCGGTGACTGGCCCAACGTTCTAACCACTAGGATATCTGCCGCTCGGTCATTGATACTATGTACCCATCAAAAGAAGGACAGACTTCCTGAATTCTTCCAGCGATCTTGAAACACATCCACAGACGTGGGTTGACAAAAATATCGACAACTTTTCCGAAATTCCCAAGTTTTCCAGAAATCCCATTTGGAATATTCTCTGAATCCAGAAAACAGGGGAATTCTGTCAAACGCATCGGTATTTTGAAACCCCACACAGAACCGATGTCTTGGTTTCAAACAGTCCTTGTTCTCTGACATGGAAGATGTGAAACAGTAGGTGGGTTTTCTCTGAAATGGTTCTATTACTGAATGCTGCTGATCTTACATTTACCACATAGCAGATATTTATATACAAGACTCTGTCTGTCACAAATTGCACACTATTCCCTATAAAGTGCACTAAATTTGACCAGAGCCCTTGGGAATAGGGTGCCATCTGGCCTGCAACCTGGGGGGGTGAACTGATGCCATCTGATGTCTCTAATGCTTCATTGACTATAACATATATCTGGTACTGGCACCTCCATGCGCAAACGCAAACACACACGCAGGCACACAGGAACACACACACGCACATATATACACACACACACACAAAGACACACATGAACACACACATACACACACACACACACACACACATAGACTTTCACACATCATATATATGCACATGCACATATATGCTGCTACTCTGTTGATTATATATCCTTATTGCCTGATCCCTTTCACACCTACCCACATGCGCATCCTGAACTACCTCAATTACCTCAACTACCTACAACCCCTGCGCATTGACTCAGTACTGCTACTCCCTGTATATAGCCATGTTATTACCTCGTACCCCTGTACATTGACTCAGTCCTGCTACTTCCTGTTTATAGCCTCGTTTTTGTTTCTACTGTGTTACTATTTCCTTTTTTTATTTAGTAAATATTTGTCCATCTTACTTCTTAACTCTACATGGTTGGTTATGGGCTCGTAAGTAAAGCATTTCGGTGTGAATTCTTCACCTGTTGTACACGGCCCACGTGACCAATAACATTAGATTTTTGATTACATTTAGTTTAGACAGTGGTGTTCTCTACACCTCCTCTGCACATGATGACATGTAAAAAACGATTTTTGTACTTTATAAATAAACCTAACAACATTGACACAATTAGATTACAGGTTGTTGTTGTTGTTTTTACATTCGCTACGACCCATTTCTCAATACTTTGGTCACTTTTTCAAAACTCTTCACACAGTTCTCCTAACTAACTTTCAGCTTGACACAGCAGTTCATTTCACGTTCAAAATGCCCTAATACAACCCAATACACTTCATACATGTCTCAAATCATCTCGTTCTGCCTTTAACACGAGCAAAGGTTGTCACCCAGCAAGCACACATTGTCACTCATAAAACAATGACCTAAACATCACTAACAACAGGTAGCATTGCACAATGTTTTCTTTCAAAACAAGAATAACACCTATCTACTGTTTAGAATTCACTGCGGTTTATGTTACAGGAATGAATCAGACATGATGCAATATGCTTCAATATGGTTTTTTTTCTTCATTTTTTGGCATTGAATGATTCCAAAATACAATCATTTGTATATACACCATCTACCGATACAGATACAGTAGCTATGCTCGTCAACCCTGTCTTATGCATTGGGCCACAGGTTCTCATCCACGTCACATCTTATGTCATCTTGGGCAACACACCGAGGAAACAATCTTCTTGTCACGCCATGGTCGTAATAATTTGTGTTTGTCTTCATTTATTTGGTCAGGCCGGGGTGTGACATGGGTTTATTGTGGTGTCTTTTGTCTTGGGGTTTTGTGGGGTGTTCGGTGTGTCGCTTAGTGGGGTTATCTAGCAAAGTCTATGGCTGTCTGGTATGGTTCTCAATCAGAGTCAGGTGTTTATCGTTGTCTCTGATTGGGAACCATATTTAGGCAGCCATATTCTTTGACTATTTCGTGGGTGATTGTTCTTGTCTCTGTGTTTGTTGTCACCAGATAGGCTGTATAGGTTTTCACGGTCCGGTTGTTGTTTTTGTATTGTTCGTTTTCAATCGTCATTAAACATGTCTCAAAAATACCACGCTGCATTTTGGTCCGCTTCTCCTTCACCAGACGAGAACCGTTACACTTCTGCAGATATGTCAAGACATCCAGCATTCATTGAGGGACATTTGATCATGTGGATGGTGGTCATAAACCTTCCACCTCCATGAGGAAAATAGTTCCTCTATAGGCTGAGGAATGGAGAGTAAGGTGTGAGGAAAGTAGTTCCTCTATTGGGTTGAGGAATGGAGAGTAAGGTGTGAGGAAAATAGTTCCTCTATAGGCTGAGGAATGGAGAGTAAGGTGTGAGGAAAGTAGTTCCTCTATTGGGTTGAGGAATGGAGAGTAAGGTGTGAGGAAAGTAGTTCCTCTATTGGGTTGAGGAATGGAGAGTAAGGTGTGAGGAAAGTAGTTCCTCTATTGGGTTGAGGAATGGAGAGTAAGGTGTGAGGAAAGTAGTTCCTCTATTGGGTTGAGGAATGGAGAGTAAGGTGTGAGGAAAGTAGTTCCTCTATTGGGTTGAGGAATGGAGAGTAAGGTGTGAGGAAAGTAGTTCCTCTATTGGGTTGAGGAATGGAGAGTAAGGTGTGAGGAAAGTAGTTCCTCTATTGGGTTGAGGAATGGAGAGTAAGGTGTGAGGAAAGTAGTTCCTCTATGGGGCTGAGGAATGGAGAGTAAGGTGTGAGGAAAGTAGTTCCTCTATTGGGTTGAGGAATGGAGAGTAAGGTGTGAGGAAAGTAGTTCCTCTATTGGGTTGAGGAATGGAGAGTAAGGTGTGAGGAAAGTAGTTCCTCTATTGGGTTGAGGAATGGAGAGTAAGGTGTGAGGAAAGTAGTTCCTCTATGGGGCTGAGGAATGGAGAGTAAGGTGTGAGGAAAGTAGTTCCTCTATTGGGTTGAGGAATGGAGAGTAAGGTGTGAGGAAAGTAGTTCCTCTATGGGGCTGAGGAATGGAGAGTAAGGTGTGAGGAAAGTAGTTCCTCTATTGGGTTGAGGAATGGAGAGTAAGGTGTGAGGAAAGTAGTTCCTCTATTGGGTTGAGGAATGGAGAGTAAGGTGTGAGGAAAGTAGTTCCTCTATGGGGCTGAGGAATGGAGAGTAAGGTGTGAGGAAAGTAGTTCCTCTATTGGGTTGAGGAATGGAGAGTAAGGTGTGAGGAAAGTAGTTCCTCTATTGGGTTGAGGAATGGAGAGTAAGGTGTGAGGAAAGTAGTTCCTCTATGGGGCTGAGGAATGGAGAGTAAGGTGTGAGGAAAGTAGTTCCTCTATTGGGTTGAGGAATGGAGAGTAAGGTGTGAGGAAAGTAGTTCCTCTATTGGGTTGAGGAATGGAGAGTAAGGTGTGAGGAAAGTAGTTCCTCTATGGGGCTGAGGAATGGAGAGTAAGGTGTGAGGAAAGTAGTTCCTCTATTGGGTTGAGGAATGGAGAGTAAGGTGTGAGGAAAGTAGTTCCTCTATTGGGTTGAGGAATGGAGAGTAAGGTGTGAGGAAAGTAGTTCCTCTATGGGGTTGAGGAACGGAGAGTAAGGAAGGAGGGAAAGTGACACCATCCTGGGACTGGCTGCAAACCACTCTGTGACAGCACGAGACTGGTGAAATGCCACATTGTCCCATACAATTACAAACGTTGGCCGATTTGCCCTCACTACAACCCTCTCCTCACCTGACCCAACCCTTCCATAGAGGTCATCCAGGAATGAAATGAGACGTTCGGTGTTGTGTGGCCCAATTAGCAGTTTGTGTAACAGAAATCCAACAGAGGATATTGCTGTACACATTGTGATGTTGTCACCTCTCTGGCCCGGGACATCGACCCCTCTGGCCCGGGACATCGACCCCTCTGGCCCGGGACGTCCACCCCTCTTGCCCGGGACGTCCACCCCTCTGCCCCGGGACATCCACCCCTCTGGCCCGGGACATCCACCCCTCTGGCCCGGGACATCCACTGTGGCTCTTTTCCCCAATAACATTCCTTCCTCACCGCCTGGTTTTGGCCAAGTTGAAACCAGCCTCATCCACAAAGATGAATACGTGGGGTGTGTGCCTGCTTTCAATCTCCATGACTCTCTAAAATAAATCCACAAGGCAACATAACACAAGGCAACATAACACAAGGCAACATAACACAAGGCAACATAACACAAGGCAACATAGGCTATTACGCTAGTTTACATTATACCTAAAACATGCCATTGTGTGCCTCTGCCCTGTTGGATTTTGTTCAAAACCAGTTCTGTATTTTATAGTCATCTAACCTGGACTTTTTCGTTCCTGAGTTGCTTGACTCGTTCAGAGTTCCTCTCCAAGGGGACAGTGTACAACTGCTTCATCCTGACTTGATGTTGTTTCAGGACTCTAGAGATAGTTGTTATGCTTACATTGTGAATATTTCCAAATGTAATGTTGTCTGCCATCACTATGTCCCGAATCTCTGTGAGTTTTATGCCATTGTTTTTTATGACCATGTCAACGATTGCAGTTTCCTGCACAGCAGTGAAAATCCTGCCTCTCCCACCTGTAGGAGGTAACCGTTGGGTCCTAAGCAGAAATACAAAAACAATTACAATTACACACAAGTAGGTTTGGAGGCTTTGCTCAATTTACTTCTGTAGTGTGCAGGTCAGTCAGATGCCCTCGTAGAATGGACATATTACCTGGTGTTCTGACGGACGTTTCTCAGAATAGATGCCACTGTTGAGTGTTGCAGATTAGGCTGCACGCTCAGACCAGCCTCTCTCATTGATAGATCATGATTTACTATATGATCAATTATAGTGGCCCTAATCTTATTTGAGACTACAGCTCTTGATCTTCCTCTCAGTCTTCTTCCACCGTGCATATGTACCTCTCTCCCTCTCCCTCTCCCAGCCACTCTTCTTCCTCTGTCAGCCACTTCTCTATCTCTGGCTGGGTCCATGTTTACATTCCAGTACAGCATTATTCCTAAAATGTCCCCTTTTGTATAGATGGTAATGTAATTGAATGACTATCACCTGTGTAGGTGTTCAGCTACAATGGGAATCAGCTGTGGTTGGTCCAATTGTTTTGATAGTATTTCATTTTTTTAGATTTGGAATATATGGTATTACTGTAGAAATGTAGCAAATTAATGTTTTATTCAAGTTTGTGTTATTTTAGGTTTGGAACTTAAGTTTAAAAGTTTTGGAAAGATGTATGTATGTATGTATGTATGTATGTATGTATGTATGTATGTATGTATGTATGTATGTATGTATGTATGTATGTATGTATGTATGTATGTATGTAAACGTGCAAATTGGCCTGTAGGTACATAGAGTTTTGGTGGTGGTTGTGTCTGACTGAGAAAAGAATTCATGAAAATTGAAAGATGTAGTCATTGAATGCATTTTGTGCCAAAGCAATGAAAAACGATCCATAGTTTAGCCCACAGAGACTGCTGTTATACTCACTGTGTGAAGAGTTTTGAAAAAGTGACCTAAGTAGTGAGAAATGGGTCCTAGCGATTGCAAAAAACTGTAATCTGTATAAATCTATCACATCAAGAACAACACCAATCAACCCTTCAACCTCCGATACAGTATGTGATTCTTGTCATATTGTATTGTCTATTTAAGGTTAAATTGTTTACAACAGTATTAGTATTTGAATCTGTGGTTATTATGCATGCCTTCTAAAACAAGTCCCGATCTCTGAAGCCCTACTCCACTAGCCTTCTAAAACAAGTCCCGATCTCTGAAGCCCTACTCCACTAGCCTTCTAAAACAAGTGCTGATCTCTGAAGCCCTACTCCACTAGCCTTCTAAAACAAGTGCTGATCTCTGAAGCCCTACTCCACTAGCCTTCTAAAACAAGTTCTGATCTCTGTAGCCCTACTCCACTAGCCTTCTAAAACAAGTTCTGATCTCTGTAGCCCTACTCCACTAGCCTTCTAAAACAAGTCCCGATCTCTGAAGCCCTACTCCACTAGGCTTCTAAAACAAGTTCTGATCTCTGTAGCCCTACTCCACTAGCCTTCTAAAACAAGTTCTGATCTCTGTAGCCCTACTCCACTAGCCTTCTAAAACAAGTCCCGATCTCTGAAGCCCTACTCCACTAGGCTTCTAAAACAAGTCCTGATCTCTGTAGCCCTACTCCACTGGCCTTCTAAAACAAGTCCCAATCTCTGAAGCCCTACTCCACTAGCCTTCTAAAACAAGTGCTGATCTCTGAAGCCCTACTCCACTAGCCTTCTAAAACAAGTTCTGATCTCTGAAGCCCTACTCCACTAGCCTTCTAAAACAAGTCCTGATCTCTGTAGCCCTACTCCACTAGGGAGTTAGTTTTTCTAGTGAACATAAAGGGTTATCTTTTGTCCCTCTTCCACTCCCAAACCCCAGAGGGGAGTGCGTGTGCGTGCGTTCGTGTGCGCGTGTGTGTGTGTGTGTGTGCGTGTGTGTGTGCGTGTGTGTGTGTGTGTGTGTGTGTGTGTGTGTGTGTGTGTGTGTGTGTGTGTGTGTGTGTGTGTGTGTGTGTGTGCGTGCGTGCGTGCGTGCGTGCGTGCGTGCGCGCGCGTTCGTGTGTGTGTGTGTGTGTGTGTGTGTGTGTGTGTGTGTGTGTGTGCGTGCGTGCGTGCGTGCGTGCGCGCGCGTTCGTGTGTGTGTGTGTGTGTGTGTGTGTGTGTGTGTGTGTGTGTGTGTGTGTGTGTGTGTGTGTGTGTGTGCGTGCGTGCGTGCGTGCGCGCTCGTGTGTGTGTGTGTGTGTGTGTGTGTGTGTGTGTGTGTGTGTGTGCGTGCGTGCGTGCGTGCGTGCGTGCGCGCGTTCGTGTGTGTGTGTGTGTGTGTGTGTGTGTGTGTGCGTGCGTGCGTGTGTGTTGTAACAGTGGGCTTCTGAGCGGGGGACACTCCAGCAGGTCCATTCAGCTCCTGTGTTGACAGAGGGTCACGCCAACGGTGCATAGAATGTATAGAACCATTTCTCCTGTGACAACCTGCTGACAGAGAGATTCTGTCATCATACTGAACACACAAACACACACACTCTCTCACTGGCCTGTTATTATCTACCTACTCTAATCTCTCTCTCACTGGTCTGTTATTATCTACCTACTCTAATCTCTCTCTCACTGGTCTGTTATTATCTACCTACTCTAATCTCTCTCTCACTGGCCTGTTATTATCTACCTACTCTAGTCTCTCTCTCACTGGTCTGTTATTATCTACCTACTCTAATCTCTCTCTCACTGGTCTGTTATTATCTACCTACTCTAATCTCTCTCTCACTGTGTGGACTGTTATTATCTACCTACTCTAATCTCTCTCTCACTGTTTGGGCTGTTATTATCTACCTACTCTAATCTCTCTCTCACTGTTTGGGCTGTTATTATCTACCTACTCTAATCTCTCTCTCACTGGTCTGTTATTATCTACCTACTCTAATCTCTCTCTCACTGGCCTGTTATTATCTACCTACTCTAATCTCTCTCTCACTGGCCTGTTATTATCTACCTACTCTAATCTCTCTCTCACTGGTCTGTTATTATCTACCTACTCTAATCTCTCTCTCACTGGTCTGTTATTATCTACCTACTCTAATCTCTCTCTCACTGGTCTGTTATTATCTACCTACTCTAATCTCTCTCTCACTATGTGGTCTGTTATTATCTACCTACTCTAATCTCTCTCTCACTGGCCTGTTATTATCTACCTACTCTAATCTCTCTCTCACTGGTCTGTTATTATCTACCTACTCTAATCTCTCTCTCACTGGTCTGTTATTATCTACCTACTCTAATCTCTCTCTCACTGGCCTGTTATTATCTACCTACTCTAATCTCTCTCTCGCTGGTCTGTTATTATCTACCTACTCTAATCTCTCTCTCACTGGCCTGTTATTATCTACCTACTCTAATCTCTCTCTCGCTGGTCTGTTATTATCTACCTACTCTAATCTCTCTCTCACTGGTCTGTTATTATCTACCTACTCTAATCTCTCTCTCACTGTTTGGGCTGTTATTATCTACCTACTCTAATCTCTCACTGGCCTGTTATTATCTACCTACTCTAATCTCTCTCTCACTGGTCTGTTATTATCTACCTACTCTAATCTCTCTCTCACTGGTCTTTTATTATCTACCTACTCTAATCTCTCTCTCGCTGGTCTGTTATTATCTACCTACTCTAATCTCTCTCTCACTGGTCTTTTATTATCTACCTACTCTAATCTCTCTCTCGCTGGTCTGTTATTATCTACCTACTCTAATCTCTCTCTCACTGTTTGGGCTGTTATTATCTACCTACTCTAATCTCTCTCTCACTGTTTGGGCTGTTATTATCTACCTACTCTAATCTCTCTCTCACTGGTCTGTTATTATCTACCTACTCTAATCTCTCTCTCACTGGTCTGTTATTATCTACCTACTCTAATCTCTCTCTCACTGGCCTGTTATTATCTACCTACTCTAATCTCTCTCTCACTGGTCTGTTATTATCTACCTACTCTAATCTCTCTCTCACTGGCCTGTTATTATCTACCTACTCTAATCTCTCTCTCACTGGCCTGTTATTATCTACCTACTCTAATCTCTCTCTCACTGTGTGGGCTGTTATTATCTACCTACTCTAATCTCTCTCTCACTGGTCTGTTATTATCTACCTACTCTAATCTCTCTCTCACTGTGTGGGCTGTTATTATCTACCTACTCTAATCTCTCTCTCACTGGTCTGTTATTATCTACCTACTCTAATCTCTCTCTCACTGGTCTGTTATTATCTACCTACTCTAATCTCTCTCTCACTGGTCTGTTATTATCTACCTACTCTAATCTCTCTCTCACTGGTCTGTTATTATCTACCTACTCTAATCTCTCTCTCACTATGTGGTCTGTTATTATCTACCTACTCTAATCTCTCTCTCACTGGTCTGTTATTATCTACCTACTCTAATCTCTCTCTCACTGGTCTGTTATTATCTACCTACTCTAATCTCTCTCTCGCTGGTCTGTTATTATCTACCTACTCTAATCTCTCTCTCACTGGTCTGTTATTATCTACCTACTCTAATCTCTCTCTCACTGGTCTGTTATTATCTACCTACTCTAATCTCTCTCTCACTGGTCTGTTATTATCTACCTACTCTAATCTCTCTCTCACTGGCCTGTTATTATCTACCTACTCTAATCTCTCTCTCGCTGGTCTGTTATTATCTACCTACTCTAATCTCTCTCTCACTGGTCTGTTATTATCTACCTACTCTAATCTCTCTCTCACTGGCCTGTTATTATCTACCTACTCTAATCTCTCTCTCACTGGTCTGTTATTATCTACCTACTCTAATCTCTCTCTCGTTGGTCTGTTATTATCTACCTACTCTAATCTCTCTCTCACTGGTCTGTTATTATCTACCTACCCTAATCTCTCTCTCACTGGTCTGTTATTATCTACCTACTCTAATCTCTCTCTCACTGGTCTGTTATTATCTACCTACTCTAATCTCTCTCTCACTGGTCTGTTATTATCTACCTACTCTAATCTCTCTCTCACTGGTCTGTTATTATCTACCTACTCTAATCTCTCTCTCACTGTGTGGACTGTTATTATCTACCTACTCTAATCTCTCTCTCGCTGGTCTGTTATTATCTACCTACTCTAATCTCTCTCTCACTGTTTGGGCTGTTATTATCTACCTACTCTAATCTCTCTCTCACTGTTTGGGCTGTTATTATCTACCTACTCTAATCTCTCTCTCACTGGCCTGTTATTATCTACCTACTCTAATCTCTCTCTCACTGGCCTGTTATTATCTACCTACTCTAATCTCTCTCTCGCTGGTCTGTTATTATCTACCTACTCTAATCTCTCTCTCACTGGCCTGTTATTATCTACCTACTCTAATCTCTCTCTCACTGGTCTGTTATTATCTACCTACCCTAATCTCTCTCTCGCTGGTCTGTTATTATCTACCTACTCTAATCTCTCTCTCACTGGTCTGTTATTATCTACCTACTCTAATCTCTCTCTCACTGGTCTGTTATTATCTACCTACTCTAATCTCTCTCTCACTGGCCTGTTATTATCTACCTACTCTAATCTCTCTCTCGCTGGTCTGTTATTATCTACCTACTCTAATCTCTCTCTCACTGGTCTGTTATTATCTACCTACTCTAATCTCTCTCTCACTGTTTGGGCTGTTATTATCTACCTACTCTAATCTCTCTCTCACTGGCCTGTTATTATCTACCTACTCTAATCTCTCTCTCACTGGTCTGTTATTATCTACCTACTCTAATCTCTCTCTCACTGGTCTTTTATTATCTACCTACTCTAATCTCTCTCTCGCTGGTCTGTTATTATCTACCTACTCTAATCTCTCTCTCACTGTTTGGGCTGTTATTATCTACCTACTCTAATCTCTCTCTCACTGTTTGGGCTGTTATTATCTACCTACTCTAATCTCTCTCTCACTGGTCTGTTATTATCTACCTACTCTAATCTCTCTCTCACTGGTCTGTTATTATCTACCTACTCTAATCTCTCTCTCACTGGTCTGTTATTATCTACCTACTCTAATCTCTCTCTCACTGGCCTGTTATTATCTACCTACTCTAATCTCTCTCTCACTGGCCTGTTATTATCTACCTACTCTAATCTCTCTCTCACTGTGTGGGCTGTTATTATCTACCTACTCTAATCTCTCTCTCACTGGCCTGTTATTATCTACCTACTCTAATCTCTCTCTCACTGTGTGGGCTGTTATTATCTACCTACTCTAATCTCTCTCTCACTGGTCTGTTATTATCTACCTACTCTAATCTCTCTCTCACTGGTCTGTTATTATCTACCTACTCTAATCTCTCTCTCACTGGTCTGTTATTATCTACCTACTCTAATCTCTCTCTCACTGTGTGGTCTGTTATTATCTACCTACTCTAATCTCTCTCTCGCTGGTCTGTTATTATCTACCTACTCTAATCTCTCTCTCACTGGTCTGTTATTATCTACCTACTCTAATCTCTCTCTCACTGGTCTGTTATTATCTACCTACTCTAATCTCTCTCTCACTATGTGGTCTGTTATTATCTACCTACTCTAATCTCTCTCTCACTGGTCTGTTATTATCTACCTACTCTAATCTCTCTCTCACTGGTCTGTTATTATCTACCTACTCTAATCTCTCTCTCGCTGGTCTGTTATTATCTACCTACTCTAATCTCTCTCTCACTGGTCTGTTATTATCTACCTACTCTAATCTCTCTCTCACTGGTCTGTTATTATCTACCTACTCTAATCTCTCTCTCACTGGTCTGTTATTATCTACCTACTCTAATCTCTCTCTCACTGGCCTGTTATTATCTACCTACTCTAATCTCTCTCTCGCTGGTCTGTTATTATCTACCTACTCTAATCTCTCTCTCACTGGTCTGTTATTATCTACCTACTCTAATCTCTCTCTCACTGGCCTGTTATTATCTACCTACTCTAATCTCTCTCTCACTGGTCTGTTATTATCTACCTACTCTAATCTCTCTCTCGTTGGTCTGTTATTATCTACCTACTCTAATCTCTCTCTCACTGGTCTGTTATTATCTACCTACCCTAATCTCTCTCACTGGTCTGTTATTATCTACCTACTCTAATCTCTCTCTCACTGGTCTGTTATTATCTACCTACTCTAATCTCTCTCTCACTGGTCTGTTATTATCTACCTACTCTAATCTCTCTCTCACTGTTTGGCCTGTTATTATCTACCTACTCTAATCTCTCTCTCACTGGTCTGTTATTATCTACCTACCCTAATCTCTCTCTCACTGTTTGGCCTGTTATTATCTACCTACTCTAATCTCTCTCTCGTTGGTCTGTTATTATCTACCTACTCTAATCTCTCTCTCACTGTTTGGCCTGTTATTATCTACCTACTCTAATCTCTCTCTCGTTGGTCTGTTATTATCTACCTACTCTAATCTCTCTCTCACTGGTCTGTTATTATCTACCTACCCTAATCTCTCTCTCACTGGTCTGTTATTATCTACCTACTCTAATCTCTCTCTCACTGGTCTGTTATTATCTACCTACTCTAATCTCTCTCTCACTGGTCTGTTATTATCTACCTACTCTAATCTCTCTCTCACTGGTCTGTTATTATCTACCTACCCTCTAGTTTTCATTTTTTATTTTTTTATTTCACCTTTATTTAACCAGGTAGGCTAGTTGAGAACACCTTTATTTAACCAGGTAGGCTAGTTGAGAACAAGTTCTCATTTGCAACTGCGACCTGGCCAAGGTAAAGCATAGCAGTGTGAACAGACAACACAGAGTTACACATGGAGTAAACAATAATCAAGTCAATAACACAGTAGAAAAATAGAGAGTCAATATACATTGTGTGCAAAAGGCATGAGGAGGTAGGCGAATAATTACATTTTTGCAGATTAACACTGGAGTGATAAATGATCAGATGGTCATGTACAGGTTGAGATATTGGTGTGCAAAAGAGCAGAAAAGTAAATAAATAAAAACAGTATGGGGATGAGGAAGGTAAAATTGGGTGGGCTATTTACCGATAAGACTATGTACAGCTACAGCAATCGGTTAGCTGCTCAGATAGCAGATGTTTGAAGTTGGTGAGGGAGATAAAAGTCTCCAACTTCAGCGATTTTTGCAATTGGTTCCAGTCACAGGCAGCAGAGAACTGGAACGAAAGGCGGCCAAATGAGGTGTTGGCTTTAGGGATGATCAGTGAGATACACCAGCTGGAGCGCGTGCTACAGGTGGGTGTTGCCATCGTGACCAGTGAACTGAGATAAGGCGGAGCTTTACCTAGCATGGACTTGTAGATGACCTGGAGCCAGTGGGTCTGGCGATGAATGTGTAGCGAGGGCCAGCCGACTAGAGCATACAGGTCGCAGTGGTGGGTGGTCTAAGGTGCTTTAGTAACAAAACGGATGGCACTGTGATAAACTGTATCCAGTTTGCTGAGTAGAGTGTTGGAAGCTATTTTGTAGATGACATCGCCGAAGTCGAGGATCGGTAGGATAGTCAGGTTTACTAGGGTCAGTTTGGCGGCGTGAGTGAAGGAGGCTTTGTTGGGTGCTTCCGCATGACTGGCTAGCTTCAAAAGTCATTGGCCAGAGATCAATCGACAGTGATTATTGCCCATCCCTTCTTATCCTTATTCTTATCTTATCTCATCTTATCCTTCTTATCAGTCTGTAACTGAATCCTGCGGGAATCCATCCGGAACAACAACACACTGCCGGTATAAACGCCATCTTTGTTTTTTAATATAATGCAGCTGTAGCCAGTATTACAGTAGAGTAAGATTTCATCTGTTGAATGGAAAACCTAGAAGCCTGATGTAACATGCCATATAGTAGGCTGACACAATAGTTAAGATATTGTACTTTCAAGTTTCACTGCAATATACAGGCCACCATTTTTTTTATGTCCATCGTGGAGCTGTGAAAGATTAGAATGAAAGAAAATGTCAGTCCTGACCATTTTAGAACATCTAACAACCTATTATATCTGCTTCATGCCACACTTCACTGAAATCTTCCATAAAAAAAAACATAGGGGGATCAGTGGAATATCAGATGACTTTATGCCCATATCAGAAACACATGCGTACGCTGCAATATTTCCATCAGAATTGAAAAGCGAAGATTATGCCTTGATCTCTCTCTCTTTCTCTCTCTCTCTCTCTCTCTCTCTCTCTCTCTCTCTCTCTCTCTCTCTCTCTCATATCACACACACACACACACACACACACACACACACACACACACACACACACACACACACACACACACACACACACACACACAAAACACTCCAGCCAGGTCGTTTAAGATCCACTGCAACATTCGACATCCGTCCAGGTAAGCAGGATGTCTGGATATGACTTCAAAGCTGACCGCTTGGTCAGTGAGCGCTATTAGCATTAAGTAGGGTTGGGTATTGCTAGGGTGTTGTGGACAGAGATGGTGGATCGCGTAAACTGCGAGCAACAAGAGTCGTGTTTTCAATCCCAGTACTAGGCAGTCATGTCAGATTGCTTTGTGTTAAACTCTGTTCCAAACCTTAACCCCTAACTGAACCATTCAGTATCAATGTTTAAACTTAATGTGTTAAACTTTAGCCCAAACATGAACCCCTAACTGAACCATTCAGCATCAATGCTTAATGTGTTAGTAGTTTAAACATTGATACTGGATGGTTCAGGTACGAGTTATTAAGGTTTGGAATAGAGTTTAAAACCTCTTATGGCTGCAACCCTTTGTTCTCAATTTCCGCCTGAAGACATACCCAAATCTAACTGCCTGGAGCTCAGCCCCAGAGGCAAGGATATGCATATTCTTGGTATCATTTGAATGGAAAAATTCAGAAGTTTGTGGAAATGTTAATTGAATGTAGGAGAATATAACACAGTAGATCTAGTGGAAGAAAAGAGAAAGAAAGAGCATACGTTTTCTGTTTTTTATTGTTGTAGCATCATCTTTCACATGTACTAGAATAGCCAAACAGTCAGATAGAATGCTGGGTATAATTTTGATGGATAACACAAGAGGGCAACTGTAGGTGTGCAAAGGTTCAGACTGATAACTTCAGGAATGGGTGAGCTACATGACCTTTAGCATGAAGTCACCCAGGTGTCCCACACAAGTTGCCCAAATGTACCCAAGTGGCCGAATTGGTGAAATGACCTAGAACTATATACACTAGCCACTTTAAACAATGCTACCTTATATAATGTTACTTACCCTACATTATTCATCTCATATGCATACCTATATAATGTACTCTATATCATCGACTGCATCCTTATGTAATACATGTATCACTAGCCACTTTAACTATGCCACTTTGTTTACATACTCATCTCATATGTATATACTGTACTCGATACCATCTACTGTATCTTGCCTATGCTGCTCTGTACCATCACTCATTCATATATCCTTATGTACATATTCTTTATCCCCTTACACTGTGTATAAGACAGTAGTTTAGGAATTGTTAGTTAGATTACTTGTTGGTTATTACTGCATTGTCGGAACTAGAAGCACAAGCATTTCGCTACACTCGCATTAACATCTGCTAACCATGTGTATGTGACAAATAAAATTTGATATGAACAGTGCAAATAACTCTTAATATACAACATATAAGACACATGATCATGAACCTAATGGAAAATAACTGTATACAAGCCTTTATGTCTCCTCAGTACGAGTGTCTTCTCCTCAGTACGAGTGTCTTCTCCTCAGTACGAGTGTCTTCTCCTCAGTACGAGTGTCTTCTCCTCAGTACGAGTGTCTTCTCCTCAGTACGAGTGTCTTCTCCTCAGTACGAGCGTCTTCTCCTCAGTACAAGCGTCTTCTCCTCAGTACGAGTGTCTTCTCCTCAGTACGAGTGTCTTCTCATATCCAGGTCTCCTTCCTGCTACAAGACTATTTTAGCCCACTGAGCAAAACGCCTGATGTCTAGTCTAGTTAAACTGTATAGACGTGAGATATTAGCTTGTCACAAATACCGCAAGTTTTTAATAAAGGGCCCAGCCATTTTGAACCATGCAAAAATAGCGTACGCAAGCAATTGCTAATGCAGTGCTGAAAATCAATGTCAGCTTTGCAGGGTAGTGAGTGAACCTCATCATGACAAAAGCAATCTTTCACTCATTATGAAACAGATGTCGCTGCTATAGACTTAGAGGTCTCAATGGTTTCATTGTTCCAACAGCATCAACCATCCACGTTCAATCAGTTTGGATTGAAAATCTTTTTTTAATTTTTAATTTTTTATTAATTAAACAAAGGGGGATCATATAGAGAAAACATGACATCTTTGACTTTTAAGATGTTTCAGAAAACAATCTAGTTATATCTCTCTTTCTCTGTCCATCCTTTCTCTCCATCTCTCTCTCTCTTTCTCTCTCTTTCTCTCTCTTTCTCCCTCTCCCTCTTTCTCTCTCCATCTCTATCTCCATCTCTCTCTCTTTCTCTCTCTTTCTCCCTCTCCCTCTTTCTCTCTCCATCTCTATCTCAATCTCTCTCTTTCTTTCTCTTTCTCCCTCTCCCTCTTTCTCTCTCCATCTCTATCTCCATCTCTCTCTCTTTCTCCCTCTCCCTCTTTCTCTCTCCATCTCTATCTCCATCTCTCTCTCTCTTTCTCCCTCTCCCTCTTTCTCTCTCCATCTCTATCTCCATCTCTCTCTCTCTTTCTCCCTCTCCTTCTTTCTCTCTCCATCTCTATCTCCATCTCTCTCTCTCTTTCTCCCTCTCCCTCTTTCTCTCTCCATCTCTATCTCAATCTCTCTCTCTCTTTCTCTCTCTTTCTCCCTCTTTCTCCATCTCTATCTCCATCTCTCTCTCCATCTCTTTCTCTCTCTTTCTCCCTCTCCCTCTTTCTCTCTCCATCTTAATCTCCATTTTCTCTCCATCTCCCTTTTCTCTTCATCCATCTCTCTCGCTCTCTTTCTCTCTCGCTCCCTCCCTCACTCTCTCTCTCTCTCTCTCTCTCTCTCTCTCCCCCTCTATTAACTTTCTCCCTCTCCACTCCCTCTTCACTCTTCTCTCTGTCTCTACCTATGTCTCCCTCTCTTTCATTCTCTCTGAAGGAACTCCAGCATTGCACAGCATGTAAACGTATAACTGATGCAAGCTACTGGCATACATACAGTCCCCTCTGAGTATTCTCCACAATTCCCTCCAATTCTTTTTGATGGATGGTTCTCATCAGTTCCACACAATAAATTGGGCAAACAATTCCTGGAGCATAGAATTCCTCAAGCACATGATTCCTGGACCCCATCACACCAGGAATCCATTTTTCTTGGACCTCTGCAGAAAAGCGGAAAACTGTCCCACAACATTTTTGACAATAACCTCCTGCCCTATCTCATTTACACAAACAAGCTTGGGCACACACACAAACACACAAACACACACACACATGGGCGCAAGCATACACAGGCAAACACACACATACAGACACACACACACACACACACATAAACAGAAGATGGTTGAATGACAGGATCTTGATGACATCATGGTTATGGCTTGTTGTTCAACAGGAAAACAGGTCTACCTTTGGTTCTCCACAACTCTTGCACGCAGACAGACACACACACACACACACACACACACAAACACACACACTCCAATCTGTTTGTGAATGGTAGCTACGAGTACACTTTTGAGGTCAGAGGTTACAATCCCAAAAGTATGGTTCAGCTCTAGATTGTATGAAGTTAAGCAGACAACACTTTGAAACAATCGGTCAGGAAGACACTCAAATAAACAGTGACTGAGAACAGAATGGTCCCGGGTGTGTTGTATCTGGTGAACAGCAGAAGTCCCGGTCTTTGTGTTCTAGAATCCCTGGTATCTGGTGAACAGCAGAAGTCCCAGTCTTTGTGTTCTAGAATCCCTTGTATCTGGTGAACAGAAGAAGTCCAGGTCTTTGTGTTCTAGAATCCCTGGTATCTGGTGAACAGAAGAAGTCCTGGTCTTTGTGTTCTAGAATCCCTGGTATCTGGTGAACAGCAGAAGTCCCGGTATTTGTGTTCTAGAATCCCTGGTATCTGGTGAACAGAAGAAGTCCTGGTCTTTGTGTTCTAGAATCCCTGGTATCTGGTGAACAGCAGAAGTCCTGGTCTTTGTGTTCTAGAATCCCTGGTATCTGGTGAACAGAAGAAGTCCTGGTCTTTGTGTTCTAGAATCCCTGGTATCTGGTGAACAGAGAAGTCCTGGTCTTTGTGTTCTAGGATCCCTGGTATCTGGTGAACAGAAGAAGTCCTGGGCTTTGTGTTCTAGAATCCCTGGTATCTGGTGAACAGAGAAGTCCGGGTCTTTGTGTTCTAGAATCCCTGGTATCTGGTGAACAGAAGAAGTCCTGGTCTTTGTGTTCTTGAATACCTGTTATCTGGTGAACAGAGAAGTCCGGGTCTTTGTGTTCTAGAATCCCTGGTATCTGGTGAACAGAGCAGTCCGGGTCTTTGTGTTCTAGAATCCCTGGTATCTGGTGAACAGAGAAGTCCCGGTCTTTGTGTTCAAGAATCCCTGGTATCTGGTGAGCAGAAAAGTCCTTGTCTTTGTGTTCTAGAATCCCTGGTATCTGGTGAACAAAGAAGTCCGGGTCTTTGTGTTCTAGAATCCATGGTATCTGGTGAACAGAGAAATCTGTGTCTTTGTGTTCTAGAATCCCTGGTATCTGGTGAACAGCAGAAGTCCTGGTCTTTGTGTTCTAGAATCCCTGGTATCTGGTGAACAGAGAAGTCCCGGTCTTTGTGTTCTAGAATCCCTGGTATCTGGTGAACAGAGAAGTCCCGGTCTTTGTGTTCTAGGATCCCTGGTATCTGGTGAACAGAGAAGTCTGTGTCTTTGTGTTCTAGAATCCCTGGTATCTGGTGAACAGCAGAAGTCCTGGTCTTTGTGTTCTAGAATCCCTGGTATCTGGTGAACAGAGAAGTCCCGGTCTTTGTGTTCTAGAATCCCTGGTATCTGGTGAACAGAGAAGTCCCGGTCTTTGTGTTCTAGGATCCCTGGTATCTGGTGAACAGAGAAGTCTGGGTCTTTGTGTTCTAGAATCCCTGGTATCTGGTGAACAGAGAAGTCTGGGTCTTTGTGTTCTAGAATCCTTGGTATCTGGTGAACAGAGAAGTCTGGGTCTTTGTGTTCTAGAATCCCTGGTATCTGGTGAACAGAAGAAGTCCGGGTCTTTGTGTTCTAGGATCCCTGGTATCTGGTGAACAGAGAAGTCCGGGTCTTTGTGTTCTAGAATCCCTGGTATCTGGTGAACAGAAGAAGTCCGGGTCTTTGTGTTCTAGAATCCATGGTATCTGGTGAACAGAGAAGTCTGTGTCTTTGTGTTCTAGAATCCCTGGTATCTGGTGAACAGCAGAAGTCCTGGTCTTTGTGTTCTAGAATCCCTGGTATCTGGTGAACAGAGAAGTCTGTGTCTTTGTGTTCTAGAATCCCTGGTATCTGGTGAACAGAGACGTCTGGGTCTTTGTGTTCTAGAATCCCTGGTATCTGGTGAACAGAGAAGTCTGGGTCTTTGTGTTCTAGAATCCCTGGTATCTGGTGAACAGAAGAAGTCCGGGTCTTTGTGTTCTAGGATCCCTGGTATCTGGTGAACAGCAGAAGTCCTGGTCTTTGTGTTCTAGAATCCCTGGTATCTGGTGAACAGAGAAGTCTGTGTCTTTGTGTTCTAGAATCCCTGGTATCTGGTGAACAGAGAAGTCTGGGTCTTTGTGTTCTAGAATCCCTGGTATCTGGTGAACAGAGAAGTCAGGGTCTTTGTGTTCTAGAATCCCTGGTATCTGGTGAACAGAAGAAGTCCGGGTCTTTGTGTTCTAGGATCCCTGGTATCTGGTGAACAGAGAAGTCCGGGTCTTTGTGTTCTAGAATCCCTGGTATCTGGTGAACAGAAGAAGTCCGGGTCTTTGTGTTCTAGAATCCATGGTATCTGGTGAACAGAGAAGTCTGTGTCTTTGTGTTCTTGAATCCCTGGTATCTGGTGAACAGAGAAGTCTGTGTCTTTGTGTTCTAGAATCCCTGGTATCTGGTGAACAGAGAAGTCTGGGTCTTTGTGTTCTAGAATCCCTGGTATCTGGTGAACAGAGAAGTCTGGGTCTTTGTGTTCTAGAATCCCTGGTATCTGGTGAACAGAAGAAGTCCGGGTCTTTGTGTTCTAGGATCCCTGGTATCTGGTGAACAGAGAAGTCCGGGTCTTTGTGTTCTAGAATCCCTGGTATCTGGTGAACAGAAGAAGTCCGGGTCTTTGTGTTCTAGAATCCATGGTATCTGGTGAACAGAGAAGTCTGTGTCTTTGTGTTCTAGAATCCCTGGTATCTGGTGAACAGCAGAAGTCCTGGTCTTTGTGTTCTAGAATCCCTGGTATCTGGTGAACAGAGAAGTCTGTGTCTTTGTGTTCTAGAATCCCTGGTATCTGGTGAACAGAGAAGTCTGGGTCTTTGTGTTCTAGAATCCCTGGTATCTGGTGAACAGAGAAGTCCTTGTCTTTGTGTTCTAGAATCCCTGGTATCTGGTCAGTGTCTGATTGGAGGGGACTTGGCCTGGTCAGTGTCTGATTGGAGGGGACTCAGTCTGGTCAGTGTCTGATTGGAGGGGACTCAGCCTGGTCAGTGTCTGATTGGAGGGGACTCAGTCTGGTCAGTGTCTGATTGGAGGGGACTCGGCCTGGTCAGCGTCTGATTGGTGGGACTCGGCCAATTTACGAGCCACCTGGTATTTCAGGAAAAGTGTGAAAGTGACCTGTGAGTTTGCTCCATTGTGTTGACAAGACATTATATTTGGGAGCCGTATAACGGACGTTCCCCCTTTCTCTAAACATGGTATCTTCTATGAAAAGGTTGGGTTCATTAGGCTATGTCAGATGCCCATTGAATGAATAGATGAAGCCTGTTTAGAAACATCGTTGTCTCTGATTGGGGATCATATTCAGGCTACTCTTATAACGTCTGGTATTTCGCTACACTCTCATTAACATCTGCTAACCACGTGTATGTGACCAATGAAATTCGATTTGATATACGACCGTTGGCTCAGGTATGCAATGCCATTTAAAAATGTGAATGCAATGCAGTATAATATTTCCACGTTGAAGCCAATTATGCTACTTTTTTTATTTAAAAAACTGGATAGGGCTACATGTGTATTGTAACCAGATTTAGCATAGCCTTGGGTTACTGTATAATTTTAATAAATACATTATCTTCAACAGATAGGACGAACATACAGGCCCGCCTCCGGCAAAATTAGAGTTGATGACAACGCAATACATAAAAAGATTGTAAATACATTCTGATTGGCCAGTTAGGCCACATATTTAGCACATGGAGCACATTCTGATTGGCCAGTTAGGCCACATATTTAGCACATTCTGATTGGCCAGTTAGGGATCAAACCTCGACACTCCTACACCTGAAAAAGAATTAGCGCTGTGAAAATAGCAAACATATTGCTGACACATCTATAGTGCCACCCCCAAGCTATTAGATGTACCATTGAGTAAGTTATGTTAATATAGAGCACTATAGATGCATGAAATTATTAACAAATTAAATATGCAGTACAGGAGAGGTCAAGAGTGAAGCAGCTCATACCAGGGC
This sequence comes from Oncorhynchus masou masou, assembly GCF_036934945.1. Taxonomy (NCBI): domain Eukaryota; kingdom Metazoa; phylum Chordata; class Actinopteri; order Salmoniformes; family Salmonidae; genus Oncorhynchus; species Oncorhynchus masou. The sequence continues at coordinate 6,759,378 of NC_088219.1, forward strand.
CTTCAGAAAGTATTCATACCCCTTAACTTATTCCACATTTTGTTGTGTGACAAAATTGATTAAGTATTTTTTTTTAAATCTCACCCATCCACAGATAGTTACCTCATGATGACAAAGTGAAAACATGTTTTTAGAAATGTTTGCACAGTTATTGAGAAGGGAAGTACAGAAATTTTTATTTTAAAGTATTCAAACCCATCCACTCGCACCGCATCCAATTTTCTGTGATCGTCCTTGATTGGAGTCCACCTAATAAACCAATTGAATTGTTTGGACATGATTTAGATGAAAGTTACATAAGGTCCCACAGTCCATGTCAGAGCAGAAACTCTATCAGGAAGTCCAAGGAACTCTCAGTAGATCTCAGAGATTGTGATGAGGCATATATCTGGGGAAGGGTATCCAACAATTTCTAGAGTGTTGAAAGTTTTCTAAGAGCACAGTGGTCTCCATTAGTGGGAAGGAAAAAAGACGGAACAATTCAAACTCTGCCTAGAGCTTGGCTGTCTGACAAAGCTGAGCAACCGGACAAGAAGAACCTTGGTCAGGGAGGTGACCAAGAACCCAATGACCACTCTGACAGAATTACAGAGTTCCTTGGCTGAGAAAACATGCCAGAAGGACAACAATTTATACCAATCTGGACGTTATTCATAGATGATCGTGGACACACACACACACACACACACACACACACACACACACACACACTCGCACGCACACACACACGCACGTACGCACGCACACACGCACACACACACACGCACGCACGCAAGCACGAACACACGCACGCACGCACGCACACACACACACACACACACACACACACACACACACGGTCCTACAGTATTTACTCCTACTCTCAGGAAGTGGTTTATGCCCCAAATGGACACTGTTGTTCTGTCCCTGAGCGAGGCAGTTAACCCACGGTTCCCTGGGTGCTGATGATGTCGATTAAGACAGCCCTCTGCACTTCT
>NC_088219.1:6762854-6785354 GCF_036934945.1 Oncorhynchus masou masou
TCATCATGTCCATTTGGTGATGTTTTTTCACTATAGAATCATATTGCAAGTGCACGTGCATTTGCAATATGTTTCAATGGGCATTTACCATCACGAATTTGCCGTGCTCAAAAATCATGCAGGAATGCAAAATTGACTGACCTGATGAACACAGGATGGCCGGGCAGTGATAGTGGGTCTTCTCCATCACTCGTTGTGTTGATTTCATTATGTCCATTTGTTTATGTTTTCTCACTTTTGCAAAGTCACTGTGTATTTGCAATATGGTTCAATGGGCATTTACCATCACGAATTTGTCATGCTATAAAAATCCTGCAGGAATGCGAAATTGACTGGCCCGATGGCTGGGCAGTGATTCTGGTTCCTCTCAATCGCTCATTAGGGTTGATTTCAGAATGTCACTTTGGTGATGGTACCTCACTGTTTAAACATATTGCAAATGGACAAGAGTCACCAGCAAGTCACCGTCCATCAGTCAATTAGATATCATTCTGACACCAAACTGATACAAAATGACACCAAACCAACTTTTTCCAACTCGTTTAGTAGCCAAGTATCACATACTTCAGAGCTGGCCCAAAATTCACAACGCCTTCTGTTCAAATCATAATAAAAACGTAAAACACGTAGTTACATTCCAGCTGCGGGTCCAATTCAGATGTCATTTGTAGGCCTAGCTGAGGCGACCCCGAATCCCAAGTTTCGGCTCGATAGGTCATTTGGTGTACTAGCAAGACCCTAATTGGTGCTGAAAATCCACTTTTTTCCTTGACTTGCTACGGGGTCCTTGAATGAGCAATCGGACAGAAACGTTGGGGTCCGTCTTTATGGAACGAGACGGTCGCAATGCACCTAGTCTTGCGACTCTGGGACATTTCTAAATGTCGTAATTTTTGTGATGCAAAAAATGAATTGAAGTCATTGCAAATGTACGAGGCTGTTTCTCGGTCCGAGAACCTTCTAGAACCACGTAACTCACCACGCACTATCGACCTGAGGTCTAGAACAGGATTCTAAAGTTTTGGAACTCTAGGTCTGACGGTTCTTTAAAAGTTCCAACAAGGTTAACTAATGCAGGCAGTGTATATCTCTACGCACCCCAATATGTCCCTCCTTCCAAGCTGTGTGTGTGTGTGATTTAGTTTTCCTTTGAAATTTTATGGGAAAAATGACTGATTTACAGTTCATGGGGGTTGCCTAATCACATATATGAAGTTTTGGAAAGGTCTGACTTTTATAACCCCTCGAAAAAGCCCCTGAGACACCAATTATGGCACTTCTGGTTGGCACAGGAAGCTATAAGTCAACACACATCCTCATTGGGGTATGCTTTTACAGAATCCTGAGTTTTAAGTCTTTACGTTAAGAACTGACTGATTTACACAGGGTTGAATGCACTATGTCTATCAAACTGCAGGCAGGGTATGGATATACACTTTTAGGGTGATTTTAACCACTTTCGGTTGGTCCAGGAAGCTAGAATCAACACAGGTAGACATCATAGTGCCTGATGGACTGTTACCGAAGACAGGTTCATAAGGCATTCATAACCCATATAGGCTTCAGATTGACTTTAGAGGAGCAGGCAATGTATTCCTATGGGGAGAGATGTCATTGTAATCTGTGTGATCAAACAACCCTGTTTTACTGTTGTGGCAGTGGTTAATGCCACACAGTCAAGGTTAGGCTTTCACCGATCGGGAGGACCTCAGGATCGTACCTGAGGTCGAATTGTGCTTCTCGCCCTAACAGTTCTCTCACTGTCACCCAAAAGCAAATGACGTTGTGGAGCAGGCTTCATTTTGGGACTACTTTTCTAATGGTCGCTGCGCTTAGACCGAGCGAGCTACGGTCAATCGGGATATCTCGTTGAACTCGGCACGGCCTATGGATTATGGTAATTGCCTGCTCTCTGTGTCTTTAAGCACCGCACTTTGTCACTCCATCCTTGCTGTATGTGTGAGAGAGAGCTTTTCTTTGACATTTGTTGGGAGAAATTACTGACTTACAGTTTATGGGGGTTGCCTAATCACACATATGAAGTTTTGAAAAGATCTGACCTTTTTAACCCTTGGAAACAGCCACTATGACACCATTTAAGGCACTTACGGTTGGCACAGGAAGCTATGAATAAACTCATATCCTGATTGGGGTATGCCTTTACAGAATCCTGTTTTAAGTCTTTACGTTAAGAACTGAGTTATTTACGGTTTAGTGAGTGTGTGTTATTTCAGAAAATCATAGAAAATCACAGAAATCTCGCAGAGCTCCGCAGCACACTTTAAAAAGATTTGTATGAACACCCTGCAACTGGATCTGTAACTGTTTAAAAAAAAACTATTTTTGAACGTCACCAATTTGACATTGTACGATTTCTCTTAAATGACGATAGATAAATGGCTGGTTCTTTTTTTATTGACACCGGAGGCTCTTTGACTTTGACGTGAAGCGGAAAAATCATTTCTCTATTTTCATTTTGGACCTTTAATCCCAGAAAAATGGCCATAACTCAAAAACCGTTGAGGTATAGATGGCATCTTGTTCGGGGCCATCTGCCCATTATGCCAAACCTACGCTCACCAAGTTTCGGCTTCGAAATATTTTCCATTTTGGAGATAAGGCCCCGTTGTGATTCGTGATGTTTTGTACATTTGCAATATGATTGCTTATGTCCTCTTGTGGGATTTACCGGGAGAGCGGAAAAATGACCAACATTTGATTATTTTATAAAACGTAAACCGAATGTCCGAGAAAGTTGCCGCTCGGCCTGAAGCCATCCGCAAATTTTACAAACGTTTTCGGACGTCTAGTAAGGGACCGTACATTTGCAATATGGGGACTTTCTCACTAACCATACGGCAACTGTCAAAATGTTCCCTTAAGGTTTGGAAGGGCTAGATGGGAAAGGCAAGATGAGGAAGGCTAGATGGGAAGGGCTAGATGGGGAAGGCTAGATGGGGAGGGCTAGTTGTGAAGGGCTAGATGGGAAGGGCTAGATGATGAAGGCTAGATGGGAAGGGCTAGATGGGAAGGGCTATACGATGAAGGCTAGATGGAGAAGGCTTGTTGGGAAGGGCTGGATGATGAAGGCTAGATGGGAAGGGCTAGATGAGGAAGGGTTAGATGAGGAAGGGCTAGATGGGGAATGCTAGTTGGGAAGGGCTAGAGGAGGAAGGGATAGATGAGGAAAGGCTATATGATGAAGGCTAGATGGGAAGGGCTAGATGGGGAAGGCTAGTTGGGAAGGGCTAGATGAGGAAGGGATAGATGAGGAAGGGCTAGATGATGAAGGCTAGATGGGATGGGCTAGATGGGGAAGGCTAGTTGGGAAGGACTAGATGAGGAAGGCTAGTTGGGCAGGGCTAGATGGGAAGGGCTAGATGAGGAAGGCTAGATGGGAAGGGCTAGATGGGAATGTCTAGATGAGGAAGGCTAGATGGGAAGGGCTAGATGGGAAGGGCTAGATGATGAAGGCTAGGTGGGAAGGGCTAGATGGGAAGAGCTAGATGGGAAGGGCAAGATGATGAAGGCTAGATGGGAAGGGCTATACAATGAAGGCTAGATGGGAAGGGCTAGATGGGAAGGGCTAGATGATGAAGGCTAGATGGGAAGGGCTAGATGGGAAGGCCTATACAATGAAGTCTAGATGGGAAGGGCTAGATGGGAAAGGCAAGATGATGAAGGCTAGGTGGGAAGGGCTAGATGGGAAAGGCAAGATGATGAAGGCTAGATGGGAAGGCCTATACAATGAAGGCTAGATGGGAAGGGCTAGATGGGAAGGGCTAGATGATGAAGGCTAGATGGGAAAGGCTAGATGGGAAGGGCTCTACGATGAAGGCTAGATGGGAAGGGCTAGATGGGAAGGGCTAGATGGGGAAGGCTAGATTAGGAAGGGCTAGATGGGAAGGGCTATACGATGAAGGCTAGGTGGGAAGGGCTAGATGAGGAAGGCTAGTTGGGAAGGGCTAGATGAGGAAGGCTAGATGGGAAGAGCTATATGAGGAAGGGCTAGATGAGGAAGGGCTATATGGGAAGGGCTAGATGAGGAAGGGCTAGTTAAGAAGGGCTAGATGGGAAGGGCTAGATGATGAAGGCTAGATGGGAAGGGCTAGATGGGGAATGCTAGTTGGGAAGGGCTAGATGAGGAAGGGATTGATGAGGAAGGGCTAGATGATGAAGGCTAGATGGGGAAGGCTAGTTGGGGAGGGCTCGTTGGAAGCTCAAGTTGGTGAGGGCTCGTTGGGAAGGGCCTGTTGGGGAAGGCTAGTAGGGACGGGCTATTTTGGAAGGGCTAGATTGGAAGGGCTATTTGAGAAGGGCTAGTGAGGGAGGGCTAGTTGGGAAATCTATTTGTGAAGACCGAGATGGGGAGGCTAGTTGGGTACGGCTAGTTGAGAAGGCCTAGTTGGGGAGGGCTTTTTGGGAAGGGCTAGATAGGGTTGGCTAGTTGGGAAGGGTAGTTGGGAAGGGCTAGATGGGGAGGACTAGTTGGGGAGGGCTCGTTGGGGAGGGCTCGTTAGGAAGGGTTCGTTGGGAAGGGCTAGTTGGGAAGGGCTTGTTGGGAATGGCTCGTTGGGTAGCGCTAGTTTGGGAAGGCCAGTTTGGAACGGCTAGTAGGGGAGAGCTAGTTGGGAAGGGCTTGTTGGGAAGGGCTCGTTGGGAAGGGCAAGTTGAGAAGGACCTCGTTTGGAAGGGCTCGTTGGAAGGGCAAATTGAACGGGCTAGTTAGAAGGGCTAGTTGGAAGGGTTCATTGGGAAGGGCTCGTTGGGAAGGGCTCGTTGGGAAGGGCTCGTTGGGAAATGCTCGTTGGGATGGGCTTGTTGGGAAGGGTTCTTTGGGAAGGGTTCGTTTTGAAGGGCTAGTTGGGAAGGGCTCTTGGGAAGGGCTAGTTGGGATGGGCTCATTGGGAAGGGTAAGTTGAGAAGGACTTCGTTTGGAAGGGCTCATTGGAATGGCTCGTTGGGAAGGGCTCATTGGGAAGGGCTCGTTGGGAAGGGCTTGTTGGGATGGGTTTGTTGGGATGGGCTTGTTGGGAAGGGTTCTTTGGGAAGGGTTCGTTTTGAAGGGCTAGTTGGGCATGGCTCGTTGGGACGGACTCGTTGGGAAGGGCTAGTTGGGACGGGCTCGTTGGGAAGGGCTAGTTGGGACGGGCTCGTTGGGAATTGCTCGTTGGGAAGGGCTAGTTGGGACGGGCTCGTTGGGATGGGCTAGTTGGGACGGGCTCGTTGGGAAGGGCTCGTTTGGACGGGCTCGTTGGGAAGGGCTAGTTGGGAAGGGCTAGTTGGGAAGGGCTAGTTGGGAAGGGCTCTTGGGAAGGGCTAGTTGGGAAGGGCTAGTTGGGAAGGGCTCTTGGGAAGGGCTAGTTGGGAAGGGCTCTTGGGAAGGGCTAGTTGGGAAGGGCTAGTTTGGAAGGGCTAGTTGGGAAGGGTTCTTGGGAAGGGCTAGTTGGGAAAGGCTCTTGGAAGGGCTAGTTGGGAAGGGCTAGTTGGGAAGGGCTCTTGGGAAGGGCAAGTTGGGAAGGGCTAGTTGGGAAGGACTAGTTGGGAAGGGCTCTTGGGAAGGGCTCTTGGGAAGGGCTAGTTGGGACGGGCTCATTGGGAAGGGCTAGTTGGGAAGGGCTCTTGGGAAGGGCTAGTTGGGAAGGGCTCTTGGGAAGGGCTAGTTGGGAAGGGCTCTTGTGAAGGGCTAGTTGGTAAGGGCTAGTTGGGAAGGGCTAGTTGGGAAGGGCTCTTGGGAAGGGCTCTTGGGAAGGGCTCTTGGGAAGGGCTAGTTGGGAAGGGCTCTTGGGAAGGGCTAGTTGGGAAGGGCTAGTTGGGAAGGGCACTTGGGAAGGGCTAGTTGGGAAGGGCTAGTTGGGAAGGGCACTTGGGAAGGGCTAGTTGGAAGAGTTGATTGGGAATGGTTCGTTGGTAAGGGTTCATTTGGTTGGTAAGGGTTCACACACACACACACACACACACACAGTACCCCCTCTTGCTACTAAACTAAAACACATGCGGTCTATCAAGTGGCATGGCATGTTCAGACTACACACACACACACAAACACACACACATTGTACCCCCTCTTTCCCTGGAAGAGACATAGGGGAAAACCCTAGTCATTGAGGGTAGGATCTGTCCTGTTTAGTTCCTACAGTATGCTGTGCTACAATCTGTAGGTCTGTGTTTTCATAGCAGCACTGAATGTAACGCTGTGGTTTTGGTACGCGTGAGCAGACTTAGTGAAAACATGACTTTATAGGGGGATAAAAGTGTGTGTGTGTGTGTGTGTGTGTGTGTGTGTGTGTGTGTGTGTGTGTGTGTGTGTGTGTGTGTGTGTGTGTGTGTGTGTGTGTGTGTGTGTGTGTGTGTGTGTGTGTGTGTGTGTGTGTAACTAAAACACGTGCGGTCTATCAAGTGGCATGGCATGTTCAGACTACACACACACACACACACACACACACACACACACACACACACACACACACACACACACACACACACACACACACACACACAACGCTAACCACAATGTTAACATTTCCACTCCCATTCATTCTGAAGCCATATACTCCTGCTGTCTCTCATAGAGGGAAAGATGATGTCGTCTTATTTTTGGCCCAGCTGAATCAGGTCTGTGTTTAGAAGCTGAGAGAATGAACAAAGATTTGTTATGCTAGGAGAAACCATCCAAAATGGCACCCCTTTCCCTTTATAGTGGGCTACTTATGGCCAGGGCCCACACGGCATGCTTTGGTCCAAACGAGGGTGTCATTTGAGACAACACTAATGGCAATAAGAATCTAGCTTGTACCCCAATCTACACACACACAAACACACACACACACACACACATACGCACACACACACACACACACGCACACACGCACACACACACTCACACACACACACACACACACACATGCACACACGCACACACACATTCTCAGATTCCCCATCATCTTCTGTTTTCTCAGGGTCCAGACAGATGGCAGCTCCCCAGACACCCAGAGGAGAGTTCCAGAGGAAGGGTGTTATTTGATTTGCTGGTCCAGAGGGGAAACCACAAACTGGGGGAGCTGACTGACTCAGACACCCTGTCCTCCCTGACACAGACCAGGCTCCATGCAACCGTATCTTATCAACAGCAGCCTAATTCCTGAACGTTAACTAAGTTCTCATCCCAAATGGCTCGCTATTTCACTTTCTATTTCACTAGTGTTGACCAGAGACTGGAATAGGGTGCAATTTGGGTTGCGGACAAAGTCAACATGAGTCATCTTCACTTCCAGCATCAGCCAGGCAAGACAAGACAAGACAAGACAGAACAAGACACGCACACACAGTCTCCTAACAACCTGTCCTCCCCTCCTTTCATCCTCTCCCCCTCAGTCTCCTAACAACCTGTCCTCCCCTCCTCTCCTTCTTCAGTCTCCTAGCAGGCTATTCTCTCCTCGTCTTCTCCTTCAGTCTCCTAGCAACCTGTCCTCTCCTCCTCTCCTTCTTCAGTCTCCTAGCAGGCTATTCTCTCCTCGTCTTCTCCTTCAGTCTTCTAACAACCTGTCCTCTCCTCCTCTCCTTCTTCAGTCTCCTAGCAGGCTATTCTCTCCTCTTCTTCTCCTTCAGTCTCCTAACAACCTGTCCTCTCCTCCTCTCCTTCTTCAGTCCCCTAGCAGGCTATTTTCTCCTCGTCTTCTCCTTCAGTCTCCTAACAACCTGTCCTATCCTCCACTCCTTCTTCAGTCTCCTAGCAGGCTATTCTCTCCTCGTCTTCTCCTTCAGTCTCCTAACAACCTGTCCTCTCCTCCTCTCCTTCTTCAGTCCCCTAGCAGGCTATTTTCTCCTCGTCTTCTCCTTCAGTCTCCTAACAACCTGTCCTCTCCTCCTTTCATCCCTCAATCTACAGCCTGTCCTGAATATATATATATTTTCTTAGCAGCTATATATAAAGCAAATTGAGGTGAGAGCATTGGAAATACTTGTAAAGTACTTTATTTATCTAACTAGGCAAGTCAGTGAAGAACAAATTCTTATTTACAATGACAGCCAAACGGGGAACGGTGGTTTAACTGCCTTGGTCAGGGGCAGAACGCCAGATGTCAACTCGGGGATTCGATCCAGCAACCTCTTGGTTACTGCCCCAACGCTCTAACCACTAGGCTTCCTGACGCCCACCGTGTGCTCTTTTCGAAGGGTGGGTCCTGGCCTCTCGGGGGTCCAAGGGATCAGGGGGGATGGGGGGATGACAACCCAACTTGGGATGGGGAGGAGCTTTATAGCGGGTGGAATAGTGGAGAACAATTGGAGGGTTACTTAGTAGCAGTGCAAGTATCATGGTACAGCTATATGGACATTCCATCACTGTGGTGCTTTTTAATGGTAAATGTATAAATGTATACTATGATGAATAGATTTGGTAAGTGGTGAAATGAGTATAGCCAGTTATAATTTTAATGGCTTAGCAGATAATTAGAAAAGAAGAAAAATAATCACCTTGCTAAAAAGAGAAGGAATATAATAATAATAATCTATTTATATTTTACAGGAAACTCATTCAAAAATGTAAGATGAAGTTGTGTGGAAAAAGGACTGGGGGGGGTTATATATATCTCCCTTGGCCAAAGAAACTCAAAAAGGGTGATGATATTAATTAACAGTAATTTTGATCCAAATGTGCAAATTGTCCAAACAGATCATCAAGGTAGATGGATGATTTTAAATACGATATTGGGCCATAAAGAGACATGCCTTATTAACCTATACGGTCAAAATAATGATGATCCTCGCTTCTTTGAAAATATATATAATAAATGATCAACCCTACAAGACTCAATTATTACGGTGGGAGATTATACTACTGTTTGAAATACCTCAATGGACCGTATACATGGAAGAGGTTTAATACCCTTTAGTGAAAGAGCATGGATTACAGGCAACATCCGCATCGAGCTAAAGGCTCGAGCTGCTGCTTTCAAGGAGCGGGAGACTAATCCGGACGCTTATAAGAAATCCCGCTATGCCCTCAGACGAACCATCAAACAAGCAAAGCGTCAATACAGGATTAAGATTGAATCCTACTAAACCGGCTCTGACGCTCGTCGGATGTGGTTTGAAAACTATTACGGACCACAAAGGGAAACCCCAATGCGAGCTGCCCAGTGACGCGAGTCTACCAGACGAGCTAAATGCCTTTTATGCTCGAGGCAAGCAACACTGAAGCATGCACGAGAGCATTAGCTGTTCTGAATGACTGTGTGATAACTCTCTCGGTAGCCGATGTGAGCAAGACCTTTAAACAGGTCAACATTCACAAAGCCGCTGGGCCAGACCGATGACCAAGACGTGTACTCAAAGCATGCGCGGACCAACTGTCAAGTGTCTTCACTGACACTTTCAAGGGGTTTTGACCAGAGAGAAAGCAAGAGAGTGAGGGGGGGAGAGAGAGAGAGAGAGAGAGAGAGAGAGAGAGAGAGAGAGAGAGAGAGAGAGAGAGAGATCACACCAATCTCTGAGGCATCCCCAATTATGGCATTACAACTTTAAAGCATCTGCAAAAGTCTCTCTCTGTCCCCCCCTCTCTCTCCCTCTGCCACTTCTCCCCCCTCCCCTTCCATTATTTATCCTCTCTCTCTCCCTCTGCCACTTCTCCCCCCTCCCCTTCCATTATTTACCCTCTCTCTCTCCCTCTGCCACTTCTCCCCCCTCCCCTTCCATTATTTATCCTCTCTCTCTCCCTCTGCCACTTCCCCCCTCCCCTTCCATTATTTATCCTCTCTCTCTCCCTCTGCCACTTCTCCCCCCTCCCCTTCCATTATTTATCCTCTCTCTCTCCCTCTGCCACTTCTCCCCCCTCCCCTTCCATGATTTACCCTCTCTCTCTCCCTCTGCCACTTCTCCCCCCTCCCCTTCCATGATTTACCCTCTCTCTCTCCCTCTGCCACATCTCCCCCTCCCCTTCCATTATTTACCCTCTCTCTCTCCCTCTGCCACTTCTCCCCCTCCCCTTCCATTATTTATCCTCTCTCTCCCTCTGCCACTTCTCCCCCCTCCCCTTCCATTATTTACCCTCTTTCTCTCCCTCTGCCACTTCTCCCCCCTCCCCTTCCATTATTTATCCTCTCTCTCTCCCTCTGCCACTTCTCCCCCCTCCCCCTCCATTATTTATCCTCTCTCTCTCCCTCTGCCACTTCTCCCCCCTCCCCCTCCATTATTTATCCTCTCTCTCTCCCTCTGCCACTTCTCCCCCCTCCCCCTCCATTATTTACCCTCTCTCTCTCCCTCTGCCACTTCTCCTCCCTCCCCTTCCATTATTTATCCTCTCTCTCTCCCTCTGCCACTTCTCCCCCCTCCCCTTCCATGATTTACCCTCTCTCTCTCCCTCTGCCACTTCTCCCCCCTCCCCTTCCATGATTTACCCTCTCTCTCTCCCTCTGCCACTTCTCCCCCCTCCCCTTCCATTATTTACCCTCTCTCTCTCCCTCTGCCACTTCTCCCCCCTCCCCTTCCATTATTTATCCTCTCTCTCTCCCTCTGCCACTTCTCCCCCTCCCCTTCCATTATTTACCCTCTTTCTCTCCCTCTGCCACTTCTCCCCCTCCCCTTCCATTATTTATCCTCTCTCTCTCCCTCTGCCACTTCTCCCCCCTCCCCTTCCATTATTTATCCTCTCTCTCTCCCTCTGCCACTTCTCCCCCCTCCCCCTCCATTATTTATCCTCTCTCTCTCCCTCTGCCACTTCTCCCCCTCCCCTCCATTATTTATCCTCTCTCTCTCCCTCTGCCACTTCTCCCCCTCCCCCTCCATTATTTATCCTCTCTCTCTCCCTCTGCCACTTCTCCCCCCTCCCCCTCCATTATTTATCCTCTCTCTCTCCCTCTGCCACTTCTCCCCCCTCCCCCTCCATTATTTATCCTCTCTCTCTCCCTCTGCCACTTCTCCCCCCTCCCCCTCCATTATTTACCCTCTCTCTCTCCCTCTGCCACTTCTCCCCCCTCCCCTTCCCTTATTTACCCTCTCTCTCTCCCTCTGCCACTTCTCCCCCCTCCCCTTCCATTATTTACCCTCTCTCTCTCCCTCTGCCACTTCTCCCCCCTCCCCTTCCATTATTTATCCTCTCTCTCTCCCTCTGCCACTTCTCCCCCCTCCCCTTCCATTATTTATCCTCTCTCTCTCCCTCTGCCACTTCTCCCCCTCCCCTTCCATTATTTACCCTCTCTCTCTCCCTCTGCCACTTCTCCCCCCTCCCCTTCCATTATTTATCCTCTCTCTCTCCCTCTGCCACTTCTCCCCCTCCCCTTCCATTATTTACCCTCTCTCTCTCCCTCTGCCACTTCTCCCCCTCCCCTTCCATTATTTACCCTCTCTCTCTCCCTCTGCCACTTCTCCCCCCTCCCCTTCCATTATTTATCCTCTCTCTCTCCCTCTGCCACTTCTCCCCCCTCCCCTTCCATTATTTACCCTCTCTCTCTCCCTCTGCCACTTCTCCCCCCTCCCCTTCCATTATTTATCCTCTGTCTCAGTTTTTCAGACTTCCTTTCCCGTTGACGTTTTCAGTGGTCTTTACAGGGTTCCAAATGTTCAATGAATTCCCCCTGCAGCTATCTTCATGGTTGACAGACAGCTGCTGAAGCACACACACACACACACACACACACACACACACACACACACACACAGTTTGACAGACGCTTGCGGAGAGGCTCCCGAGAGGACCTGGGGGGGAAGAGTGACTGACAAGCTGGTGAAAACACCAACTGAACCTGGCAACACACAATAACTGGCAACCAGCAGCAACATCTGTTTTATGAGTTCACTGTGTTGTATATTAGGGTTTTATTAGCTCACTGTGCTGTATATATGAGGGTTTTATTAGCTCACTGTGTTGTATATTAGGGTTTTATGAGCTCACTGTGCTGTATATTAGGGTTTTATGAGCTAACTGTGCTGTATATTAGGGTTTTATGAGCTCACTGTGCTGTATATATGAGGATTTTATTAGCTCACTGTGTTGTATATTAGGGTTTTATGAGCTCACTGTGTTGTATATTAGGGTTTTATGAGCTCACTGTGTTGTATATTAGGGTTTTATGAGCTCACTGTGTTGTATATTAGGGTTTTATGAGCTCACTGTGTTGTATATTAGGGTTTTATGAGCTCACTGTGTTGTATATTAGGGTTTTATTAGCTCACTGTGTTGTATATCAGGGTTTTATGAGCTCACTGTGTTGTATATTAGGGTTTTATTAGCTCACTGTGTTGTATACATTCTTCTCCTGTTCTGTGTACCTCTGGTTAGGAGTGGGTAGATCTTCTCCTGTTCTGTTTACCTCTGGTTAGGAGTGGGTAGTCCTTGTTTGGCACAGACTTGAATGTCATTGAAAATCTGTGGAAAGCCTTGAAGATGGGTGTTCACTGCCGCTTTCCATCTAAGTATAAAAACAAAAATGGATACAGACATACCCAAGATGACTCAGAGCTGTAATCACTGCCGAAGATGCTTCTACAAAGAAATTGTCTCTGGGGTGTGAATTCTGATGCGAATGAGATATTTCTGTATTCATTACCCCTCCCCTCTCTGCCACCACTTTCCACCCTATGCAGCCAGTGAATTGGAAGTAATCCAATATTTACCTGAACTAAAAACCTTCTCCTAAACATTTGAGAGCACACAGTGTGCCTAGTAAAACTGATAGCCACCACTCCAGTGGTGCTGAGAGCTCAAGTCTTTAATAAGCAACTCCAGACCCTTACAAGTCCTACAGAGCAAATCTCATTATTACAGAAACGTACACACACACACACACACACACACACACACACACAGACACACACACACACAGACACACACACACACACACACACACAAACAGACACACACAGACACACACACACACACACACACACACACACGCACACACACAGTCTATACTGGAGTAGAAGCGGACCAAGTACACATTTGTAAACAGTGTTTGAAAGTGGACCAAGACTGGCACCACTAATGTTTCAGTACTGCTGTTTAATAGGTCCAGTACCTACAGGCATATTGGCCACTGGCATCTCTGATATTTACAGGTCCAGTACCTACAGGCATATGGGCCACTGGCATCTCTGATATGTACAGGTCCAGTACCTACATGTACAATTGAAGTCAGAAGTTTACATACACTTTAGCCAAATACATTTAAACTCAGTTTTTCACAATTCCTGACATTTATTCCGAATAGAATTTCCCTGCCTTAGGTCAGTTAGGATCACCACTTTATTTTAAGAATGTGAAATGTTAGAATAATTGAAGCGAGAATGATTTATTTCAGCTTGTATTTCTTTCATCACATTCCCAGAGGGTCAGAAGTTTACAAACACTCAATTAGTTTTGTAGCATTACCTTTAAATTGTTGAACTTGGGTCAAATGTTTCAGGTAGCTTTCCACAAGCTTCCCATAATAAGTTGGGTGAATTTTGGCCCATTCCTCCTGACAGAGCTGGTGTAACTGAGTCAGGTTTGTAGGCCTCCTTGCTTGCAGATGCTTTTTCAGTTCTGCCAACAAATGTTCTATAGGTTTGAGGTCAGGGCTTTGTCCTTAAGCCATTTTGCCACAACTTTGGAAGTACGCTTGGGGTTATTGTCCATTTGGAAGACCCATTTGAGACCAAGCTTTAACTTCCTGACTGATGTCTTGAGATGTTGCTTCAATATATCCACATAATTTTCCATTCTCATGATGCCGTCTATTTTGTGAAGTGCACTAGTCCCTCCTGCAGCAAAGCACCCCCACAACATGATGCTGCCACCCCCATGCTTCACGGTTTGGGTGGTGTTATCCGGCTTGCAAGCCCCTCCCCCTTTCCCCTCCAAACATAACAATGGTCATTATGGCCAAACAGTTCTATTTTTGTTTCATCAGACCAGAGGACATTTCTCTAAAAAGTACGATCTTTGTCCCCATGTGCAGTTGCAAACCGTAGTCTGGCTTTTATATGGCGGTTTTGAAGAAGTGGCTTCTTCCTTGCTGAGCTGCCTTTCAGGTTATGTTGATATAGGACTCGTTTTACTGTGGATATAGATACTTTTGTAAGTGTTACCTCCAGCATCTTCACAAGGTCCTTTGCTGTTGTTTTGGGATTGATTTGCACTTTTCGCACCAAAGTATGTTCATCTCTAGGAGACAGAAGGCGTCTCCTTCCTGAGCGGTATGACAGCTGCATTGTCCCATGGTGTTTATACTTGCGTACTATTGTTTGTACAAATGAACGTGGTACCTTCAGGCGTTTGGAAATTGCTCCCAAGGATGAACCAGACTTGTGGAGGTCTATAATTTTTTTCTGAGGTCTTGGCTGATTACTTTTGATTTTCCCATGATGTCAAGCAAAGAGGCACTGAGTTTGAGGGTAGGCTGTCACGTCCTGACCATAGAAAGCCTGTATTTTCCATGGCAGAGTAGGTCAGGGCATGACTAGGGGTTTTAGTCTAGTTTATTATTTCTATGTGGTGTTCTAGGTTTATTTTTCTATGTTGGTGTTTGTGTATTATTCCCAATTAGAGGCAGCTGGTAATCGTTGTCTCTAATTGGGGATCATACTTAAGTTGCATGTTTTCCACCTGTGGGTTATGTGATATTGTTTATGTTTAGTTGTCTGTTTAGCACTACGTTGTCATCACGATTAGTTTATTCTTCTTTATTTTGTTTTGTATTAGCTTAAGTTTCACTTTCATTAAAGTATGTGGAACTTGAAGTAAGCCATCATTATTACGAACGACGTGACATAGGCTTTCAAATACATCCACAGGTACACCTCCAATTGACTCAAATTATGTCAATTAGCCTATCAGAAGCATCTAAAGCCATGACGTCATTTTCTGGAATTTTCCAAGCTGTTTAAAGGCGCAGTCAACTTAGTGTATGTAAACTTCTGACCCACTGGAACAGTGAATTGTAAGTGAGAATCTGTCTGTAAACAATTGTTGGAAAAATTACTTGTGTCATGCACAAAGTAGATGTCCAAACTGACTTGCCAAAACTATAGTTTGTTAACAAGAAATTTGTGGAGTGGTTGAAAAATGAGTTCTAATCAAATCAAATCAAATCAAATGTATTTATATAGCCCTTTGTACATCAGCTGATATCTCAAAGTGCTGTACAGAAACCCAGCCTAAAATCCCAAACAGCAAGCAATGCAGGTGTGGAAACACCTAATGACTCAACTGTATATGGGCCACTGGCACCTCTGATCAAATCAAATCAAAGTGTATTTGTGCGCTGAATACAACAGGTGTATACCTTACAGACACTGGTTAGTCAGGCTGATTGAGGTTGTGTGTACATGTAGATATGGTTAAAGGGACTATGCATATATGATGAACAGAGGGTAGCAGCAGAGTAAAAGAGGGGTTGGGTGGTGGTGGTGGGACACAATCCAGATAGCCCGGTTAGCCAATGTGCGAGAGCGCTGGTTGTTTGGCCCAATTGAGGAGGTATGTACATGAATGTATACTTAAAGTGACTATGCATATAAGATAAACAGAGAGTAGCAGCAGTGTAAAAAGAGGGGTGGGGGGAAACACAATTCAAATAGTCCAGGTAGCCATTTGATTACCTGTTCAGGAGTCTTATGGCTTGGGAGTAAAAACTGTTGAGAAGCCTTTTGGTCCTAGAATTGGCACTCCGGTTCTGCTTGCCATGTGGTAGTAGAGAGAACAGTCTATGACTGGGGTGGCTGGGGTATTTGACCATTTTTAGGGCCTTCCTCTGACACCGTCTGGTGTAGAGGTCCTGAATGGCAGGCAGCTTTGCCCCAGTGATGTACTGGGGGCCGTACGCACTACCCTCTGTAGTGCCTTGCGGTCGGAGGCCGAGCAATTGCCGTACCAGGCAATGATGCAACCAGTCAGGATGCTCTCGATGATGCAGCTGAAAACCTTTTGAGAATCTCAGGACCCATGAAAAATATTTTTAGTTTCCTAAGGGGGAATAGGCTTTGTCGTGACCTCTTCACGACTGTCTTGGTGTGCTTGGACCATGCTAGTTTGTTGTTGATGTGGACACCAAGGAACTTGAAGCTCTCAATCTGCTCCACTACAGCCCCGTTGATGAGAATGGGGCGTACTCGGTCCTCCTTTTCCTGTGGTCGGAAATAATCACCTTAGTCTTGGTTACGTTGAGGGAGAGGTTGTTATCCTGGCACAACATGGCCAGGTCTCTGACCTCCTCCCTATAGGCTGTCTCATCGTTATCGGTGATCAGGCCTACCACTGTTGTGTCCTCAGCAAACTTAATGATGGTGTTGGAGTCGTGCCTGGCCATGCAGTCGTGGGTGAACAGGTAGTACAGGAGGGGACTTAGAACGCACCCCTGGGGAGCTCCAGTGTTGAGGATCAGCGTGGCAGATGTGTTGCTACCTACCCTCACCACCTGGGGGAGGCCCATCAGGAAGTCCAGGATCCAGTTGCAGAGGGAGGTGTTTAGTCACAAGGTCCTTAGCTTAGTGATGAGCTTTGAGGGCACTATGGTGTTGAACGCTGAGCTGTAGTCAATGAATAGCATTCTCACATAAGTGTTCCTTTGTCCAGGTGGGAAAGGGCAGTGTGGAGTGCAATAGAGATTGCGTCATCTGTGGATCTGTTTGGACGGTATGCAAATTGGAGTGGGTCTAGGGTTTCTGGGATAATGGTGTTGATGTGAGCCATTACCAGCCTTTCAAAGAACTTCATGGCTACAGACGTGAGTGCTACTGGTCTGTAGTCATTTACAGTTACAGTACCTACAGGTATATGGGCCACTGGCAACTCTAATATTTTATTACAGATTAAAAGGGGTAAGTGGTAAGTGGGGTACCAGTAATTCAGATGTTTTACTGCTTGAAAATTGGAACTTCTTATTGTGCACTGGCTCTGAAATAGGAACGTACACACCCACACACACACAAGCACAGACACACAGATACACACACACACACTCGCAAACACACACACACTGTCTTCTGTGCCTGTAGAGGTAATTTAGTTCAGCCATAAGCATTAAACCTGACTTACAATCACCCTTCAGACAGAACCATTTGGAAACACAGAGAGAGAGGGGGGGGGGGGGAGGGGGAGAGAGGGGGGGGGGGGGGGGAGAGGGGGAGAGGGGGTGGGGGGGGGAGGGGGGTGGGGGGGAGAGGGGGGGGGGGGGAGAGGGGTGGGGGAGAGGGGGGGGGAGAGAGAGGGGTGGGGGGGGAGGGGGAGAGGGGGGGGAGAGGGGTGGGGGGAGAGGGGGGAGAGAGAGAGGGGGTGGGGGGAGAGGGGGAGAGAGAGAGGGGGGGAGAGGGGGAGAGGGGGAGGGGGGGTGGGGGGGAGAGAGGGGGGAGAGAGAGAGGGGTGGGGGGAGAGGGGGGAGAGAGAGAGGGGGGAGAGGGGGAGAGAGAGAGAGAGAGAGGGAGGAGAGAGAGAGAGAGAGAGAGGGGGAGGAGAGGGAGGGAGAGAGAGAGAGAGAGATGGGGAGAGAGAGAGAGAGAGAGAAAGAGCGATGACACCATCGTTGGCAGAGGATATGAGGAATTTTGGAAAGTCAGTTATGGGGCCTTGAAATGCAGCTGTCATCAATGAGCAAATTAAAACCTGCCTTCCTGAATAACACAGAATAGTTTTTATGCAGTGAAGCATGGAGGACTGCATGATGAACAAATACCAGACAGAGAGAGAGGGGGGGATAGAAAAAGAGAGAATATATGGAGAGAGAGAGAGGGGAGAGAATAGCTGAAGAGAGAGAAGAGAGAGAAAGAGAGAATATATGGAGAGATGTAGGGAGAGATGGATAGAGAAAGAGAGGATATAGGGAGAGATAGAGAGAAAGAGAGAAGATATGGAGAGATATAGGGAGAGATGAGAGAGAAAGAGAGAATATATGGAGAGATATAGGGAGAGATGGATAGAGAAAGAGAGAAGATATGGAGAGATATAGGGAGATGTGGAGAGAGAAAGAGAGAAGATATGGAGAGATATAGGGAGATGTAGAGAGAGAAAGAGAGAAGATATGGAGAGATATAGGGAGATGTAGAGAGAGAAAGAGAGAATATATGGAGAGATATAAGGAGCACTGGAGAGAAAGAGAGAAGATATGGAGAGATATAGGGAGATGTAGAGAGAGAAAGAGAGAAGATATGGAGAGATATAGGGAGATGTGGAGAGAGAAAGAGAGAATATATGGAGAGACATAGGGAGAGATGAGAGAGAAAGAGAGAATATATGGAGAGATATGGGGAGAGATGGATAGAGAAAGAGAGAAGATATGGAGAGATGAGAGAGAAGAGAAAGTTATTGGTTTTAGATCTGCTCATCATCTTTTTATTATATTATGAGCTATCAATCAATACATCAATCAATACATAAATCATTACATCAATCAATCAAGGCAAACATACAAGGGAATAACATTTTTAAAAAGCCAACAAAAATAACATGAAAACACTATCTGCTTTGTGCATATTGGTAAAACCAGTTTCTAAAACCTGTTTCATATTGCCAAAACCTGTTTCATATTGGTACAACCTGTTTCATATTGGTTAAACCTGTTTCTAGAACATGTTTCATATTGGTACAACCTGTTTCTAGGACATGTTTTATATTGGTTAAACCTGTTTCTAGAACCTGTTTCATATTGGTTAAACCTGTTTCTAGAACCTGTTTCATATTGGTAGAACCTGTTTCTAGAACCTGTTTCATATTGGTAGAACCTGTTTCTAGAACCTGTTTCATATTGGTAGAACCTGTTTCTAGAACATGTTTCATATTGGTTAAACCTGTTTCTAGAACCTGTTTCATATTGGTTAAACCTGTTTCTAGAACCTGTTTCATTTTGGTTAAACCTGTTTCTAGAACATGTTTCATATTGGTTAAACCTGTTTCTAGAACCTGTTTCATATTGGTAGAACCTGTTTCTAGAACATGTTTCATATTGGTTAAACCTGTTTCTAGAACCTGTTTCATATTGGTTAAACCTGTTTCTAGAACCTGTTTCATATTGGTACAACCTGTTTCTAGATCCTGTTTCATATTGGTTAAACCTGTTTCTAGAACCTGTTTCAAATTGGTTAAACCTGTTTCTAGAACCTGTTTCATATTGGTAGAACCTGTTTCTAGAACCTGTTTCATATTGGTAGAACCTGTTTCTAGAACCTGTTTCATATTGGTTAAACCTGTTTCTAGAACCTGTTTTATATTGGTAGAACCTGTTTCTAGAACCTGTTTCATATTGGTTAAACCTGTTTCTAGAACCTGTTTCATATTGGTTAAACCTGTTTCTAGAACATGTTTCATATTGGTTAAACCTGTTTCTAGAACCTGTTTCATATTGGTAGAACCTGTTTCTAGAACATGTTTCATATTGGTTAAACCTGTTTCTAGAACCTGTTTCATATTGGTACAACCTGTTTCTAGATCCTGTTTCATATTGGTTAAACCTGTTTCTAGAACCTGTTTCAAATTGGTTAAACCTGTTTCTAGAACCTGTTTCATATTGGTAGAACCTGTTTCTAGAACCTGTTTCATATTGGTAGAACCTGTTTCTAGAACCTGTTTCATATTGGTTAAACCTGTTTCTAGAACCTGTTTTATAATGGTAGAACCTGTTTCTAGAACCTGTTTCATATTGGTTGAACCTGTTTCTAGAACCTGTTTCAAATTGGTTAAACCTGTTTCTAGAACCTGTTTCATATTGTTTAAACCTGTTCCTAGAACCTGTTTCATATTGGTAGAACCTGTTTCTAGAACCTGTTTCATATTGGTAGAACCTGTTTCTTGAGTCAGACATTTAAAATCTCTGTTTTTGACCGTCATAATGCCTCTCTTCGCAGTAATCGTACCAGCGCAAATCATGATAAATTAATACTGAGAAGAGTATCTAGTTATGGTAAGGGGTGAAATAAGTATAGCCAGTTATAATTGTAATGGTTTAGCAGATAATAAGAAAAGACAAGTCTGTAATTGCCTAAAATAAAACAAATATAACATATACTGTTTACAGGAAACTCACAGGAATGAGGTGGTAAAATATTTTTCTGTCACGGACAAAGAATTTCAATTTCACACCCTGGCCTAACCAAAATAGAGAATAAAAGCCTCTCTATGGCCAGGGTGTGACATGAGCCAAATCTGTTTTTCGTCTACTTTCATGTTGAAAAGGGTCCACCTTCCTTGCAGATCATTCCTGACCGTTTGGATTGAAATTGTTGTTGGGCCAGGTTAGGCCAGGGTGTGACTAGGGTGGGCATTCTATGTTCATTTTGTTGTTTGGCTCTTGTTTGGTTCTCAATCAGAGGCAGCTGTCCTTCGTTGTCTTTGATTGAGAACCATCCTTAGGTAGCTTTTTCCCACTGGGTTTTAGCGGGTAGTTGTTTTCTGTTTTTGTGTCTGCACCAGACAGAACAAACGGTTTGGGTTATTTCTGTATTTAGTGTTCAGTGTCAATAAAATAAAATAAAATGAACACGTACCACGCTGCGGTTTGGTCCTCACCTTCTTCCACCAACAGCCGTTACAGCTCGTTAATCCATATTGTCCTAATCAGGACTATCCACACTCCAAATAAATATTTATACCAATTTAATGAACTTACAGGCAATAAACTATCAAATCATTATGGTAGGAGACTATAACACAGTGTTAAGTACCTCAATGGACCGTAAAGGTAATCAATCTACAAACTATCATCATCGTGCCCTTAATTATGGAGATTACAAATTATATGGACACATTAGAAATAGTGGTTATTTGGAGACTAAAAATATATTCAATGTTCTTAACTTGACAAAATCATGTATAATTGAATTTTTCCTGGACAATATAGGTTCCCCTTATTGTTTGGGATACCTTTTAAATGTTCAATATTCATCAATAATAAACAAGCAGTTTCTGGCTAAAGAGACAAGACTAACAAGGGAAATCCATGACCTAATAGTACAGGTAGACAATAAAAACTCTACTACAGAGATACAAAATTAGTTACAGGAAAAACTAAAAGAACTTATTCAAAGAATGATCTCATGTAATCTATTACAAAAAAATTAAGTAAACTGGATGGAATATGGAGAAAAATGCAACCAAAATCTTCCTGAATCTTCAACACAGGAAAAAAATATATATTTTTTTACAGAAACTCGTAGCTGAAGAAGGAGTATCAATGATTCGCTGAATGATTCGCTGAGTGATTCGCTGAATGGTTCACTGAGTGATTCGCTGAATGATTCGCTGAATGATTCGCTGAATGATTCGCTGAGTGATTCGCTGAGTGATTCGCTGAATGATTCGCTGAATGATTCGCTGAGTGATTCGCTGAATGATTCGCTGAGTGATTCGCTGAAATTATTCGCTGAGTGATTCACTGAATGATTCGCTGAGTGATTCGCTGAATGATTCGCTGAGTGATTCGCTGAATGATTCGCTGAGTGATTCGCTCAATGATTCGCTGAATGATTCGCTGAATGATTCGCTGAGTGATTCGCTGAGTGATTCGCTGAGTGATTCGCTGAATGATTTGCTGAGTGATTCGCTGAATGATTCGCTGAGTGATTCGCTGAATGATTCGCTGAATGATTCGCTGAACGATTCGCTGAGTGTTTTGCTGAGTGATTCGCTGAATGATTCGCTGAATGATTCGCTGAGTGATTCGCTGTATGATTCGCCGAGTGATTCGCCGAAAGGAGGAAGCTAAATATTTTTAGCAGATGTTTTCTTTTCCGTCTCATCCTTGCCCTCTGAATGACGATTACTGTGAGGAATTCTTTCAAAAAAAAGTTACTTCTCACAGTAATTCCTCAGGGAAAAGTTCCCTCGGGGCAAAGGTCAAACGACAGAGGAAGAACTTTTTTGAATCCTTTCAGTCTGGAAAAAAAAAACATTGCTTAATGGCATACCAGTAGAGGTATTTCCAGACTGTTGTAATATATATACTCAAAGCTCCAGTATTAGCTTGTTTTATCTACTCCTATGGAAATTATAGTCTGTCAAGTACCCAACAGGAAGATTTCACTATCACTAAAACAACACCCAGATGGCAAAAAAAAAATGAACATCCACTCCTTCTAAAAAATAATTTAAAAACTGGAGGCCGCTTCAATGTTGTGATGCAAAAATACTAGAGAAATGCATAGCACTCAGAATTTAAAAAGGTTTTAGCAGGTATTGTTCACCCTGATCAGACAGGTTTTTATATCAGACAAGTACTGGAAACAGTAGAACAGCATGAAACCTTTAAGAAGCAAAGCTTGGTATTCAGAGTGGATTTAAAAAAAAAAAATCTTTGATAAAGTACAAATGGATTTCATATATAAATGCCTGAAATATTCAATGGTTAAAATTAATGTATAACATCCCTAGGTCTGATATGGTAAATAATGGCTACTTCTCAGAGAGTTTTGAACTGTCAAGAGGAGTTAAACAAGGGTGTCACCATATCTATTTGTTATGCCCATTGAAATGCTAGCTATTGAAATGCTAGCTATTGAAATCAGATCAAATAACAACAGAGGTTTAGAAATCCAAGACTT
>NC_088219.1:6790354-6805354 GCF_036934945.1 Oncorhynchus masou masou
GATGTATCATACTATTAGTCCACTAATTTGTATCATATTGTATGACTGCTATTACATTCATAATGTAACCTAACCTAATGTAATATATCATACTTAATGGAGGAATCAGATTTACCTACCAAATCCTATGAAATTCCCTGAGACCAGGTTGTGCATCCATATTTGAGAAGGGAAAGTTATATGCACGCACGCACGCACGCACGCACGCACGCACGCACGCACGCACGCGCACGCGCACGCACACACACACACACACACACACACACACACACACACACACACACACACACACACACACACACACACACACACACACACACACACACACACACACACACACACACACACACACACACACACACACACACACACACACACACCCTGGGTAGTTTATGTTTGGCCAAGTTGGCCACAGTGGATGTTATCAGGGTCTGTTGCAACAAGAGGAGCTGGAAAACAGATCTGCTACAGTATGACTATGACATGGGTTTTCTAATTGGGATACATCATGGAAGGAACGAAATAGAGAGGGGGGAGAGCGACAGAGAGAGTACAAGTGAAAGAAAGAGAGAAAGAGGAAGGAAGGAAGGAAGGAAGGAAGGAAGGAAGGAAGGAAGGAAGGCACCAACATGGTTTAACTCAAACTGGGTTAAATCAAGGTTTATCTGTTAATCTTGATGTGCCAAACCCAAGTTAAATTAAATATAAGTTTAGCATTTCACTTTTAAACCTACATAAATGTTAAGCCTGTTGCTCAATAAACAAAAAAAAAGTAACATAAACTTAGATTGGAGATGAATTCTAAACTGCCACTTGATGTGGTTTCTCTGATAAAAGAGCAGCATGTCTATGTTGGAGAGATCAGTACAAAAGTTCCTCAGAGAATAATTAGAGACAGGTTGAATCCTGTTGAGTTGAATGATAATGAGGAGTTTTTCAAGGAGATACCGCTTCCCCAAGGACTCTGTAATGCAACTGGAAAGAAAGGCTGGACCAACCATGAAGCGTGGGAGTGATAGGAACGAGACTGTACCCCTAGTACTTCAGCTCCTGGTGGCCCGAAGGTTCTACGCAACTGGATGTTTCCAGATGGTGGATGAGGACCTTTCAGAGTGACCAGTACAATTGTCCGTCTGAATAATCAATGCATAAGGTTCAAGCCTACAGAGGAAAACTAGCAGCTGGATTTTACAAGACAGCTAGATTCCCAGGTGTACTAGGGACAATAGACTGGTCACACATTCTGATTCCCAACCCTGGTGGCGTTGAATGGAGAAATGTTCAGGAATGAGAAAGCTTACAGCTCCATCAACGTCCTAGCTAGATGGCCAGGATCCACTCCACGACAGCAGATTCTCTGTAGTCGTCTGTGTGGATTGCTGGAAAGAGGGGGGGGGGCAATATGAAGGCCACCTACTAGATGACAACGGATATGTCTGTCGTGGGTATCTAATGACCCCCCCCCAGACACCTGAAGAGAGAGAATACAACATCTCTAAAATCATGGCATGAGGTCTCATAGTAAAATATGTTCCTCATCGATCTACGTACAATAACCCATCATATGGGGGTATTGTGTGTATGTTGATGAGGGGAGGGAAATGATTTCATCCATTACAGAATAAGGCTGTAAAAAATAGAAAATGTGGAAAAAGTGAATGCGCTGTAACATGTCAAATCATAGTTTAAAACGGTTTAATCCTGCACTTATCCACTGTTCCTAGATCAGGTAACCCACTGTTCCTAGATGCATTTATCCAGATTCAAAGGCAATTATCCCACTGTTCCTAGATCAGTTAACCCACTGTCCCTAGATCAGTTAACCCACTGTTCCTAGATCAGTTAACCCACTGTCCCTAGATCAGTTAACCCACTGTTACTAGATCAGTTAACCCACTGTTCCTAGATGCATTTATCCAGATTCAAAGGCAATTATCCCACTGTTCCTAGATCAGTTAACCCACTGTCCCTAGATCAGTTAACCGACTGTTCCTAGATCAGTTAACCCACTGTTCCTAGGCCGTCATTGAAAATAAGAATTTGTTCTTAACTGACTTGCCTAGTAAAATAAAGGTTAAAAAAATAAAATAAAATAAAGAAAATAAAAATGAAGTCGTGCAACACATCTCTGATTGATAAAAGCTTAATTTAAACCATTTAAACCATCTAGATTAATTTAAACCATGTTGATAAAAACCCACCCAGTGTCTAAGAGCAAGCCAAGGTTTTCTTTGAATCATCACCATGGCAATCAATATTTTCTGTCTATGAGTGGCTGGGGAGAATCTGTATCCAAGATGCTGTAACAGTACTTGCGTCTGTGTGTATATGTGTACGCGCGTTTGTGTGTATGCGTGTGTACGTGTGTGCGTCTGTGTGTACCTGCACCTGTGTGAACAAACCCTTCCAAACTGTCCAAGTTTCCCCTACAGTGAGGTCCTGTCATTTTGTCTGAAGGAGACAAAATTTACACCCCCCTGGAGAGACATCAACCACCGTACACTGTCTCCAGCCACCTTAACCACCTTAACATGCTCTACCTCAATTACATTAATTAACTGGAAAACGTCCCTCCTCCCCCTCCCTCCCTCCCTCCCTCCCTCCCTCCCTCCCTCCCTCCCTCCCTCCCTCCCTCCCTCCCTCCCTCCCCCTCCCTCCCTCCCTCCCTCCCTCCCTCCCTCCCTCCCTCCCTCCCTCTCTCCCTCCCTCCCTCCCTCCCTCCCTCCCTCCCTCTCTGGTTGTTGTGCAGAAGGTGAAGATACAGATGCCTTTACATCTGATCTATGCATACACACATACAGTATGCAATTAGACACACATGCATTCATACATACAACAGACACACATGCAAATACACACAAGCGCACACACAAATGAACACACACACACACGCAGACAAACACACATACCCGCAGACACAAACACACACACACGCAGACAAACACACATACCCACAGACACACACACACACACACACGCACAGACACGCAGACAAACACACACACATATACACACACGCAGACAAACACAAACACACACACAGAGACAAACACACACACACACACACGCAGGCAAACACACACACACACACGCAGACAAACACACACACGCAGACAAACACACACACACACACACACAGACAAACAAACACACACACACAGACAAACACACACACACACAGAGACAAACACACACACACACAGAGACAAACACACACACACACGCAGACAAACACAAACACACACACAGAGACAAACACACACACGCAGACAAACACACACACACACAGAGACAAACACACACACACACAGAGACAAACACAAACACACACACTGGCCCTATTGATAATAATAATGCATATACCTACAGAGTATTCAGACCCCTTGACTTTTTCCACGTGTTGTTACGTTAAAGCCTTATTCTAAAATGGATTAAATACATTTTTTTCCTCATCAATTTACACACAATAACCCATAATGACAAAGTGAAAACAGGTTTTTAGACATTTAAATGTAGTAAAACATAAAAACATAAATAACGTATTGACATGAGCGTGTAAAGCTGTCATCAAGGCAAAGTGCGGCTACTTTGAAAAATCTCAAACATAAAAATACATTTTGATTTGTTTAACACTTTTTTGGTTACTACATGATTCCATATGTGCTATTTCATAGTTTTGATGTCTTCACTATTAATCTACCATGTAAAAAATAAAATAAAAACCTTGAATGAGTAGGTGTGTCCAAACTTTTGACTAGTACTGTACACCCGAAAGTCCTCCTGAATCTAAGAGAAGCCCCAAATTCTTCCCATTGCCTGATCCCACTCCGCAAGCAATTACCTATAATTCCTAGTTTGCTGTAGAGAGATCACAGCATCTTCAAACAATGGAACACATTCTTTTCCACTGAGGGGAGCATAGTCTGATCAACTTTTCCTGTGTGCCTGTGCGTGAATGTGTGTGTGAATGTGTGTGTGTCAACCGACCTCTGTCAACAGACCTCTGTCAAGGAACAAAAAAGATTCTCAGCAGTGAAACTCAACACTAATGCCGAACACATTGAAAACCAACACAAACACCCTAACGCTGAACCCCAGCATTTAGATAACTATAGTTTAACTATGAACACATTGACAATAAACACAAACTCTGAATATCAGACCTGGGATTAACCATAGTTTAACTGCTTTGTGTAAAGTAGAAAAAAGGTCACTGCAACTATTTAATACAGATCCCCAAAAAAGTATACTTTTTAAAACTATTTGAATACCGATCTCAGAAAGCAACTACTTCAAAAATAAAAATACTATTTGAATACAGATCTCAGGAAGTGTCTACGTTTTCAGAAATGATTGGATTGTCTGCCTTCAGCCAATGGCAGGGATGTAAATCCATGTGGAAGATAGAAATGCAATGAATAGTTAAACAAAGTCAAGAGAAGAAAAAGCCTGGAAGGAGGAGAGATGACTAGAAACGATTCGGTTGACCATTTTATGTGTGGATTAATTGGTGGAGTAGAGGACCTTGTGCATTTCAGGTAAAATAACAACTCAATCTTTATATCCCAGGACAAATTAGCTAGTAACAGCAAGCTAGCTAAATAGGACAAATTAGTTAGCAAGTGCAAGCTAGCTAGCTAAATTGCCATAAATGTTTAATACTTTTTGACCTGCTAAATTGCCTGTAACTTTTCCCCTTTGCTGTAAATGAAAATGTCTCCATCAATTTACCTGGTAAAATAAGGGGTAAATAAAAACACATTTGAAAAATATTGGAAACATAACTACATTTGCACAAAAAGCACATGTCTCTCAATTTCTTCATTGCAGTTGTTGATTAGCAAGCTAACATATTTTTTGCCATAATTAGCATTGACATGAAATCAGCCAAAACACCTCAAAACAAGACAGGGTTTTTAAGATGAAACGAGCCACTTACGATGACCCACATGGCAGTTTCTTGTCCTTCTTGCTAGCAGTCTGGCCATCCAGAATCACAGCAACACGCTGACTTCTGCACCATTGAAGCACGCACATCGTTTTCATGATGTTGTCAGCTACTAAAATCTAAAATCATAAGATACATTTTTTTTGTGATTTGGGAAATAACATATAATTGTTTTTACTTGCATTAAGTACCTAATTCAATACAACAAAGGCTTTCTACGGGAAAATAAAGGCAGATTGAAGCTCTGACAGAGCCTGGTCAGCTGTGAGGGCAATAGCATACAAAAACAGTGTCATCTGAATACAGGTGAAAGTTATTATTTATTACAGATAAACCAATATTGTTAACATAAACAATTTAAAGAACCGGACCAAGAATGGATCCCTGTGGGACACCCTTTGTTATGTCCAGATAACCCGATTTAACACCATCAGTAAATAAACAATGTGTTCTGTCCTTTAAATAACATTCCAACCAGCTACAACAGCCTGGTTCACACACACACACATACATATCACCCCACCGGTCAGACAAACTAGAATAAGTTTGAATAACTCAGAGTAAGGTGGCATGCACTAGATTTACAGCATTAAAAAACATCAAGCCAGGCTGGTTCTTCTCTGATGTTTGACACTGGCGGCACTTTCCTCTGACTACGTTATAACTTCAACTAGCTTCGCTTTGATAGCCTCCACAGTGTAGATTGTAGGAATTATTAAAGCTGATCGGTATTGTAGCCAGGGAGAATGTTTTAAATGCTAGGTTCAAACACACACACACAAACTCACACACACACACACAAACTCACACTCATACTCACACTCAGGAAAGAGCCAGAGAGAACTGGATGGATCTAGTTAAGTAAACCAGCCCAGATTGAAAACAACATTTTATGCTTTATGCCTTTCGCTTCAATTTATTTATGCTTGTTTTTGCTCTTCTCAAGCTTTAAGGTTAAGGTATTTAGAAACAATTTACTTCTGGGTTAGGTTACTTTGAGACCTAACTGAACCACAACCTTAACCCTTAAAACCATTCACATTAAAAAATAAAATAAATGTTTAGACAGCCATTGATAATTAGTAAGGTGGGCAGGTAACCTAGTGGTTAGCGCATTGGGCCACTAGGCTAAAGGTTGCTTGTTTGAATACCCGAGCAGACAAGGTGAAAAATCTGTCGATGTGCCCTTGAGCAAGGCACTTAATTTGCTGCAGGGGCTCCGTACTGGCTGACCCTGTGGATGTGACAAGGCAAATTCTTTGTTTTATTAATAGCAAGTAAAAAGCTGTGTTTTAAAACGCACAGTGTGTGTTGAGCATTTGGCCATTGAGCTATAATATAATCAATATACCAATATATATAATATATATATATATATAATAATATAATCAATATACCAATATATATCAAATATATAATTATATAATCAATATACCAATATATATATATATATATATATATATATATATATATATATATATATATATAATATATTCAATATACCAATATATAATATATATATATATATAGATATATAATCAATATACCAATATATATCAAATATATAATTATATAATCAATATACCAATATATATAATATATATAATTATATAATCAATATACCAATATATAATATATATATATATATAGTTATATAATCAATATACCAATATATATAATATACATATAATCAATATATATAATCAATATATATATAATAATATAATCTATATATATATATATATATATATATATAATATAATCCAACCAATATACTGTGGCAGAATAGTTCTTCTTATTAACTTCGTCTCTGGAAGTAAATTCATTCATTGTAGCCAAACCTAAGCTCACCATACGCAATGCCAAGTGTCAGCTGGAGTGGTGTAATGCTCGCCTCCATTGGACTCTGGAGCAGTGGAAATACCTTCTCTGGAGTGATGAATCACGCTTCACCATCTGGCTGTCCTGCCGGACGAATCTGGGTCTACCTGCCTGAATACATAGTGCCAACTGTGAAGATTGAGAGGAGATAGAGGCAGAGAGAGAGAGAGAGAGGCAGAGAGAGACAGAGAGAGAGAGAGAGAGGCAGAGAGAGAGAGAGAGAGACAGAGAGAGAGAGAGAGAGGCAGAGAGAGGCAGAGAGAGAGAGAGGCAGAGAGAGAGAGAGAGGCAGAGAGAGAGAGAGAGAGGCAGAGGCAGAGAGAGAGAGAGAGGCAGAGAGAGAGACGAGAGAGAGAGAGAGGCAGAGGCAGAGAGAGAGAGAGAGGCAGAGAGAGAGGCAGAGAGAGAGACGAGAGAGAGAGGCAGAGAGAGAGGCAGAGAGAGAGACGAGAGAGAGAGGCAGAGAGAGAGAGAGAGAGAGAGGCAGAGAGAGAGGGAGAGACGAGAGAGAGACAAGAGAGAGAGAGAGACGAGAGAGAGAGAGGGAGAGACGAGAGAGAGACAAGAGAGAGACGAGAGAGAGAGAGAGGGAGAGAGAGAGAGAGAGAAAGATAGAGGGAGAGAGAGAGAGACGAGAGAGAGAGAGAGAGAGATAGAGGGAGAGCGAGACAAGAGAGAGAGACAAGAGAGAGAGAGAGAGAGAGAGAGACAAGAGAGAGACAAGAGAGAGACAAGAGAGACAAGAGAGAGAGAGAGGGTTGCTTGGCCCCTTAGTTTCAGTGAAAATAAATCTTAACACCACAGCATACAATGACATTCTAGACGATTCTGTGCTTCCAACTTTGTGGCAACAGTTTGGGGAAGGCCCTTTCCTGTTTCAGCATGACAATGCCCCCGTGCACAAAGGTGAGGTCAATACAGAAATGGTTTGTCGAGATCTACGTGGAAAAACGTGACTGGCCTGCACAGAGCGCTGACCTCAACCCCATCGAACACCTTTGGGATGAATTGCAACGCCGACTGCGAGCCAGGCCTCATCGCCCAACATCAGGTCCCGACCTCACTAATGCTTGTGGCTGAATAGAAGCAAGTCCCTGCAGCAATGTTCCAACATCTAGTGGAAAGCCTTCCCAGAAGAGTGGGGGCTGTTATAACAGCAATGTTCCAACATCTAGTGGAAAGCCTTCCCAGAAGAGTAGAGGCTGTTATAGCAGCAATGTTCCAACATCTAGTGGAAAGCCTTCCCAGAAGAGTAGAGGCTGTTATAGCAGCAATGTTCCAACATCTAGTGGAAAGCCTTCCCAGAAGAGTAGAGGCTGTTATAGCAGCAATGTTCCAACATCTAGTGGAAAGCCTTCTCAGAAGAGTGGAGGCTGTTATAACAGCAATGTTCCAACATCTAGTGGAAAGCCTTCCCAGAAGAGTAGAGGCTGTTATAGCAGCAATGTTCCAACATCTAGTGGAAAGCCTTCCCAGAAGAGTAGAGGCTGTTATAGCAGCAATGTTCCAACATCTAGTGGAAAGCCTTCCCAGAAGAGTAGAGGCTGTTATAGCAGCAATGTTCCAACATCTAGTGGAAAGCCTTCCCAGAAGAGTGGAGGCTGTTATAGCAGCAAAGAGGTGGAGGACCAACTCCATATTAATGCCTATAATTTTGGAATGAGATGTTCAACGAGCAGGTGTCCACATACTTTTGGTCATGTAGTGTATAATATTTAACTAAAACATAGTCATGTAGAACATTCTTATACAATAATACATATTAGGGGTGATAACTACATGTAACCGACTGAAGGAAACACGATTAAATGAGACTTAAGTATATTGAAAGCAGATGCTTCCACACAGCAGAAGTTCCTGAGTTCATTAAGCAATTAACATCCCATCACGCTTCGGCTCATATATAAAAATGCTGGGAAGGCCATTATTTTGGACCAGATATCATAGGATGACAATGCCCAAATCCACAGGACACGAGTGGTCACTCACTGAATGTTTTGATGAGCATAAAAACCGTAAGCCGTGGCCGTCACAGTCACCAGATCTCAACCCAATTGAAGACTTATCGGAGATTTCTGGAGCGGCCCCCTGAGGCGGCGTTTTCTCCCTGTGTTTGAGGAGGTGCAAAATCCAATTGTAACACACTGTAAATTTCACTGGATTGATTTGCTTTCATTTTTACCCCTGTGACTCAATTTTAATTTTCAATTCAAGGGCTTTATTGGCATGGGAAACATGTGTCAACATTGCCAAAGCAAGTGAGGTAGATAATATATAAAGTGAATATATAAAGTGAAATAAACAATAAAAATTAACAGTAAACATTACACATAGAGAAGTTTCAAAACAATAAAGACAATACAAACGTCATATTATATATATATATATATATATATATATATATATATATATAGATATATATATATATATATATATATATACAGTGTTTTAACAATGGGGCGGCAGGGTAGCCTAATTAGAGCGTTGGACTAGTAACCGGAAGGTTGCAAGTTCAAACCCCCGAGCTGACAAGGTACAAATCTGTCGTTCTGCCCCTGAACAGGAAGTTAAACCACTGTTCCTAGGCCATCATTGAAAATAAGAATTTGTTCTTAACTGACTTGCCTGGTTAAGTAAAATTTAAAAAAAAAAAAAAAATTAAATGTACAAATGGTTTAACACTCTTAACTTGTGCTTGTCGTTTTTTTTCCACGTTAAACTTGACGACCGTGGAAATGTTTTGAAATGGCTGAAACGGGCTCGGTGGAATACATCGTCTTTCTGTTGCATATATATATATACATCAGAACACTAAAGCTTCGTAGATGGCTTAATACATCATCTCAACACTGACATCGCAAGAAAGAGACGAGGACGAGCTGTACACAGCCCATCTGTAAATAGCCCACTAACTTTAAACATCAGCTATCTGAGCAGCTAACCGATCGCTGCAGCTGTACACAGCCCATCTGTAAATAGCCCACTAACTTTAATAAACATCAGCTATCTGAGCAGCTAACCGATTGCTGCAGCTGTACACAGCCCATCTGTAAATAGCCCACTAACTTTAAACATCAGCTATCTGAGCAGCTAACCGATCGCTGCAGCTGAACACAGCCCATCTGTAAATAGCCCACTAACTTTAAACATCAGCTATCTGAGCAGCTAACCGATCGCTGCAGCTGTACACAGCCCATCTGTAAATAGCCCACTAACTTTAAACATCAGCTATCTGAGCAGCTAACCGATCGCTGCAGCTGTACACGGCCCATCTGTAAATAGCCCACTAACTTTAATAAACTTCAGCTATCTGAGCAGCTAACCAATCGCTGCAGCTGTACACAGCCCATCTGTAAATAGCCCACTAACTTTAAACATCAGCTATCTGAGCAGCTAACCGATCGCTGCAGCTGTACACGGCCCATCTGTAAATAGCCCACTAACTTTAATAAACTTCAGCTATCTGAGCAGCTAACCAATCGCTGCAGCTGTACACAGCCCATCTGTAAATAGCCCACTAACTTTAATAAACATCAGCTATCTGAGCAGCTAACCGATTGCTGCAGCTGTACACAGCCCATCTGTAAATAGCCCACTAACTTTAAACATCAGCTATCTGAGCAGCTAACCGATCGCTGCAGCTGAACACAGCCCATCTGTAAATAGCCCACTAACTTTAAACATCAGCTATCTGAGCAGCTAACCGATCGCTGCAGCTGTACACAGCCCATCTGTAAATAGCCCACTAACTTTAAACATCAGCTATCTGAGCAGCTAACCGATCGCTGCAGCTGTACACGGCCCATCTGTAAATAGCCCACTAACTTTAATAAACTTCAGCTATCTGAGCAGCTAACCAATCGCTGCAGCTGTACACAGCCCATCTGTAAATAGCCCACTAACTTTAAACATCAGCTATCTGAGCAGCTAACCGATCGCTGCAGCTGTACACGGCCCATCTGTAAATAGCCCACTAACTTTAATAAACTTCAGCTATCTGAGCAGCTAACCAATCGCTGCAGCTGTACACAGCCCATCTGTAAATAGCCCACTAACTTTAATAAACATCAGCTATCTGAGCAGCTAACCGATCGCTGCAGCTGTACACAGCCCATCTGTAAATAGCCCATCCAATCTACCTACCTCATCCCCATATTGTTTGGATTCACTTTTTGCTCCTTTTGCACACCAGTATTTCTACTTGCACATCATCATCAGCACAACTATCACTCCAGTGTTAATTTGCTAAATTGTCATTACTTCGCTACTATGGTCTGTTTATTACTTTACCTCCTCACACCATTTGCACACACTGTATATATACTTTTTCTATTTTGTTATTGACTGTACACTTGTTTATTCCACGTTTATCACTGTGTTGTTGTTTGTGTCGCACTGCTTTGCTTTATCTTGGCTAGGTCGCAGTTGTAAATGATAACATGTTCTCAACTAGCCTACCTGTTTTTAAACCACCAGGACTGTACCCTGATGAAAACAGCTTGGCTGTCGAAATGTTGGGCAATTAAAATTTTGCATCTGAGCTCCTAGAGTGTGCGGCTCTCCTTTATTTTTAAGCTAACCACTAGGGTACCTGCCGCCCCACTAGACACACTTGCTGAATTATGCAACAGAATGTGACAACAGTAATTAATGAGGGAGTCTAGAAAGCGTAGATCAGTGCAGGTAGGTCTAGAAAAGACTTTGGGTGGTTGTAGCTTTGTTCCATCACTTTATGTTAATATATTCATATATGCAAATACACGCCATGTATTTATGCAAATGTGGCACATATCATTTTCTTTATTAAAAAAAAAACATTTATGTATTTTTAAAATGATCGCCGTTTCAAAATGTATGTATGAGTACATTCTAAGAAAATTAAAATTACATTTTACAATAAAGGGATCCCCTGAATTCCCACAAAAATTCCTGAAATCAATTAATTATTTGTCCATGCCAGTAAAATGTTCTATGTGCTACAATTTTGTCAATATCTGACAGATTTAAAAAAAAAAAAAATGTATGTATATTTAATATCTTCATCCATTTTCAAACTGTCGCATTAATTTGAATAGTTTTAAAAACATTCTACCAATGTTAATGACAGTTGCTACTCCTATAATCTGTGCCAAGGTGGTGGCTTCAAATCAAAATCAATATCAAATCAAAAGTATTTATAAGCCCTTCGTACATCAGCTGATATCTCAAAGCGCTGTACAGAAACCCAGCCTAAAACCCCCAAACAGCAAGCAATGCAGGTGTAGAAGCACGGTGGCTAGGAAAAACTCCCGAGAAAGGCCAAAACCTAGGAAGAAACCTAGAGAGGAACCAGGCTCTGAGGGAAGCACGGTGGCTAGGAAAAACACCCTAGAAAGGCCTTCATTTTAGCAGTTGCCGAAATCTCTTTATAATGCGTGAGAATACTTTGGAAAATATTTCCAAAAAATAAATTCAGTTGAAGCTGATTTGCAGGTGTTTTTACAGTGCTTTCTGTGCGTCTCCTCCTGGTCGACAGTTCTGCTCTGCTTTGTGCCAATAAATCATCGTACTAAATCAGCAGATATGTACTTCAGTGGAAAGACATGAAAGCCTCATGGTCAGGTGGGAGGAGTTACAGTTCACACACACACACGCGCACGCACGCACGCACACCACACACACACACACACACACACACACACACACACCACACACACACACCACACACACACAAAACCTTCAGATGGGAGGATTTATAGTTCACACACACACACACACACACACACACACACACACGCAAACCACACACACACACACACACACACACACACGCACTCACGCACGCACGCACGCACACACACACAAACCTTCAGATGGGAGGATTTATCATGTAGTGTTATGGAGTACTGGTTCAAAAAAGCCACAGGGTCCAGCTTTGACCATCATTCTGAAGGAGCAGATAACACATCGTCCGGCTGTTGTATTCATGGTCTGTCTAGTCGGGTCCATCTTTTATATTCAGGGTCTGTCTAGATGTGTCCAGCTGTTAGTCAGTGAGTCCTTTTAACAGGTCAACATTCACAAGACCAGACAGATTACCAGCACCTGAACTCAGAACATGCGCTGACCAACTAGCAGGTGTCTTCACTGACATTTTCAATCTCTCCCTGTCTCAGTCTGTAATACCAACATGTTTCAAGCAGACCACCATAGTCCCTGTGCCCAAGAACACCAAGGTAACCTTCCTAAATTACTAGCGACCCGTAGCAGTCACGTCTGTAGCCATGAAGTGCTTTGAAAGGCTGGTAATAGCTCACATCAACACCACTTTCCCAGAAACCCTAGACCCACTCCAATTTGCATACCGCACCAACAGATCCACAGATGATGCAATCTCTATTGCACTCCACACCGCACCTTTCCCACCAGGACAAAATTAACTAATGTGAGAATGCTATTCATTGACTACAGCTCAGCGTTCAACACCATAGTGCCCTCAAAGCTCATCACTTAGCTAAGGACCCTGAGACTAAACACCTCCCTCTGCAACTGGATCCTGGACTTCCTGACGGGCCACCCCCAGGTGGTAAGGGTAAGTAACAACACATCCGCCACGCTGATCCTCAACACAGGGACCCCTCAGGGGTGCGTGCTCATTCCCCTCATGTACTCCCTGTTCACTCATGACTGCACGGCCAGGCACGACTCCAAAACCATCATCAAGTTTGCCGATGACAAAACATTTGGCATGGGTCCACAGATCCTCAAAAAGTTCTACAGCTGCACCATCGAGAGCATCCTGGCTGGTTGCATCACTGCCTGGTAGCCTCCACATTGGTTGCATCACTGCTATAGCCTCCACATTGACTCTGTACCGGTATCACCTGTATATAGCCTCCACATTGTCTTTGTACCGGTACCCCCTGTATATAGCCTCCACACTGACTCTGTACCGGTACACCTGTATATAGCCTCCACACTGACCCTGTACCGGTATCACCTGTAAATAGCCTCCACATTGACTCTGTGCCGGTACCCCCTGTATATAGCCTCCACATTAACTCTGTACCGGTACCCCCTGTATATAGCCTCCACATTGACTCTGTACCCTCTGTATATAGCCTCCACACTGACTCTGTACCGGTACCCCCTGTATATAGCCTCCACATTGACTCTGTACCTGTACCACCTGTATATAGCCTCCACATTGACTCGGTACCGTTACACCCTGTATATAGCCTCCACATTGACTCTGTACCTGTACCACCTGTATATAGCCTCCACATTGACTCGGTACCGTTACACCCTGTATATAGCCTCCGCTTTGACTCTGTACTGGTACCCCCTGTATATAGCCTCCACATTGACTCTGTACTGGTACCCCCTATATATAGCCTCCACATTGACTCTGTACAGGTACACCTGTATATAGCCTCCACACTGACTCTGTACCGTAACACCCTGTATATAGCCTCGACATTGACTCTGTACTGGTACACCTGTATATATTGACTCTGTACCATAACACCCTGTATATAACCTCCACATTGTACCGGTAACCCCTGTATATAGCCTCGACATTGACTCTGTACTGGTACACCTGTATATAGCCTCCACATTGACTCTGTACCATAACACCCTGTATATAACCTCCACATTGTACCGGTAGCCCCTGTATATAGCCTCGACATTGACTCTGTACTGGTACACCTGTATATAGCCTCCACATTGACTCTGTACCATAACACCCTGTATATAACCTCCACATTGTACCGGTAGCCCCTGTATATAGCCTCCACATTGACTCTGTACTGGTACACCTGTATATAGCCTCCACATTGACTCTGTACCATAACACCCTGTATATAGCCTCCACATTGTACCGGTAGCCCCTGTATATAGCCTCCACATTGACTCTGTACTGGTACACCTGTATATAGCCTCCACATTGACTCTGTACCATAACACCCTGTATATAGCCTCCACATTGTACAGGTACCCCTTGTATATAGCCTCCACATTGACTCTGTACCATAACACCCTGTATATAGCCTCCACATTGACTCTGTACCGGTACCCCCTGTATATAGCCTCCACATTGACTCTGTACCGGTACCCCCTGTATATAGCCTCCACACTGACTCTGTACAGGTACCCCCTGTATATAGCCTCCACATTGACTCTGTACCGGT
>NC_088219.1:6810354-6817854 GCF_036934945.1 Oncorhynchus masou masou
ATAGAGGTGGACAGGGTGGTAATGGGCTATAGAGGTGGACAGGGTGGTAGTGGAGTATAGAGGTGGACAGGGTGGTAGTGGATTATAGAGGTGGACAGGGTGGTAGTGGATTATAGAGCTGTACTGGACTGAACTCTACTGTACTGTACTGGACTGGACTCTGCTGTACTGTACTGTACTGGACTCTACTTTGATGTACTGTACTGTACTGGACTAGACTGGACTGGACTCTGCTGAACTGTACTGTACTGGACTCTACTCTGCTGTACTGAACTGGACTCTACTCTGCTGTACTGGACTGGACTCTACTCTGCTGTATTGTACTGTACTGTACTGGACTCTACTTTGCTGTACTGGACTCTACTCTGATGTACTGTACTGGACTGGACTGGACTGGACTCTACTCTGCTGTACTGTACTGGACTCTAATCTGCTGTACTCTACTAGACTCTACTCTGCTCTACTGGACTCTACTCTGATGTACTGGACTCTACTCTGCTGTACTGGACTCTACTCTGCTGTACTGGACTCTACTCTGCTCTACTGGACTCTACTCTGATGTACTGGACTCTACTCTGCTTTACTGGACTCTACTCTGCTGTACTGGACTCTACTCTGCTCTACTGGACTCTACTATGATGTACTGGACTCTACTCTGCTGTACTGGACTCTACTCTGCTGTACTGGACTCTACTCTGCTGTACTGGACTCTACTCTGATGTACTGGACTGGACTCTGCTGTACTGGACTCTACTCTGCTGTACTGGACTGTACTAGACTGGACTGGACTCTGCTGTACTGGACTGGACTCTGCTGTACTGGACTGTACTGGACTGGACTTTGCTGTACTGGACTGGACTCTACTCTGCTGTACTGGACTGGACTCTGCTGTACTGGACTGTACTAGACTGGACTGGACTCTGCTGTACTGGACTGGACTCTGCTGTACTGGACTGTACTGGACTGGACTCTGCTGTACTGGACTGGACTGGACTGTACTCTGCTGTACTGGACTGGACTCTACTCTGCTGTACTGGACTGTACTGTACTGGACTGGACTCTGCTGTACTGGACTGTACTGGACTGTACTCTGCTGTACTGGACTGGACACTGCTGTACTGTACTGTACTGTACTGTACTGGACTGGACTGGACTGGACTCTACTCTGCTGTACTGTACTGTACTGGACTGGACTGGACTCTACTCTGCTGTACTGGACTGTACTGGACTGGACTCTACTCTGCTGTACTGGACTGGACTCTACTCTGCTGTACTGGACTGGACTGGACTCTACTCTGCTGTACTGGACTGTACTAGACTGGACTGGACTCTACTCTGCTGTACTTGACTGGACTGGACTCTACTCTGCTGTACTGGACTGTACTGGACTGGACTGGACTCTACTCTGCTGTGCTGTACTGGACTGTACTGGGCTGGACTCTACTCTGCTGTACTGGACTGGACTGGACTCTACTCTGCTGGACTGTACTGGACTGTACTGGACTGGACTCTACTCTGCTGTACTGGACTGGACTGGACTCTACTCTGCTGTACTGGACTGGACTGGACTGGACTCTACTCTGCTGTACTGGACTGTACTCTACTGTGATGTGCTGCCCTGTGAAACATGATGAGAGTGGCATTCACATCCATAATTATACATTCCTTTGTAGTACAGATGTATATTCTGTTACCTGGTGGAAATCAGGGTGGAAATGGAATATAGAGGTGGACAGGGTGGTAGTGGATTATAGAGATGGACAGGGTGGTAGTGGAGTATAGAGGTGGACAGGGTGGTAGTGGAGTATAGAGGTGGACAGGGTGGTAATGGGCTATAGAGGTGGACAGGGTGGTAGTGGAGTATAGAGGTGGACAGGGTGGTAGTGGAGTATAGAGGTGGACAGGGTGGTAGTGGATTATAGAGGTGGACAGGGTGGTAGTGGATTATAGAGCTGTACTGGACTGAACTCTACTGTACTGTACTGGACTGGACTCTGCTGTACTGTACTGGACTCTACTTTGCTGTACTGGACTCTCCTCTGATGTACTGTACTGTACTGGACTAGACTGGACTGGACTCTGCTGAACTGTACTGTACTGGACTCTACTCTGCTGTACTGAACTGGACTCTACTCTGCTGTACTGGACTGGACTCTACTCTGCTGTACTGTACTGTACTGTACTGGACTCTACTTTGCTGTACTGGACTCTACTCTGATGTACTGTACTGGACTGGACTGGACTGGACTGGACTCTACTCTGCTGTACTGTACTGGACTCTAATCTGCTGTACTCTACTAGACTCTACTCTGCTGTACTGGACTCTACTCTGCTGTACTGGACTCTACTCTGATGTACTGGACTCTACTCTGCTGTACTGGACTCTACTCTGCTGTACTGGACTCTACTCTGCTCTACTGGACTCTACTCTGATGTACTGGACTCTACTCTGCTTTACTGGACTCTACTCTGCTGTACTGGACTCTACTCTGCTCTACTGGACTCTACTATGATGTACTGGACTCTACTCTGCTGTACTGGACTCTACTCTGCTGTACTGGACTCTACTCTGATGTACTGGACTGGACTCTGCTGTACTGGACTCTACTCTGCTGTACTGGACTGTACTAGACTGGACTGGACTCTGCTGTACTGGACTGTACTGGACTGGACTCTGCTGTACTGGACTGGACTCTACTCTGCTGTACTGGACTGGACTCTGCTGTACTGGACTGTACTAGACTGGACTGGACTCTGCTGTACTGGACTGGACTCTGCTGTACTGGACTGTACTGGACTGGACTCTGCTGTACTGGACTGGACTGGACTGTACTCTGCTGTACTGGACTGGACTCTACTCTGCTGTACTGGACTGTACTGTACTGGACTGGACTCTGCTGTACTGGACTGTACTGGACTGTACTCTGCTGTACTGGACTGGACACTGCTGTACTGTACTGGACTGGACTGTACTGGACTGGACTGGACTCTACTCTGCTGTACTGTACTGTACTGGACTGGACTGGACTCTACTCTGCTGTACTGGACTGTACTGGACTGGACTCTACTCTGCTGTACTGGACTGGACTCTACTCTGCTGTACTGGACTGGACTGGACTCTACTCTGCTGTACTGGACTGTACTAGACTGGACTGGACTCTACTCTGCTGTACTTGACTGGACTGGACTCTACTCTGCTGTACTGGACTGTACTGGACTGGACTGGACTCTACTCTGCTGTGCTGTACTGGACTGTACTGGGCTGGACTCTACTCTGCTGTACTGGACTGGACTGGACTCTACTCTGCTGGACTGTACTGGACTGTACTGGACTGGACTCTACTCTGCTGTACTGGACTGGACTGGACTCTACTCTGCTGTACTGGACTGGACTGGACTCTACTCTGCTGTACTGGACTGGACTGGACTGGACTCTACTCTGCTGTACTGGACTGGACTCTACTCTGCTGTACTGGACTGGACTGGACTCTACTCTGCTGTACTGGACTGGACTGGACTCTACTCTGCTGTACTGGACTGGACTGGACTGGACTCTACTCTGCTGTACTGGACTGTACTCTACTGTGATGTGCTGCCCTGTGAAACATGATGAGAGTGGCATTCACATCCATAATTATACATTCCTTTGTAGTACAGATGTATATTCTGTTACCTGGTGTAAATCCACTTCACTTACTGTCGTTCAATAACCAAAGGTGTGATGTCATAGCTGACACCCCCAGTCTTTCTGCAGACATCTTTTCAATCTTATTTCTGAGCAGATATTTAAAATCTGTTAGAGATCGGGCTACTTTTTTTCAACATTCTGTTAAAAATCGCGCAACATTTCAACGTCCTGCTACTCATGCCAGGAATATAGTATATGCATATGATTAGTATGTGTTCATAGAAAACACCCTGAAGTTTCTAAAACTGGTTCAATGATGTCTGTGACTATAACAGAACGTGTTCCGTGGTCAAAATCGCAAGGAAACCTGATCACAAAATCGACGAAGAAAAAATCAATCCGCCAGTCTCTGTATTGTCTATTGCAAGGCATAATAGTTAAGGATGGGATTACAGTTCCAACAGCTTCCACACGATGTCGCCAGTGTTGTGATTTCTATGCCACTAAATCCTTGGTCAGATGAGTAATAGGCACATCCGGTCTTCAGGTCCAGAGCTGGAAAAAATGGAAAGGGAAAATGGACTACGTTTTCCAAACTTGTTGCTATTGATTACAGATCGCTCTGTGATCAATTTGATTGTTTATTAACGTTTACTAATACCTAAAGTTGGATTACAGAAGTAGTTTGAAGTGTTTTGTTAAAGTTTATAGGCAACTTTTTTAATTAAAAAAAATAACGTTGCGTTTAAAAACTCTTTTTCCTGGATCTGACGGTCTTCATAAATGGACATTTTGGGTACACAAGGACCGATTTAATCGAAAAAAAGACCCAATTGTGATGTTTATGGGACATATAGGAGTGCCAACAAAGAAGCTCGTTGAAGGTAATGAATGTTTTATATTTTATTTCTACGTTTTGTGTAGAGCCGGCTACGCTAATTCCTTTGTTTACGTCCCCTTCAGGTATTTCGGGGTGTTGCATGCTATCAGATAATA
This sequence comes from Oncorhynchus masou masou, assembly GCF_036934945.1. NCBI lineage: Eukaryota > Metazoa > Chordata > Actinopteri > Salmoniformes > Salmonidae > Oncorhynchus > Oncorhynchus masou. Next base: position 6,814,979 of record NC_088219.1, read on the forward strand.
GCTTCTCATGCTTTCGCCAAAAAGCATTTTAATAATCTGACTTGTTGGCTAGATTCACAACGAGTGTAGCTTCAATTGAGTACCCTGCATGTGAGTTTTAATGAACGTTTGAGTTTTAACGAGTGCTATTAGCATTTGGCGTAGCGCATTTGCATTTATTGTTGGCAAGGTGGGACGCTTGCGTGTCGGGTTGCCCAGAGAGGTTTTAACTGAGTCACGGGAAAACCTGTTCGCGTTAACCTCTTGAAACTCCCCAAACCGGGTCCGGGTTTGTGACTAAGCCTCAGGCTCATTAGCATAACGCAACGTTAACGATTTCTGAAAATCGCAAATAAAATTAAAATAATGCGTTTGCTCTCAAGCTTAGCCTTTTCTTAACAACACTGTCATCTCAGATTTTCAAAATATGCTTTTGAACCATAGAAATTGACTAATTTGTGTAAGAGTATGCAAAGCTAGCATAGCATTTTGTGTAGCATGTAGCACGCAACATTTTCACAAAAGCCAGATAACCAAATAAATAAAATCATTTACCTTTGAAGAGCTTCTGATGTTTTCAATGAGGAGACTCCCAGCCACATACCAAATGCGCAGTGTTTCCTGAAAGCGTCTGTGTGTAGGAGAAATCGTTCCGTTTTCTACATTGCGCCTGGCTACCGAAACGAACCGAAAATGCAGTCACCTACAACGTGAAACTTTTTCCGGATTAACTACATAATATCGACCGAAACATGGCAAACTTTGTTTGGAATCAATCCTCAAGGTGTTTTTTCACATATCTCTTCATTGACATGCAGTTCTTGGAAGCTTGCTTCTCTCTCTCTGCTCCATGGAAAAATACTGGCAGGTGACTTTTGCGCACCAATTTCGGCGCAGGACACCGGGCGGACACGTGGTAAATGTGGTCTCTTATGGTCAATCTTCCAACGATCTGCCTACAAATACGTCACAATGCTGCAGACACCTTGGGGAAACGACAGAAAGGGCAGACTCATTCCTCTTGCGTTCACAGCCATATAAGGAGATCATGAAAGACAGAGCCTCAAAAATCCTTGTCATTTCCTGGATGCCAAGTCATCTTGGTTTTGCCTGAAGCTCACGTTCTAGGGCACGCACAGAGAAGATATTTGTATTTCTGGACACGTCAGAGTGTTTTCTTTCGAACAGTAGCAATTATATGCATAGTCGAGCATCTTTTTGTGACAAAATATCTTGTTTAAAACGGGAACGTTTTTCTTCCAAAAATGAAATAGCGCCACCATAAGTGTAAGAGGTTAAAAACCTGAGGGTGATTTTACCGTATTTGTTTTTGCCAAAGTTTGTATCTGTACAGTTCTTCCACTGAGTTAGTTTTCGTATATTTTTCAGTGGATATTGTTAAACATTCAGTAGTCCTTGTGCATAGAGGTGTGTGGTTTGTTAAACTTTAGAAATCAATAGGGTTTATTTTGACATATATTTTAAAAGTAAGTCTCAGCGTAATTCATGACATGGAATTTCCATTTACAGTAACCCAACCTGGGCCTCTACAGTAACCCAACCTAGGCCTCTACAGTAACCCAACCTAGGCCTCTACAGTAACCCAACCTAGGCCTCTACAGTAACCCAACATAGGCCTCTACAGTAACCCAACCTAGGCCTCTACAGTAACCCAACCTAGGCCTCTACAGTAACCCAACCTAGGCCTCTACAGTACCCCAAACTAGGCCTCTACAGTAACCCAACCTAGGCCTCTACAGTAACCCAACCTAGACCTCTACAGTAACCCAACCTAGGCCTCTACAGTAACCCAACCTAGGCCTCTACAGTAACCCAACCTAGGCCTCTACAGTAACCCAACCTAGGCCTCTACAGTAACCCAACCTAGGCCTCTACAGTAACCCAACCTAGGCCTCTACAGTGACCCAACCTAGGCCTCTACAGTGACCCAACCTAGGCCTCTACAGTAGCCCAACCTAGGCCTCTACAGTAACCCAACCTAGGCCTCTACAGTAACCCAACCTAGGCCTCTACAGTAACCCAACCTAGGTCTCTACAGTAACCCAACCTAGGCCTCTACAGTAACCCAACCTAGGCCTCTACAGTAACCCAACCTAGGCCTCTACAGTAACCCAACCTAGGCCTCTACAGTAACCCAACCTAGGCCTCTACAGTAACCCAACCTAGGCCTCTACAGTAACCCAACCTAGGCCTCTACAGTAACCCAACCTAGGCCTCTACAGTACCCCAACCTAGGCCTCTACAGTAACCCAACCTAGGCCTCTACAGTAACCCAACCTAGGCCTCTACAGTAACCCAACCTAGACCTCTACAGTAACCCAACCTAGGCCTCTACAGTAACCCAACCTAGACCTCTACAGTAACCCAACCTAGGCCTCTACAGTAACCCAACCTAGGCCTCTACAGTAACCCAACCTAGGCCTCTACAGTAACCCAACCTAGGCCTCTACAGTGACCCAACCTAGGCCTCTACAGTAACCCAACCTAGGCCTCTACAGTAACCCAACCTAGGCCTCTACAGTAACCCAACCTAGGCCTCTACAGTAACCCAACCTAGACCTCTACAGTAACCCAACCTAGGCCTCTACAGTAACCCAACCTATGCATTTACAGTAACCCAACCTAGGCCTTTACAGTAACCCAACCTAGGCCTCTACAGTAACCCAACCTAGGCCTCTACAGTAACCCAACCTAGGCCTTTACAGTAACCCAACCTTTACAGTAACCCAACCTAGGCCTCTATATTAACCCAACCTAGGCCTTTACAGTAACCCAACCAGCAAGCAAAGCAGAGGCGAGGGCACAGAGCTGTTTACCTCCAGTAACTCCAGTCCCAGACAGTCTAGTTCTCAAGGGCTGGAGTCCTATTAGAATCT
>NC_088219.1:6822854-6855354 GCF_036934945.1 Oncorhynchus masou masou
TGACCATGTTCACCTGTACAGGGAGACAGTCCCCATCCTTGATCTGGACCGTCTCTATGACCATGTTCACCTGTACAGGGAGACAGTCCCCATCCTCGATCTGGACCGTCTCTATGACCATGTTCACCTGTACAGGGAGACAGTCCCCATCCTTGATCTGGACCGTCTCTATGACCATGTTCACCTGTACAGGGAGACAGTCCCCATCCTCGATCTGGACCGTCTCTATGACCATGTTCACCTGTACAGGGAGACAGTCCCCATCCTTGATCTGGACCGTCTCTATGACCATGTTCACCTGTACAGGGAGACAGTCCCCATCCTTGATCTGGACCGTCTCTATGACCATGTTCACCTGTACAGGGAGACAGTCCCCACCCTCGATCTGGACCGTCTCTATGACCATGTTCACCTGTACAGGGAGACAGTCCCCATCCTCGATCTGGACCGTCTCTATGACCATGTTCACCTGTGCAGGGAGACAGTCCCCATCCTTGCCAAGACTCTCAAGGACGTTGCTTTACACCGCAGCCCCTCTTCACCCAGGAACAGAAGAGCAACCTCCACCCCGCCGAGATCACCGAGACAACACCCGGGACCAGCACCCTGGACCCCCCAGCCACGACCACAGCACCACCAACCTCAATGCCCACCACAGCCAGCGCAGCACAGACCACCCCAGCCCAGCTTCAGAGCCACCCAGACGAGGCCTCCCACACCCCTGCCACCCCATCGCAGACCCACATTTGGAGGAGCCACAGCCCAACAGGCAGAGCTACGCACAGATTGTGAGAGGAGCAACTGGCCCAGTCCCCACCAACCAAATGAGTGACAAACAAATGCCAAGTCTACTATGCTCACATGTGATGGGCCAAGGGTCATGGTAAGATGAGAACAAGAACTCCACCATCCTCATACCACATCCATCCAAGTCCATCCAAATGACACAAATTCCTATCTTAAATGATAAACAAATCACGTTTGCATAATAAGGGTTTACTTTAATTGAAAAATCCTATTTTAATAGTCCTTGTTGGATTCTGAGTGTTTGTCTCATTTTGAAAGTAAAGAAAAATCAGTTATGAAATATTTTTACGTTGCATGTTGGAATTTACAAGGATTGAAGTCCTCTGCTTTTGGACTAAAGAGCAGAAACCCAGACTTCCTGAAAGAAATTGATGATGATGATGATGATGATATTGTAGTACGACAGGAAACATGGTGCAGAGGTGATGTTTCCACTGGCTGTTTACTAGGTTATAGGGAGATAATCCTACCATCCACTAAATTAAAAGGAATCAGACAGGGCAGAGACTCAGGACAGGGCAGAGACTCAGGACAGGGCAGAGACTCAGGACAGAGCAGAGACTCAGGACAGGACAGAGACTCAGGACAGGGCAGAGACTCAGGACAGGACAGAGACTCAGGACAGGGAAGAGACTCAGGACAGGGCAGAGACTCAGGACAGGGCAGAGACTCAGGAGAGGGCAGAGACTCAGGACAGGGCAGAGACTCAGGACAGAGCAGAGACTCAGGACAGGACAGAGACTCAGGACAGGACAGAGACTCAGGACAGAGCAGAGACTCAGGACAGGGAAGAGACTCAGGACAGGGCAGAGACTCAGGACAGGGCAGAGACTCAGGAGAGGGCCGAGACTCAGGACAGGGCAGAGACTCAGGACAGAGCAGAGACTCAGGACAGGGCAGTGACTCAGGACAGGGCAGTGACTCAGGGCAGGGCAGAGACTCAGGACAGGGCAGAGACTCAGGACAGGACAGAGACTCAGGACAGGACAGAGACTCAGGACAGGACAGAGACTCAGGACAGGGCAGTGACTCAGGACAGGGCAGAGACTCAGGACAGGACAGAGACTCAGGACAGGGCAGAGACTCAGGACAGGGCAGAGACTCAGGACAGGGCAGAGACAGGGGGAATGCTAATATGGTATAAATCTGAAGTAATTATTTCAATCGAATTGATCAAAACAGGATAATTCTTTATCTGGTTAAAAATCAACAAGGAGACTATCTTAACAGATAAAAATGTCTTCCTCTGTGCCACATACACCCCCCCCCTCCCCTGCAGAGTCACCCTACTTCAATGACGAGAGTTTCTCCATTCTAGAGGGGGAGATGAGTCCCTTTCAGGCCCAAGGCAACGTACCGGTCTGTGGAGACCTGAATGCTAGAACAGCAGAAGAACAAGACACTATTAACAGTCATGGGGATAAACACCTACCAGGAAGCAACAACCTTCCCCCCCCCCACATACCCCCACAGAAACAACTATGACAAAGTGAAAAACAAAAATGGAGTCCAGCTCGTGAAGCTCTGTGGAACACTGGGTCTGTACATAGTCAATGGTAGGCTGAGAGGGGACTCTTTTGGTAGGTACACCTACAGCTCTGTGGAACACTGGGTCTGTACATAGTCAATGGTAGGCTGAGAGGGGACTCTTTAGGTAGGTACACCTACAGCTCTGTGGAACACTGGGTCTGTACATAGTCAATGGTAGGCTGAGAGGGGACTCTTTAGGTAGGTACACCTACAGCTCTGTGGAACACTGGGTCTGTACATAGTCAATGGTAGGCTGAGAGGGGACTCTTTAGGTAGGTACACCTACAGCTCTGTGGAACACTGGGTCTGTACATAGTCAATGGTAGGCTGAGAGGGGACTCTTTAGGTAGGTACACCTACAGCTCATCCCTTGGTAGTAGTACTGTAGACTACTTCCTCACCGAACTAAACCCAGAGTCGCTCAGAGCCTTCACAGTCAGCCCACTTACACCTCTCTCAGAGCCTTCACAGTCAGCCCAATAACACCTCTCTCAGAGCCTTCACAGTCAGCCCACTAACACCTCTCTCAAAGCCTTCACAGTCAGCCCACTAACACCTCTCTCAGAGCCTTCACAGTCAGCCCACTAACACCTCTCTCAGAGCCTTCACAGTCAGCCCACTAACACCTCTCTCAGAGCCTTCGCAGTCAGCCCACTAACACCTCTCTCAGAGCCTTCACCGTCAGCCCACTAAAACCTCTCTCAGAGCCTTCACAGTCAGCCCACTAACACCTCTCTCAGAGCCTTCACCGTCAGCCCACTAAAACCTCTCTCAGAGCCTTCACAGTCAGCCCACTAACACCTCTCTCAGAGCCTTCACAGTCAGCCCACTAACACCTCTCTCAGAGCCTTCACCGTCAGCCCACTAACACCTCTCTCAGAGCCTTCACAGTCAGCCCACTAACACCTCTCTCAGAGCCTTCACCGTCAGCCCACTAACACCTCTCTCAGACCACAGTCAGCCCACTAACACCTCTCTCAGAACGTTCACAGTCAGCCCACTAACACCTCTCTCAGAGCCTTCACCGTCAGCCCACTAAAACCTCTCTCAGAGCCTTCACAGTCAGCCCACTAACACCTCTCTCAGACCACAGTAAAATCACAGTGTATCTGAGAAGAGCAGAACCCAACCATGAAGCATCACGGCCCAATATATTACATGGTACAAAACAGGCCTATAGATAGAGTGCAAACAGTACACACATCTGTATATATATATATACAATATGACATTTGTAATGTCTTTATTGTTTTGAAACTTCTGTATGTGTAATGTTTACAGTTAATTTTTTTTGTTTATTTCACTTTTGTATAATATCTACCTTAACACATGTTTCCCATGCCAATAAAGCCCCTTGAATTGAATGGAGAGAGAGAGAGACAGAGAGAGAGAGAGAGAGAGAGAGAGAGAGAGAGAGAGAGAGAGAGAGGACAGAGAGAGAACAGAGAGAACAGAGAGAGAGAGAGAGGACAGAGAGAGAGAACAGAGAGAGAGAGAGAGAGAGAGAGAGAGAGAGGACAGAGAGAGAGAGAACAGAGAGAACAGAGAGAGAGAGGGGACAGCGTGAGAGAGACAGAGACAAAGATAGAGAGAGAGAGGCAGAGACAGAGACAAAGACAGAGAGAGAGAGAGGCAGAGACAAAGACAGAGAGAGAGAGAGGCAGAGACAGAGACAGAGAGACGGAAACACATCACACACACGCAGAGCGGAGACACAGGCAGACAGCCAAGTTTTCCACAGTAGGAGAAAACACACATGTCCCCTGATGACAAAGCTTATTATCACATCAGTCCTGTGTGTTGGCAGCAATAATGGCCCACTAACACACACTCACACACACTTCTAACACTAACAACACCAGACAGAGCCCAGAGAGAGAGGTGTTGTAAACCATCACACTGGTAACTGTGATCTCGTTCAACATGATGGAGATAGAGTTGTGAAGACTAATTAACGAAACATAAACCCTATTTGTTTGTATGTTCATTCATTCATAGCAGGTGGGCAATGGGGCTGGATCCACAAAGGGGGCTGGATCCACAAGGGGGCTGGATCCAATTAATTATGTAACTAATTAATTATATCCAATATATTATTACTGTCATTCACTCAGTTCTACAAAATACTTCTTCAAAATCTCTATGTATCTATTTCTCATTCATCTCTATCTATTTCTCATTCATCTCTATCTATTTCTCATTCATCTCTATCTATTTCTCATTCATCTCTATCTATTTCTCATTTACCTCTATCTATTTCTCATTCATCTCTATCTATTTCTCATTCATCTCTATCTATTTCTCATTCATCTCTATCTATTTCTCATTTACCTCTATCTATTTCTCATTTATCTCTATTTCTCATTCATCTCTATCTATTTCTCATTCATCTCTATCAATTTCTCATTCATCTCTATCTATTTCTAATTTACCTCTATCTATTTCTCATTCATCTCTATCTATTCCTCATTCATCTCTATCTATTTCTCATTCATCTCTATATATTTCTCATTCATCTCTATCTATTTCTCATTCATTATCTATTTCTCATTCATCTCTATCTATTTCTCATTCATCTCTATCTATTTCTCCTTCATCTCTATCTATTTCTCATTCATCTCTATATATTTCTCATTCATCTCTATCTATTTCTCATTCATTATCTATTTCTCATTTATCTCTATCTATTTCTCATTTATCTCTATCTATTTCTCATTCATCTCTCTATATTTGTCATTCATCTCTATCAATTTCTCATTCATCTCTATCTATTTCTCATTCATCTCTCTATATTTGTCATTCATCTCTATCAATTTCTCATTCATCTCTATCTATTTCTCATTCATCTCTATCTATTTCTCATTCATCTCTATCAATTTCTCATTCATCTCTATCTATTTCTTATTCATCTCTATCAATTTCTCATTCATCTATATCTATTTCTCATTCATCTCTATCTATTTCTCATTCATCTCTATCTATTTCTCATTCATCTCTCTATAATTGTCATTCATCTCTATCAATTTATCATTCATCTCTATCTATTTCTCATTCATCTCTATCTATTTCTCATTCATCTCTATGCATTTCTCAGTTTTCCCACATTCACATAATTCATAATTCATAATTCCCGCTCAGCCCAGTCAAAACTGTTCGCTGCTCTGGCCCCCCAATGGTGGAACAAACTCCCTCACGACGCCAGGACAGCGGAGTCAATCACCACCTTCCGGAGACACCTGAAACCCCACCTCTTCAAGGAATACCTAGGATAGGATAAGTAATCCTTCTCACCCCCCCTCCCCCTTAATGATTTAGATGCACTATTGTAAAGTGGCTGTTCCACTGGATGTCAGAAGGTGAATTCACCAATTTGTAAGTCGCTCTGGATAAGAGCGTCTGCTAAATGACTTAAATGTAAATGTAATGTAAATGTAATGTAAATGTAATGTAAATGTAATTCATCCATGTATGTGTATTTCCTGTTCACATGAATCTCTCTGTCTCAGTTCCCATCACATCTGATTTAGTCCCTGGGTGGCACAGCAACAGCTCTCAGTAATAATGCAATGATGAGTGGTGAAATTACCTGAAGCAACCAAATGAACAGAGGAAGAGGAAGATGAAGAGATGCTAAAGTGTTTAGCAGGGAAATGTTAGTCTGGGCCACGCAAACACACACACACACACACACACACCTGCACACACACCCGCACGCGCGCACACACACGCACACACGGTAAATCAACAGAGCGTGTTGATCACTGCTCCTCAGAGAGACTTTATATCAAACTAACAACCTTAGAATGATCATTTACTGACATCAGTGTTTGATCGCTAAGCTCTCTCTCTCTCACTCTCTCTCTCTCGCTCTCTTTTTCTCTCCCTCTCTTTCTCTCACTCCGTCTCTCTGTCCCCCTCTCTTTTTCTCACTCCTTCTCTCTGTCCCCCTCCATGTCTCTCTGTCCCCCCCATCTCACGCTCTTTCTGTATCTCTGTCCCCTCTCTATCTCTCACTCCGTCTCTCTGTCCCCCCTCTCTCCATCTCTTTCTTTCTCTCTGTCCCCCTCTCCATCCCTCAATCTGTCTCTCTGTCCCCCTCGCTATCTCTCACTCTGTCTCTCTGTCCCCCTCTCTAGCTCTTACTCTGTCTCTCTATCCCCCTCTCTAGCTCTTACTCTGTCTCTCTGTCCCCCTCTCTATCTCTCACTGTCTCTCTGTCCCCCTCTCTATCTCTCACTCTGTCTCTCTGTCCCCCTCTCTATCTCTCACTCTGTCTCTCTGTCCCCCTTTCTAGCTCTCACTGTCTCTCTATCCCCCTCTCTATCTCTCACTCTGTCTCTCTGTCCCCCTCTCTAGCTCTCACTCTGTCTCTCTGTCCCCCTCTCTATCTCTCACTCTGTCTCTCTATCCCCCTCTCTAGCTCTCACTCTGTCTCTCTATCTCCCTCTCCCTCTCCACCCCTCTCTCAGAGTCCTCTCTCATCCATCCCTGCTCTTGTATGTGCCAACGTCTTTCAACAACTTGCAGGACTGTCGCAGCTTCTCAGATGAGACGCTTTCATCTATTTTGCTCCGGAGATGCAGTAACCCTATGTAAAACAACATGCCATGTTGTTGAAAGATGCTGCACCATAGAACATAGGGGCTGTCATCTCTCTCAATTCAATTAAGTTCTTCCGGCGCCAACAGAGATGGCCGCCTCGCTTCGCGTTCCTAGGAAACTATGCAATATTTTTTTTTTACATGTTATTTCTTGATTTGATTTGATTTGGAATTCATTTCAAGGGGCTTTATTGGCATGGGAAACATGTGTTCTTCACTGGATGCCCTTTTCTTGTGGCAACAGGTCACACATCTTGCTGCTGTGATGGAACACTGTGGAATTTCACCCAGTAGATATGGGAGCTTATTAAAATTGGATTTGTTTTCGAATTCTTTGTGGATCTGTGTAATCTGAGGGAAATATGTGTCTCTAATATGGTCAAACATTGGGCAGGAGGTTAGGAAGTGCAGCTCAGTTTCCACCTCATTTTGTGGGCAGTCTGTAACATATCCTGTCTTCTCTTGAGAGCCAGGCGTGCCTACGGCAGTCTTTCTCAATAGCAAGGCCATGCTCACTGAGTCTGTACATAGTCAAAGCTTTCCTTAAGTTTGGGTCAGTCACAGTGGTCAGGTATTCTGCCACTGTGTACTCTCTGTTTAGAGCCAAATAGCATTCGAGTTTGCTCTGTTTTTTTGTTAATTCTTTCCAATTATCTTTTTGTTTGGTTGGGTCTAATTGTGTTGCTGTCCTGTGGCTTTGTGGGGTCTGTTTGGGTTTGTGAATTATTGGTTAGTGAGCGGACCCCAGACCTCACAACTAGAAAGTGCAGTGGGCTCTCTCTCTGTCTCTCTGTCTCTCTGTCTATCTCTCTCTGTCTCTCTCTCTGTCTCTCTCTCTGTCTCTCTCTCTGTCTCTCAATTCAATTCAATTCAAGGGGCTTTAATGGCATGGGAAACATATGTTAACATTGCCAAAGCAAGTGAAATAGATAATATACAAAACTGTCTCTCTCTCTCTGTCTCTCTCTCTCTCTGTGTGTGTCTGTCTCTCTCTCTGTCTCTCTCTCTGTCAGTCTCTCTCTCTCTGTCTCTCTCTGTCTCTCTCTGTCTCTCTCTCTGTGTGTCTGTCTCTCTCTCTGTCTCTCTCTGTCTCTCTCTCTCTCTCTGTGTGTGTCTGTTTCTCTCTCTCTCTGGGTCTGTCTCTCTCTCTGTCTCTCTCTCTCTCTGTCTGTGTGTGTCTGTCTCTCTCTCTGTCTCTCTCTGTCTCTCTCTGTCTCTCTCTCTCTGTGTGTCTGTCTCTCTCTCTGTCTCTCTCTCTCTGTCTCTCTCTGTCTCTCTCTCTCTGTGTGTGTCTGTCTCTCTCTCTCTCTGTCTCTCTGTCAGTCAGTATCTCTCTCTCTGTGTCTGTCTCTCTCTCTGTCTCTCTCTCTGTCAGTCAGTCTCTCTCTGTCAGTCTCTCTCTGTCTCTCAATTTTAAATTCAATTCAATTCAATTCAATTTGCTTTATTGGCATGACGTAACAATGTACATATTGTCAAAGCTGGATATATACAATAAGAAAATAATAATAATCCAAATTGTCAACAGGAACAACAATAACAAAAACAACCAAGTGTCAAAATAACCAACACATTGAACAATAACAATAAGTATACAGTAGAGGACATGTGCAGGTTTATTGGTCTGTCAGACACTGTCCCTCAAATTATGACAGGCAGCAATGTAGTGCGCTGCCAACCCACAGCTCTCTGCGTCCTCCCACAACAGGACGGGATAAGGGTTTCAAATTTGGGGAAATGACACTCTCTAATTGTTTTATATTTTTGACATTTTGTCAGGAAATGCAGCTCTGTCTCAGGTTCTGCTGTTGTGCAGTGTTGTGCAGTGGTTGCACAACACTCACTGAGCCTGTACTTTGTCAAGGTTTTTCTAAGGTTTCGATAAGTAACCATGGTCAAATAGTTTGCCATCACTATTTTAGTCTTTTTGGGGTTTACTGCCAGGGCCCAGGTCTGGCAGTACTGCTCTAGCAGGTCCAGGCTCTGCTGTAGGCCATGTGCTGTGGGTGTTTACTGCCAGGGCCCAGGTCTGGTAGTACTGCTCTAGCAGGTCCAGGCTCTGCTGTAGGCCATGTGCTGTGGGTGTTTACTGCCAGGGCCCAGGTCTGGCAGTACTGCTCTAGCAGGTCCAGGCTCTGCTGTAGGCCATGTGCTGTGGGTGTTTACTGCCAGGGCCCAGGTCTGGCAGTACTGCTCTAGCAGGTCCAAGCTCCGCTGTAGGCCATGTGCTGTGGGTGTTTACTGCCAGGGCCCAGGTCTGGCAGTACTGCTCTAGCAGGTCCAGGCTCTGCTGTAGGACATATGCTGTGGGTGACAGCAGGCATAGTTCATCTGCGAGGAGTAGGCATTTAACCTCTGACTTGTGGAGACTAACACCAGGGGCTATGGATTTTTCTAGATTAGTGGCCTATTCGTTGATATAAACATTGAAGAGTGCAGGGCTCAGATTGCACCGCTGGCGAAGGCCCCGCCCCTGGTTAAAGAATTCTGTTTCTTTTCTTGACAATGTTAATGCTGCAATGTATTGCCAGTAGACATTGATTTAATGATGTCATATGTTTTACCCCTAACACACATCCTGTATGCCAAATAGAATCAAATGCTTTTTGGAAGTCGATCAAGCGTATATTTTGGTGGCTCAGTTGTGCGATGTTTTGGTATAAATCCAATTTGGCATTTACTCAAGACATTGTGCTTATTAAGTTAGTTTAGAACTCTTAAATGTATAAGACTACAGAAAACATTCCCTAGGTTACTGTTCAGACAAATGCCTCTGGAATTGTTAGGGTCAAATTTGTCTCCATTCTGAAAGATTGGGGGGCAATTATAGCCAATTGAAAATTTGTACTAGTGAGTTTGAGCATCTCATTTAGGATGCCATCAGGTCCACAGGCTTTTTTTAAATTTGAGGGCCAGGCTCCTGGTCAGTAATAGTTTAGTTTCTTATAGAGCTCCTGGTCAGTAATAGTTTAGTTTCTTATAGAGCTCCTGGTCAGTAATAGTTTAGTTTCTTACAGAGCTCCTGGTCAGTAATAGTTTAGTTTCTTAAAGAGCCTAGTCAGTAATAGTTTAGTTTCTTGCTCCTAGTCAGTAATAGTTTAGTTTCTTATAGAGCTCCTAGTCAGTAATAGTTTAGTTTCTTATAGAGCTCCTGGTCAGTAATAGTTTAGTTTATTATATAGCTCCTGGTCAGTAATAGTTTAGTTTATTAGGCTCCTGGTCAGTTTAGTTTCTTATAGAGCTCCTGGTCAGTAATAGTTTAGGTTCTTATAGAGCTCCTGGTCAGTAATAGTTTAGTTTCTTAAAGAGCTCCTAGTCAGTAATAGTTTAGTTTCTTATAGAGCTCCTGGTCAGTAATAGTTTACTTATAGAGCTCCTGGTCAGTAATAGTTTAGTTTCTTAAAGAGCTCTGTCAGTAATAGTTTAGTTTCTTATAGAGCTCCTGGTCAGTAATAGTTTAGTTTCTTATAGAGCTCCTGGTCAGTAATAGTTTAGTTTCTTATAGAGCTCCTGGTCAGTAATAGTGTAGTTTCTTATAGAGCTCCTGGTCAGTAATAGTTTAGTTTCTTATAGAGCTCCTGGTCAGTAATAGTTTAGTTTCTTATAGAGCTCCTGGTCAGTAATAGTTTAGTTTCTTGGACCTTACAAACCAATAGGGAACTGGACCTTATAAACCAATAGGGAACTGGACCTTATAAACCAATAGGGAGCTGGACCTTACAAACCAATAGGGAACTGGACCTTACAAACCAATAGGGAACTGGACCTTATAAACCAATAGGGAACTGGACCTTATAAACCAATAGGGAACTGGACCTTACAAACCAATAGGGAACTGGACCTTACAAACCAATAGGGAACTGGACCTTACAAACCAATAAGGAACTGGACCTTACAAACCAATAGGGAACTGGACCTTATAAACCAATAGGGAACTGGACCTTACAAACCAATAGGGAACTGGACCTTACAAACCAATAAGGAACTGGACCTTACAAACCAATAGGGAACTGGAACTTATAAACCAATAGGGAACTGGACCTTATAAACCAATAGGGGACAGGAGCTTATATACCAATAGGGAACTGGACCTTATAAACCAATAGGGACCTGGACCTTATAAACCAATAGGGGACAGGACCGTATAAACCATTAGGAAACTGGACCTTATAAAACAATAGGGCAGGTCCAGGAGGCCATGTGCTGTGGGACCTTATAAACCAATGAACTGGACATAAACCAATAGGGCCCAATAGGGAACTGGACCTTATAAACCAATAGGGAACTGGACCTTATAAACCAATAGGGGACAGGACCTTATAAACCAATTGGGAACTGGACATTATAAACCAATAGGGAACAGGACCTTATAAACCAATAGGGAACTGGACCTTATAAACCAATAGGGAACTGGACCTTATATACCAATAGGAAACTGGATCTGACAATCCAACAGGGAACTGGACCTTATAAACCAATAGGGGACAGGACCTTATAAACCAATAGTGACTAAGTTCAGGGCAGGGTACTGGGTGGAGGCAGAATAGTAACAGTGTCTAAGTTCAGGGCAGGGTACAGGGTGGAGGCCGGCTAGTAACAGTGACTAAGTTCACTAAAGTAAACACCTCCCTCTGCAGTTGGATCCTGGAAGCCCTGACGGGCCAACCCAAGGTGACAAGGGTAGGCAACAACACATCTGCCACACTGATCCTCAACACAGGGGCCCCTCAGGGTGCATGCTTAGTCCCTCCTGTACTCCCTGTTCACCTATGACGGCGTGACCAAGCATGACTCCAACACCCTCATTAAGTTTGCTGACGACACAACAGGGGTCTGCCTGATCACCGTCAACAATGAGACAGCCTATAGGGAGGAGGTCAGAGAACTGGCAGTGTGGTGCCAGGACAACAACCTCTCCCTCAAAGTGAGCAAGACTAAGGAGCTGATATAGAAATTCCGCTAGATGATTTAGCATGAGATAATCTTTTAGCATGATATAGTTAGCTCGCTAAGTAGATCACGTTTACTGGCTAGTTAGCTTTGCTAGCTAGCTAACTAGCAAATGTTATCTGCTAGATAGCTCATCGACATGGCAGAATTTCCATGCGATTTGTTTAGTTAGGTAGCTAAGTAGATAGTAAGTTTAGCTTGCATCCTTTATCAGTACACTAGTGGTTTAAGATTAGCTTACTATCTAGCTAGCTAGCTGACTAGCTAACATATTAGCAAACCCCTTTAATCAGTGGAAGCTAGCTATTAGCCTTAATAAGTCATGTGAAAAACTAGCTCAGTGTTTCAGCTGCACTAATTTAACTGTGTCACTGTTAAGGGATTTTTTTATCAATAATGACTAATTATGTATACATTTCAATGAGGACTGACTAATCAGAATACTGTTATGTTACTGTATATGCATGCATTTTCTTTTAATCCTAGTACTGAATATAATGTGTGTAAATATAATCAAGAATTAGAACAACGACTGTCTGTTCCTTGGTAGAAATGAATGAACTTATCGCCAGACTGGCTAGAATGCTTATCTACACAGGCAGACCTTGGTTCGGTCATAAATGATCTAAATTAGGAGAGACGATGTGGGAAGGCTTGAGAACTATACAGCCTTTGTACCAGGGTGAAGAAGAGACGGGGCAGTTTGAAAACTAATGACGTCATTTTCCGTTTATAACCTGTGGTAAACCGTATCATGTTCAGTACTCTCGAGAATAAACGCTGCTGGTTGATTTTGAGACTGGTCGCTGTCCATTTTATGCAAATAAGAGTCTTACAAATTCTTAGGAATTGACAGTGTTTAATTTTAATTGGGTATTAAAACATAGAGGAATTTAATTCCTGTAACAGTCACTAAAACCACGGCAGAATCTTTGCCACCACGCCAAAGAGATATGAAACATAAAAATATATTTATGTTGAGACGCACTTTGAAGATGTTAGAACAGTCCACATTTACTGTTCCTTCGCAAACAAATTGAGTAACGAATGAAAAATCTGACAATATCAAAGTAGAATAGTTCATTTTAATGACCTTGTCAGCCTGTTCTATGCGAGAAAAACATTGCTCTCAAGGTGTATTCTAGTTACGATAGGGAGAAACCTGCATTCTGACAATTGCATTTTTAATTAATGGCGTTCTCA
Organism: Oncorhynchus masou masou; assembly: GCF_036934945.1. NCBI lineage: Eukaryota > Metazoa > Chordata > Actinopteri > Salmoniformes > Salmonidae > Oncorhynchus > Oncorhynchus masou. Next base: position 6,835,946 of record NC_088219.1, read on the forward strand.
GCTTTCCAATCGTATTTCTCACCACCTAAACATGCGCGAACTGCACCATTTTAAAAACCCAGAGTTTTTAGCAGTGTCATGGTTAAGCACATTTCTGGTCCGCAAGTCACCATGAGTCAGCATTGGGGAGAATGTAACACGGGCCATCTGTTGGGTAACTTGGGGTGAAACGCCACTCTACCTCAAAAATGTTTTGGAGGAGTGTTGGGGGGAAGTGGCAACCAGGGAAAGTGTTGGGGGGAGAAAGGGGTAACGTCACATGGTGACGATGTGGTTTCGCTGAGAAGTACAGGCAGGGGGTATGTTACCCCGAGTGGTGGTTATCCCAAGTTACCCCAACAGGTCGGCCTTAAAAAACATTTTAGGGACATAAATTCATCAATATGATAATAACTAGTTAAAAGATTACATTTGGGATCTAGCTAATAATTAGCCCGATATGGTAAATGCAGATAGGCAACCCCAAGCTTCACACTACGTTGAAACAATGTTGATTCAACCCCAAGCTTCACACTACGTTGAAACAATGTTGATTCAACCCCAAGCTTCACACTACGTTGAAACAATGTTGATTCAACCCATTTACGCCCAGTGTGTCACTAGGATTGTGTCCTGAATAGCACCAAATTCCCTGGTCAAAACAAATGTACTACATAGAGTGGCATGTCATTTGGGACGTACCCCAGGCAGGGCCGGATTAAGAAATCATAGGCCCCGGAGATTTGGTTTTATTACTTGTCAAATCTATGCCAAAGCTCATTGAAGTTGTTCTGGCAGCTCGTGGTTGTCTAACATCCTGTCTTTTGGGGGGGGCCTCTTGGGACCCCTATGGGCTTGAGCCCAGCCCCTGACTCACAGAATTATTTATTAATCAAATCAAATATAATGTTATTTGTCACATACACATGGTTAGCAGATGTTAATGTGAGTGTAGCGAAATGCTTGTGCTTCTAGTTCTGACAATGCAGTAATAACCAACGAGTAATCTAACCTTACAATTTCACAACAGCTACACAAGTGTGAAGGGATAAAGAATATGTACATAAAGATATATGAATGGGTGATGGTACAGAACAGCATAGGCAAGATGCAGTAGATGGTATCGAGTACAGTATATACATATGAGATGAGTAATGTAGGGTATGTAAACATAAAAGTAGCATTGTTTAAAGTGGCTAGTGATACATGTATTACATAAAGAATGCAAGATGCAGTAGTTGGTATAGAGTATAGTATATACAGTGGGGCAAAAAAATATTTTGTCAGCCACCAATTGTGCAAGTTCTCCCACTTAAAAAGATGAGAGAGGCCTGTAATTTTCATCATAGGTACACTTCAACTATGACAGACAAAATGAGAAAACAAAAATCAGAAAATAACATTGTAGGATTTGTAATGAATTTATTTGCAAATTATGGTGGAAAATAAGTATTTGGTCACCTACAAACAAGCAAGATTTCTGGCTCTCACTTCTTCTCTAAGAGGCTCATCTGTCCTCCACCAGGACGACTGATCCGTGTAAAGGAAAGAATGAATGGGGCCATGATTCGTGAGATTTTGAGTGAAAACCTCCTTCCATCAGCAAGGGCATTGAAGAAGAAACGTGGCTGGGTCTTTCAGCATGACAATGATCCCAAACACACCGCCTGGGCAACGAAGGAGTGGCTTCGTAAGAAGCATTTCAAGGTCCTGGAGTGGCCTAGCCAGTCTCCGGATCTCAACCCCATAGAAAATCTTTGGAGGGAGTTGAAAGTCCTTGTTGCCCAGCCACAAAACATCACTGCTCTAGAGGAGATCTGCATGGAGGAATGGGCCAAAATACCAACAACAGTGTGTGAAAACCTTGTGAAGACTTACAGAAAACGTAAGACGTTAAGACCTCTGTAATTGCCAACAAAGGGTATATAACAAAGTATTGAGATAAACTTTTGTTATTGACCAAATACTTATTTTCCACCATAATTTGCAAATAAATTCATAAAAAATCCTACAATGTGATTTTCTGGATTTTTTTTTTAATTTTGTCTGTCATAGTTGAAGTGTACCGATGATGAAAATTACAGGCCACTCTCATCTTTTTAAGTGGGAGAATGTGCACAATTGGTGGCTGACTAAATACTTTTTTGCCCCACTGTACATATGAGATGAGTAATGTGGGTATGTCAACATTATATTAAGTGGCATTGTTGAAAGTGGCTAGTGATATATTTTTTACATCAATTCCCATCATTAAAGTGGCTGGAGTTGAGTCAGTATGTTGGCAACAGCCACTCAATGTTACTGGTGGCTGTTTTTAACAGTCTGTTTTTCAGTCTCTCTGTCCCTGCTTTGATGCACCTATACTGACCTCGCCTTCTGGATGATAGCAGGGTGAACAGGTAGTGGCTCAGGTGTTTGTTGTCCTTGATGATCTTTATAGCCTTCCTGTGACATCGGGTGGTGTAGGTTCCCTGGAGGGCAGGTAGTTTCCCGGTGATGCGTTGTGCAGACCTCACTACCCTTTGGAGAGCCTTGCAGTTGTGGGCGGAGCAGTTGCCGTGCTAGGCGGTGATACAGCCCGACAGGATAATCTCGATTGTGCATCTGTAAAAGTTTGTGAGTGCTTTTGGTGACAAGCCAAATTTCTTCAGCCTCCTGTCTGTGTGGGTGGACCAATCCAGTTTGTCCGTGATGTGTACGCCGAGGAACTTAAAACTTACTACCCTCTCCACTACTGTCCCGTTGATGTGGATAGGGGGGTGTTCCCTCTGCTGCTTTCTGAAGTCCACAATCATCTCCTTAGTTTTGTTGACGTTGAGTGTGAGGTTATTTTCCTGACACCACACTCCAAGGGCCATCACCTCCTCCCTGTAGGCCGTCTCGTCGTTGTTGGTAATCAAGCCTACCACTGTAGTGTCGTCCGCAAACTTGATGATTGAGTTGGAGGCGTGTGTGGCCACGCAGTCATGGGTGAACAGGGAGTACAGGAGAGGGCTCAGAACGCACCCTTGTGGAGCCCCAGTGTTGATGATCAGCGGGGTAGAGATGTTGTTACCTACTCTCACCACCTGGGGGCAGCCCGTCAGGAAGTCCAGTACCCAGTTGCAGAGGGCGGGGTCGAGACCCAGGGTCTCGAGCTTGATGACGAGTTTGGAGGGTACTATGGTGTTAAATGCTGAGCTGTAGCCGATGAACAGCATTCTCACGTAGTTATTCCTCTTGTCCAGATGGGTTAGGGCAGTGTGCAGTTTGGTTGCGATTGCGTCGTCTGTGGACCTATTGGGGCCAGTGTGTCACTGTATTTTTTATTAATCAGTTACCCAATCAAGGCAGAGCTATCCAGTTACCCATGTGGGTCCTCTACCTCTTCTCCTCCCCCGCTCTGATGATTAGCAGAGCAGCAGCAGGCAGCAGACAGTCTTCCCTCTACCTCTTCTCCTCCCCCGCTCTGATGATTAGCAGAGCAGCAGCAGGCAGCAGACAGTCTTCCCTCTACCTCTTCTCCTCCCCATATATGATGATTAGCAGAGCAGCAGCAGGCAGCAGACAGAAAAAATACTAAATATATACTACCTATAGAATATATAGTGTATATATTTCTAAATTGTTTTGCTGACTCTTGGGCCACCCACGGCCCTAGTTCTGGACTCCTGAACACAAATTTCCCTGACACTACACGCAATGAGAACATCTGGACTGGACTCACTGTGTGTGTGTATGTATGCGTTCATGCGTGTGTGTGTGTGTATACGTGTGTGAAATGACCCCCCTGACCCTATACACAACAACAATGACCAACATCTGCCCTCCATCCTAACCACCCATCAACATGACTGTTATTGTTGTTGCCTGTCAAGTAGAACTAGTCCATGAGGTATTATGCTTTCAACATGTTGAAAAATGTTTCGCTCTCAAACACGGCCTGCTCTCCTGCTGTGATGGTAAAGCCTGTTACGTTTCTAGATTCGCCTCTGGGCACAGAAAACAGATGATTAACTTTTGCCCGTACTTTTTGCCTATCATGTTCAATATGCCGCCGTGTGAGTGATGGTGAGCCAGCCTGTTGGCGTGTGTGTCCGTGACCTGCGTGTGAGTGATGGTGAGCCAGCCTGTTGGCGTGTGTGTCCGTGACCTGCATGTGAGCGTGGGTGAGCCAGCCTGTTGGCGTGTGTGTCCGTGACCTGCGTGTGAGTGTGGGTGAGCCAGCCTGTTGGAGTGTGTGTCTGTGACCTGTGTGTGCAAGTGCGTGAGTATGTGTGTGTTGTTCGGCCCTTATCCGTCCCATCCCTCTACTGTTGGCCTAGATACCGCCATTTCATTAAGTCTTGTGACATCACTCCATGATGCCGGCCCACTCCCTGTCTATCAGTGTGATTGGCCAACAGAAAAATAATCAATAATCAACTCGTGGATCTGCGGTTGTTACACCGGTTGTTACATACTGCCAAATTCTCTAAAACGACATTGGAGGCGGTTTATGGTAGAGAAATGAACATACATTTTTAACGCAACCTTCTCTGGTGGACATTCCTGCAGTCAGCATGCCAACTGCACGCTTCCTCAAAACTTGAGACATCTGTGGCATTGTGTTGTGTGACAAAACTGCACATTTTAGAGTGGCCTTTTATTGTCCCCAACACAAGGTGCACCTGTGTAATGATCATGCCATTTACTCAGCTTCTTGATATGCCACAGTGGTCAGTGGATGGATTATCTTGCGTTTATATTTTTGTTGAGTTTAGATTCTGGAACACCTAGCTAAACCAACTTGAAACCCGAACCATTGGATTGCATTTACTTTTATTTTACCTGTCGCACTCACGCTCACTCAAACACACGTTACACACTCGGACGGGCGAACTTACCCATCTGTACACACACACACTAGCAGACAAGAACACACACGCACTTTCTCTCCCTCTTAGTAGAAAGAAAGAAAGAAAGAAAGAAAGTCTATATACAGTGTGTGCAAAGGAGGTAAGATAAGGAGGTAGGATAAGGAGGTAAGATAAGGAGGTAAGATAAGGAGGTAAGGCAATAAAAAGGCCATATAGGCCATATTATATATATATAATATAAATATATATATATAAATATATATATATACAGTGCCTTGCGAAAGTATTCGGCCCCCTTGAAGAAAGAAAGAAAGAAAGAAAGAAAGAAAGAAAGAAAGAAAGAAAGAAAGAAAGAAAGAAAGAAAGAAAGAAAGAAAGAAAGAAAGAAAGAAAGAAAGAAAGAAAGCGAGAGAGAGAGAAAGAAAGAGAGAGAGAGACAGAGAGAGAGAAAGAAAGAAAGAAAGAGAGAAAGAAAGAGAGAGAGAGAGAGAGAGATTATTATTTAACTTTTGTATATTATCTACTTTACTTTGCTTTGGCAATGTTAACATGTGTTTCTCGTGTCAATAAAGCGCCTTAAATTGAATTGACTTGAGAGAGAGACCAGTGTAGCCAGCAAAGACAAGATCTAGAGAGAAAACATCTTAAGAAAGTTCCAGAACCTAAACAAACATAACAGTATTCTTGGTTGGTGAGCAGGCCCCAAACCTCACAAACATAAAGGGCAATAGGTTCTATAACTCATTCAAGTATTTTTTGTCAGATCCTAATTTGGGATGTGGAATTTTATGCCAACAAACAAAAATGTTGGTGTTGAAGGAACCTTCTTTGCTTGTCTCTCAGATCGTTCACAGCTTTGTGGAAGTTACCTGTAGTGCTGATGTTTAGGCCGAGGTTGGTATAGCTCTTTGTGTGCTCTAGGGCAACGATGTCTAGATGGAATTTGTATTTGTGGTCCTGGCATCTGGACCATTTTTGGAACACCATTATTTTGGTCTTACTGGGATTTACTGTCAGGGCCCAGGTCTGGCAGAATCTGTGCAGAAGATCAAGGTGCTGCTGCAGGCCCTCCTTGGTTGGGGACAGAAGCACCGATTATCAACAAACAGCAAACAGCAGATTCTAGTAAGGTGAGGCTGGTTGCTGCAGACTGTTCTAGTGCCCTCGCTAATTCCATGACATACAGTGCATTTGAAAAGTATTCAGACCCCTTGAATTTTTCCAAATGTTGTTACCTTACAGCCTTTTTTTTTAAATTGATTACATTTTTTTTAAATGTATTTCATCTTTATTTAACCAGGTTGGAACAAGTTCTCATTTACAACTGTGACGTGGTCAAGATAAAGCAAAGCAGTGCGACACAAACAACAACACAGAGTTACACATAAACAAACATACAGTCAATAACACAATAGAAAAATCTATATACAGTGTGTGCAAAGGAGGTAAGATAAGGAGGTAAGATAAGGAGGTAAGATAAGGAGGTAGGATAAGGAGGTAAGATAAGGAGGTAAGGCAATAAACAGGCCATATAGGCCATATTATATATATATAATATAAATATATATATAAATATATATATATATACAGTGCCTTGCGAAAGTATTCGGCCCCCTTGAACTTTGTGACCTTTTGCCACATTTCAGGCTTCAACTTACAGCTGTAATCGCAGCAAAAGGTGGCGCTACAAAGTATTAACTTAAGGGGGCTGAATAATTTTGCACGACCAATTTTTCAGTTTTTGATTTGTTAAAAAAGTTTGAAATATCCAATAAACGTTGTTCCACTTCATGATTGTGTCCCACTTGTTGTTGATTCTTCACAAAAAAATACAGTTTTATATCTTTATGTTTGAAGCCTGAAATGTGGCAAAAGGTCGCAAAGTTCAAGGGGGCCGAATACTTTCGCAAGGCACTGTACATAGCCCATCTGTAAATAGCCCATCCAACTACCTCATCCCCATACTGTTATTTATATATATATATAAAGATCATCAGAGTAAAGTACAGAGAGATCTTTTATGAAAACCTGCCTCAGAAGGCTCAGGACCTCAGACTTGAGTGAAGGTTCACCTTCCAACAGGACAACCACCCTAAGCACACAGCCAAGACAACGCAGGAGTGGCTTCAGGACAAGTCCTCTGAATGTCTTTGAGTGGCCCAGCCAGAGCCTGGACTTGAACCTGATCGAACATCTCTGGAAAGACCTGAAAATAGCTGTGCAGCGACACTCCCCATCCAACCTGACAGAGCTTGAGAGGATCTGCAGAGAAGAATGGAAGAAACTCCCCAAATACACATCTTCCAAGCTAGTAGCGTCATACCCAAGACGACTCGAAGCTGTAATCACTGCCAAAGGTGCTTCAACAAAGTACTGAGTAAAGGGTCTGAATACTAATGTATTAATGTACTAATGAATGCAGTTGTTGTTTTTTATACATGTGCAAAAAAAATCTAAAAACCTGTTTTTTCTTCAGTATGGGATATTCCAATCAAATCAAATCAAATGTATTTATAAAGCCCTTCGTACATCAGCTGATATCTCAAAGTGCTGTACAGAAACCCATCCTAAAACCCCCAAACAGCAAACAATGCAGGTATAGAAGCACAGTGGCTAGGAAAAACTCCCTAGAAAGACCAAAACCTAGGAAGAAACCTAGAGAGGAACCGGGCTCTGAGGGGTGGCCAGTCCTCTTCTGGCTGTGCCGGGTGAAGTTATAACAGAACATGACCAAGATGTTCAAATATTCATAGATGACCAGCATGGTCAAATGATAATAATCACAGTAGTTGTCGAGGGTGCAACAGGTCAGCACCTCAGGAGTAAATGTCAGTTGGCTTTTCATAGCCGATCATTAAGAGTACCTCTAGCGCTCCTGCTGTCTCCAGAGAGTTGAAAACAGCAGGTCTGGGACAGGTAGCACGTCCGGTGAACAGCTCAGGGTTCCATAGCCGCAGGCAGAACAGTTGAAACTGGAGCAGCAGCACGGCCAGGTGGACTGGGGACAGCAAGGAGTCATCATGCCAGGTAGTCCTGAGGCATGGTCCTAGGGCACAGGTCCTCTGAGAGAGAGAGAGAAAGAGAGAATTAGAGAGAGCATACTTAAATTCACACAGGACACCGGATAAGACAGGAGAAGTACTCAAGATATAACAGACTGACCCTAACCCCCCGACACATAAACTAATGCAGCATAAATACTGGAGGCTGAGACAGGAGGGGTCAGAAGACACTGTAGATTGATGACACTGTATTGTCTGTAGATTGGTGACACTGTATTGTCTGTAGATTGATTGACACTGTAGATTGGTTGACACTGTATTGTCTGTAGATTGATGACACTGTATTGTCTGTAGATTGATGACACTGTATTGTCTGTAGATTGATGACACTGTATTGTCTGTAGATTGATGACACTATATTGTCTTTAGATTGATGAGGGGAAATACAACTCAATCCATTTTAGAATTATTAATTTATTATTATTAACATTAAGGCTGTAACGTAACAAAATGTGGAAAAGGTCAAGGGGTCTGAATAATTTCCGAAGGCACTTTCTGTATTGTTTTAGTGATTCATCATAGCGAAGGCCTCATGATATTGTATTGCTATGTTCAAATGGTATTGCTCTGTTCAAGTGTGATTTTACTGTGATCTGATAGGGGTGTCAGTGGGCTGACTGTGAACGCTCTGAGAGACTCTGGGTTGAGGTCAGTGATAAAGGATGAGCTATAGGTGTACCTATAGGAGTCCGCTCGAAGCCTACCATTGACTATGTACATACCCAGCATGCCACAGAGCTGCAGGAGTTCTGACCCATTGTTGTTGGTTGTTTTGTGATAGTTGTGTCTAGGGGTGGGGGGGGGGGTATATTTGGGAGGGAATGCTGTCACCTCCAGGTTAGCGTTTGTCCCCCTGTGTGGTGAGGGTGTCATGTTCTTGCCAAGTTTTGGCATTTAAGTCACCCCAGACTAGTGCATGTTCGTGGGCCTGGAAATGGTTGATCTCCCCCTCTAGGATGCAGAAGTTGTCTTCATTAAAGGATGGGGATTCTAGTGGGGGGATATAGTTAGCACACATGAGGACATTTTTCTCTGTTGAGATAATTTCCTTATTAATTTCGAGCCAGATGTAAAATGTTCCAGTTTTGACTAATTTAATATAGTGGGTTAGGTCTGCTCTATACCAAATTAGCACCTAGAGTCTCTTCCCTGTTTCACTCCTGGTAGTGTGGTGGATGGGACTACCAGCTCTCTGTAACCTAGAGGGCAACCAGTGGGTCCGTCTCCTCTATACCACCACCTGGTAGTGTGGTGGATGGGACTACCAGCTCTCTGTAACCTAGAGGGCAACCAGTGGGTCCGTCTCCTCTATACCACCCACCTGGTAGTGTGGTGGATGGGACTACCAGCTCTCTGTAACGTAGAGGGCAACCAGTGGGTCCATCTCCTCTACACCACCCACCTGGTAGTGTGGTGGATGGGACTACCAGCTCTCTGTAACCTAGAGGACAACCAGTGGGTCCGTCTACTCTATACCACCCATTTGGTAGTGTGGTGGATGGGACTACCAGCTCTCTGTAACCTAGAGGGTAACCAGTGGGTCCGTCTCCTCTATACCACCCACCTGGTAGTGTGGTGGATGGGACTACCAGCTCTCTGTAACCTAGAGGGCAACCAGTGGGTCCATCTCCTCTACACCACCCACCTGGTAGTGTGGTGGATGGGACTACCAGCTCTCTGTAACCTAGAGGACAACCAGTGGGTCCGTCTACTCTATACCACCCATTTGGTAGTGTGGTGGATGGGACTACCAGCTCTCTGTAACCTAGAGGGTAACCAGTGGGTCCTTCTCCTCTATACCACCCACCTGGTAGTGTGGTGGATGGGACTACCAGCTCTCTGTAACCTAGAGGGCAACCAGTGGGTCCGTCTCCTCTATACCACCCGCCTGGTAGTGTGGTGGATGGGACTACCAGCTCTCTGTAACCTAGAGGACAACCAGTGAATCCTTCTCCTCTATATCATGCTTCATGTAGGATGACAATGTCTGTATTTCCAATTTCTCTGATGAAGTCTGGGTTCCTGCTCTTCAGGTCAGATGACCTCAGACCTTGAATATTCCAGGATGAGATAGTGAAACCTTTGTGTTCCAGAGTGTCTAGTGTTACTCTCTCTCTCTCTCTCTCTCTCGCTCTCCCTCTCTCTCTCTCTCTCTCTCTCCCTCTCTCTCTCTCTCTCTCTCCCTCTCTCTCTCTCTCTCTCTCTCCCTCTCTCTCTCTCTCTCTCTCTCCCTCTCTCCCTCTCTCCCTCTCTCTCTCTCCAGTGGAGCCAGCAAAGAGAACATTTTAACAGACCCAGAATCAGGATGGAGAGAGAGAGCGTGTGTGTCTTCAGTTTGCACATATTCTAAGTCCTGGCAACTCCGTGCTATAATCACCAGACTGGGGGGAGGGGGGGGTATTGAACATGGTAGGCAACAAGGGAAAAAGCAAATCATCTGTGTTTGGTGCCCAGAGGCGGGTTTTGAAACGTGGCAGGCTTTACAATCACAGCAGGAGAGCAGACAAGCAGCAACAATAACAGTCGTGTTGATGGGTGGTTAGGATGGAGGGCAGATGTTGGTCATTGTTGTTGTGTATAGGGTCAGGGGGGGTCATTTCACACACGTACACACACACACACACGCATGAACGCATACATGCACCCACCCATACACACAGTGGGTCCAGTCCAGATGTGCTCATTGTGTGTAGTGTCAGGGGGATAGTTTGCTTCGTATTCAGGAGTCCAGACCCAGGCTCGTGGGTGGCCCAACAGGCAGCAAAACAATGAGGGTAGACTGCCTGCTGCCTGCTGCTGCTCTGCTAATCATCAGATGGGGGGAGAAGAAGAGGTAGAGGGTAGACTGCCTGTTGCCTGCTGCTGCTCTGCTAATCATCAGATGGGGGGAGAAGAAGAGGTAGAGGGTAGACTGCCTGTTGCCTGCTGCTGCTCTGCTAATCATCAGATGGGGGGAGAAGAAGAGGTAGAGGGTAGACTGCCTGTTGCCTGCTGCTGCTCTGCTAATCATCAGATGGGGGAGAAGAAGAGGTAGAGGGTAGACTGCCTGTTGCCTGCTGCTGCTCTGCTAATCATCAGATGGGGGAGAAGAAGAGGTAGAGGGTAGACTGCCTGTTGCCTGCTGCTGCTCTGCTAATCATCAGATGGGGGAGAAGAAGAGGTAGAGGGTAGACTGCCTGTTGCCTGCTGCTGCTCTGCTAATCATCAGATGGGGGGAGAAGAAGAGGTAGAGGGTAGACTGCCTGTTGCCTGCTGCTGCTCTGCTAATCATCAGAGCGGGGGAGAAGAAGAGGTAGAGGGTAGACTGCCTGTTGCCTGCTGCTGCTCTGCTAATCATCAGATGGGGGGAGAAGAAGAGGTAGAGGGCCCACATGGGTAACTGGATGGCTCTGCCTTGATTGGGTAACTGATTAATAAAAAAAAAATACAAATAAAAACTGCATACTAAATAAGGGGCCCCCAAAAAAGACAGGGTGTTAGACAACCACGAGCTGCCACAACTGCCACAACCACAACTTCAATGAGCTTTGGCATAATCTAATCTCCAGGGCCTATGATTTCCTAATCCGGCCCTGCCTGGGGTACGTCCCAAATGTCATGCCACTCTATGTAGCACATTGGTTTTGACCAGGGAATATGGTGCCATTCAGGACACAATCCTAGTACTTTGTTTACCAAATTATTGTATGGAAAGCGTTGAACAATGGTTAGGGAAAGAGTGGGTACCCACTATGTCACACCAGCCTTGCCTTTGGCTCCCCCTCCCTTCCAACTCAGTCATTTGGCGTCATCTAGCCTTCAAGCTGCTGCCGAACCTGCTGCAGGCAAATGCCCTTCACCCATAAGTAGATATTAGAACAGTCCACATTTACTATAGATTAAAGGAGTTTGCTAATACACTAGCTAGTTAGCTAGATAGTTAGTTAGTCTTAAAATTGGAACCACTAGTGTGCTGACAAAGGATGCAAGCTAGCTAATTCAACTGAGACTGCTCTTCTTATACTTAGCTAGCTGAACAGCGTACTAAAACATCCAGCAGAACTTCTGTATACAAAAATAAACAAATTGCATTAAGAATTTACCCGCTATCCTCTATCAACATTTTTATCTAGTGAACAAGGTTCCTTTCACGCAACCTCTTCTTTCTGGCCGTTGCACAAAGCCACGTCCATCCTGATTCTTCACAACGCACTGTTCACACTGTTCCAGGTCAGCTTCATTTCAATGCAGATTTTCTCCGAAACCAGAGAACCACCCTATTAATTCATGGAATAAGTAAGGGCATCATCAGAGTTTCAAACGTGGGGCAAGATACAACATGGGAGTTGAACATTGGTCTGAAAACCAACTATTTCTGTTCCTGGGACAGAGCAACAATACATCACTCCCAGAAGTGAGAAAATAACTATTCTTTAACTGTGCAACCATTAACAATAAGGTTGCATGATGAAACATAAGGGTTCAATATTATATGCAGTTGTAAGTGCAGAACTCATTGGAGTAGGAGTAGAATTCTATTGCATTGACAGACACAATTCAGGCCCGTACTAAAATGTGTGCCATAACCAATCAGAGCTGCAGTAGGCCTATATGCAAATAGCCCATTGCCATATATGGATCTGTGCCATTCACATTGAACTGAACTGTTGTTCTGAGATCAAAGTAAGAGCTCCACGTAGCCACATTTGTTCATATCCTTTCCTAGTTAGTGAGTTATCAGCCCAGTTATAGGTCATTTGTAGTCAGCAATGGGGGAGTGGTTGCTTCCTACGAGAGCACACAACGTGTGCATTTCTAAACATCTTTGAAAATCCAGATAAAGAGCTTTTTTTGTCTAACAATATTGTTATTGGAATAATGATGCATTTTATTTTGTAAAGTAGTTTTGTCTACATTTTCAGTCACCTCCTTGTCTGAAGGATGTCAAGCCCTGCATGTTTTAGTTTTTTACAAAAGTCTCATGGAATGTAGACCAACATTGGCTGCTACTGTAGACTGAACGATAGAACAGCTATTTCCATGTTAAAAATGTTCTGGGTGTCACTTATACGCCGAGAGTCATAAAGGAAAGGTATTCAAGGTGACGATAGTTAAATAAAGGTTAAATAAAAAGGAAATGATGAAGTCCAGGTGTGTGTAATGAAGATTTCCCGGGACGGTTGTTAGTAGACCGGCGACAACGAGCACCAGAGCTGGGGATCAGGAGTAGGCATGACAGCGGGATGCATTTTCTCCTTTGTTTTTGATGGTAGGTCACTCTGGTTGGTCTACATTATGATCAAATAGCCACAGTAGCCCACTTGATGACTTAAAACTTTAACTTAAAGTGGGTATAGCCTCAGTGTTCACAGTAAACGTGCACCGGAAGTTGCACAAAATTTTCTAAATTCCCAAGTTTGCGCTCAACAGACCTGAAATTTTTGTTAGGGAACACTGAACACTGTCACCGAGTTGTCGTAGTGCTGCAACAAATATACATTGTCCCAGGAGCGTTAGAAGTCATAATGTAACGAACCTAATTTAGGTCCACTCTCAGTCCCCTGAATGCCTCTGTCGATCATATAGCTATTGTATTTTTATTTTTATTTAACCAGGCAAGTCAGTTAAGAACAAATTCTTATTTTCAATGACGGCCTAGGAACAGTGGGTTAACTGCCTGTTCAGGGGCAGAACGACCAATTTGTACCTTGTTAGCTCGGGGGTTTGAACTTGCAACCTTCTGGTTACTAGTCCAACGCTCTAACCACTTGGCTACCCTGCCGCAGTAATCATGTGTGTATGAACCAGACTTATACTGTTAGCACTGAGGTGGAAGTTCGCTCAAACATAAATATCACTGTCATGTCTACTTCTGATGAGCCGCTCGGTAAAACAAGCACAATGTTCTAAAAACAGCCCATATTTACATACGTAGCCTCAGAAATAAGTTTCATGGAACTGACAACATGCTGATGACATTCATACACTGACTATCACTGAAACTCACTTCGATAATACCTTTTATGATATAGTGGTAGGAATACAATTGTTATAACATCTACAGAAAAGACAGGAATGCCAATGGTGGTGGTGTTGCGGTCTATTTTCAGAATCTCATTCCAATACAGAGAGGATCTCATGTTAAATAGTGTTGAAGTAATATGGCTACAGGTTCATCTGGCTCACCTAAAGCCCATTCTGGTGGGAAGCTGCTTTAGACCATCAAGTGCTAACAGTCAGTATTTGGATAATATGTGAAATTCTTGATAATCTATGTGATATTTGAATATATATTATGGATCCCAAGGCAGCAGCTGCTCTTCTTGGGGTCCAGCATAATTAAGGCATTTATACAATTTTAAAAACATTACAATATATTCAAAACTGATCTCACAACAAATTAAGTATTAACAGAGAGGTATATTGACTGGTGGCTTTCATCAAGCTTCCCACTCAAGAGAAAGCTTCAAACTGTAACCAGTGCCTGCAACCTGGTTCAGGTTATCATTTGTGAATTGATTGCCCCCCATCTAGCTTCAGAGTTTGTTCTGTTAGGTGACCTAAACTGGGATATGCTTAACACCCCGGCAGTCCTACAATCTAAGCTAGATGCCCTCAATCTCACACAAATCATCAAGGAACCCACCAGGTACAACCCTAACTCTGTAAGCAAGGGCACCCTCATAGACGTCATCCTGACCAACTGGCCCTCCAAATACACCTCCGCTGTCTTCAATCAGGATCTCAGCGACCACTGCCTCATTGCCTGTATCCGCTACGGAGCCGCAGTCAAACGACCACCCCTCATCACTGTCAAACGCTCCCTAAAACACTTCTGTGAGCAGGCCTTTCTAATCGACCTGGCCCGGGTACCCTGGAAGGACATTGACCTCATCCCGTCAGTTGAGGATGCCTGGTCATTCTTTAAGAGTAACTTCCTCACCATTTTAGATAAGCATGCTCCGTTCAAAAAATGCAGAACTAAGAACAGATATAGCCCTTGGTTCACTCCAGACCTGACTGCCCTCGACCAGCACAAAAACATCCTGTGGCGGACTGCAATAGCATTGAACAGTCCCCGCGATATGCAACTGTTCAGGGAAGTCCGGAACCAATACACGCAGTCAGTCAGGAAAGCTAAGGCCAGCTTCTTCAGGCAGAAGTTTGCATCCTGTAGCTCCAACTCCAAAAAGTTCTGGGACACTGTGAAGTCCATGGAGAACAAGAGCACCTCC
The DNA here is from genome assembly GCF_036934945.1 of Oncorhynchus masou masou. Taxonomy (NCBI): domain Eukaryota; kingdom Metazoa; phylum Chordata; class Actinopteri; order Salmoniformes; family Salmonidae; genus Oncorhynchus; species Oncorhynchus masou. The sequence continues at coordinate 6,851,039 of NC_088219.1, forward strand.
TCCCAGCTGCCCACTGCACTGAGGCTAGGGAACACGGTCACCACCGACAAATCCATGATTATTGAAAACTTCAACAAGCATTTCTCAACGGCTGGCCATGCCTTCCGCCTGGCTACTCCAACCTCGACCAACAGCTCCGGCCCCCCGCAGCTCCTCGCCCAAGCCTCTCCAGGTTCTCCTTTACCCAAATCCAGATAGCAGATGTTCTGAAAGAGCTGCAAAACCTGGACCCGTATAAATCAGCTGGGCTTGACAATCTGGACCCTCTATTTCTGAAACTATCCGCCGCCATTGTCGCAACCCCTATTACCAGCCTGTTCAACCTCTCTTTCATATCGTCTGAGATCCCCAAGGATTGGAAAGCTGCCGCAGTCATCCCCCTCTTCAAAGGGTGAGACACCCTGGACCCAAACTGTTACAGACCTATATCCATTCTGCCTTGCCTGTCTAAGGTCTTCGAAAGCCAAGTCAACAAACAGGTCACTGACCATCTCGAATCCCACCGTACCTTCTCCGCTATGCAATCTGGTTTCCGAGCCGGTCACGGGTGCACCTCAGCCACACTCAAGGTACTAAACGACATCATAACCGCCATCGATAAAAGACAGTACTGTGCAGCCGTCTTCATCGACCTTGCCAAGGCTTTCGACTCTGTCAATCACCATATTCTTATCGGCAGACTCAGTAGCCTCGGTTTTTCAGATGACTGCCTTGCCTGGTTCACCAATTACTTTGCAGACAGAGTTCAGTGTGTCAAATCGGAGGGCATGCTGTCCGGTCCTCTGGCAGTCTCTATGGGGGTGCCACAGGGTTCAATTCTCGGGCCGACTCTTTTCTCTGTATATATCAATGATGTTGCTCTTGCTGCGGGCGATTCCCTGATCCACCTCTACGCAGACGACACCATTGTATATACTTTCGGCCCGTCATTGGACACTGTGCTGTCTAACCTCCAAACGAGCTTCAATGCCATACAACACTCCTTCCGTGGCCTCCAACTGCTCTTAAACGCTAGTAAAACCAAATGCATGCTTTTCAACCGATCGCTGCCTGCACCCGCTTGCCCGACTAGCATCACCACACTGGATGGTTCCGACCTTGAATATGTGGACACCTATAAGTACCTAGGTGTCTGGCTAGACTGCAAACTCTCCTTCCAGACCCATATCAAACATCTCCAATCGAAAATCAAATCAAGAGTCGGCTTTCTATTCCGTAACAAAGCCTCCTTCACTCACGCTGCCAAGCTTACCCTAGTAAAACTGACTATCCTACCGATCCTCGACTTCGGCGATGTCATCTACAAAATTGCTTCCAACACTCTTCTCAGCAAACTGGATGCAGTTTATCACAGTGCCATCCGTTTTGTCACTAAAGCACCTTATACTAAACCACCACTGTGACTTGTATGCTCTAGTCGGCTGGCCCTCGCTACATATTCGTCGCAAGACCCACTGGCTCCAGGTCGTCTACAAGGCCATGCTAGGTAAAGCTCCGCCTTATCTCAGTTCACTGGTCACGATGGCAACACCCATCCGTAGCACGCGCTCGAGCAGGTGTATCTCACTGTTCATCCCTAAAGCCAACACCTCATTCGGCCGCCTTTCCTTCCAGTACTCTGCTGCCTGTGACTGGAACGAATTGCAAAAATCGCTGAAGTTGGAGACCTTTATCTCCCTCACCAACTTCAAACATCAGCTATCTGAGCAGCTAACCGATCGCTGCAGCTGTACATAATCTATTGGTAAATAGCCCACCCATTTTCACCTACATCATCCCCACAGTTTTTATTTATTTACTTTTCTGCTCTTTTGCACACCAATATCTCTACCTGTACATGATCATTTATCAATCCAGTGTTAATCTGCAATATTGTAATTATTCGCCTTCCTCCTCATGCCTTTTGCACACATTGTATATAGACTCCCCTTTTTTTCTACTGTGTTATTGACTTGTTAATTGTTTACTCCATGTGTAACTCTGTGGTCTCTGTTCACACTGCTATGCTTTATCTTGGCCAGGTCGCAGTTGTAAATGAGAACTTGTTCTCAACTAGCCTACCTGGTTAAATAAAGGTGAAATAAAATAAAAATAAAAAATCAGGTTATTTACGAACAGCACTGGAAAGAAATCCACAAGTATTGATCACGTTTACCAAATTTGCCACAAAATGACATCCATGAAAAACAAATGATTTACCTGCAACAATGGAAAAACCTGCAGTAGTTCTGTGAAAAAAAAACACTAACTTGAACCTCCTCACAGTATGTAACACTACAAGTCCCCATCTTCTTGGTGGACATCCTGTCCCTCTCGTTGGTCTGGCCAGAGATTTAGCAATGTTTTCCCTTTTCGATGCACCGGGGGGAGAAAAAGAAAAGATCCTTGCGTGGCGCATCCGTCCCCTGCAATGATCCCCTGTGATGTCCTCACAGGCAGCATTCATGGTATCTAACAGAGACCTCTGACCTTGTGCCTGATAGACATATACTTTCCACCAACATGCTGAAACAAAACTCTTCTATCGGGTTCAGAAATGGGGAGGATGGTGGAAGGAACGCCATTGAATGAATGAATGAATGAATGAATGAATGAATGAATGAATGAATGAATGCATAAATGAATGAATGAATGAATGAATGAATGAATGAATGAATGAATGAATGAATGAATGAATGAATGAATGAAACAAACAGCACACCGACATGAAACAGGAACAATGACAGCTGGGGAAGAAACTAAAGGCACTGTGAACCTGTTTTACATTGGGCTGTAGTCTCCGACCAGCCTCTTCCATTGTAACACCATGGTTTATGACACTGTGAACCTGTTAACATTGGGCTGTAGTCTCTGACCAGCCTCTTCCATTGTAACACCATGGTTTATAACACTGTGAACCTGTTTTACATTAGGCTGTACTCCCCGACCAGCAACTTCCATTGTAACACCATGGTTTATAACACTTTGGACCTGTTAACATTGGGCTGTAGTCTCTGACCAGCCTCTTCCATTGTAACACCATGGTTTATAACACTGTGAACCTGTTTTACATTGGGCTGTAGTCTCCGACCAGCCTCTTCCATTGTAACACCATGGTTTATGACACTGTGGACCTGTTAACATTGGGCTGTAGTCTCTGACCAGCCTCTTCCATTGTAACACCATGGTTTATGACACTGTGGACCTGTTAACATTGGGTGGACTGCACCAGATTTGCCAGTTCTTACTGTGAGATGTTACCCCACCCTTCCACCAAGGCACCTGCAAGTTCCCGGACATTTCTGGGGGGAATGGCCCAAGCCCTCACCCTCTGATCCAACAGGTCCCAGACGTGCTCAATGGGATTGAGATCCGGGCTCTTCGCTGTCCATGGCAGAACACTGACATTCCTGTCTTGCAGGAAATCCCGCACAGAATGAGCAGTATGGCTGGTGGCATTGTCATGCTGGAGGGTCATGTCAGGATGAGCCTGCAGGAAGGGTACCACATGAGGGAGGAGGATGTCTTCCCTGTAATGCACAGTGTTGAGATTGCCTGCAATGACAATAAGTTCAGTCCAATGATGCTGTGACACACCACCCCAGACCATGACGGACCCTCCACCTCCAAATCGATCCCGCTCCAGAGTACAGGCCTCGGTGAGACAAAACCGCGACTCGTCAGTGAAGAGCACTTTTTGCCAGTCCTGTCTGGTCCAGCAATGGTGGGTTTGTGCCCATAGGCGATGTTGTTTCCGGTGATGTCTGGTGAGGACCTGCCTTATAACAGGCCTACAAGCCCTCAGTACACCCTCTCTCAGCCTATTGTGGACAGTCTGAGCACTGATGGAGGGATGGTGTGTTTCTGGTGTAACTCAGGCAGTTGTTGTTGCCATCCTGTACCTGTCCCGCAGGTGTGGTGTTTGGATTAACCGATCCTATGTAGGTAATATTACAAGTGGTCTTCCACTGCGAGGACGATCAGCTGTCCATCCTGTCTTCCTGGAGCGCTGTCTTAGGCAATACGTTGCAATTTATTGACCTGCCCACATCTGCAGTCCTCATGCCTCCTTGCAGCATGCCTAAGGCACGTTCACGCAGGGACCCTGGGGATTCTTCTTTTGGTGTTTTTCAGAGTCAGTAGAAAGTCCTCTTTAGTGTCCTAAGTTTTCATAGCTGTGACCTTAATTGCCTACCGTCTGCAAGCTGTTAGTGTCTTAACGACGATTTCGATCATTGAATGGATCATTTTGCACGTGACAGCTCACACGATGAAAGAATGTTTAGAAGTTGTGAAGAATATGACAATTTCACTGAGAATCAGCTCATCAGTTTTAA
>NC_088219.1:6860354-6992854 GCF_036934945.1 Oncorhynchus masou masou
CCATGCTGTGTTGTCATGTTGTGTTGCTACCGTGCTGTGTTGTCATGTCGTGTTGCTACAATGCTTTGTTGTCATGTTGTGTTGCTACCGTGTTGTTGTCATGTCGTGTTGCTACCATGCTGTGTTGTCATGTTGTGTTGTTACCATGTTGTTGTCATGTTGTGTTGCTACCATTCTGTGTTGTCATGTTGTGTTGCTACAATGCTGTGTTGTCATGTTGTGTTGCTACCGTGTTGTTGTCATGTCGTGGTGCTACTATGCTGTGTTGTCATGTTGTGTTGCTACCGTGTTGTTGTCATGTCGTTTTGCTACAATGCTGTGTTGTCATGTTGTGTTGCTACCGTGTTGTTGTCATGTCATGTTGCCATAACCATTAAGGATAAATGCAAGAAACTGACCTTAGACCAGTGTCTGAGGGTGACGCCATCCTGTTTGTCCAGCAAGTAATACAACAGCACCACCTTCAGGACATCAGATAGAACTGCATGGAGCACAAGGACTGGTGGTACAGAATGGGGAGAGATGTATTCTATCAGCTTTTTGTCACATTCAGTCCTCGTTCTTCATCTCCCCTCGTCTTTATCTTTCTCCTTCATTGTCATAATAAGAACTAGCCAAGTTGGGGAACTTAAAGGTCTATAAACATTAGTTTGGAATCTGTTACAGCTGTCATGGTAAATTTGGAACCAAATATGACTGTAATTATATAGTAAAATGTCTGTTTTTAAACCACAAAAAAAGCATACTTTAAATGTGTTTCTTAGATTGAATAGCATAATATTTGTTTTTTAGATTGAATAACATAATATTTGTTTTTTAGATTGAATAACATAATATTTGTTTATCCACAATGATTCCATTGTGTTTCTCTAAACAGGAAGCAAACAGGTCCAAAGACCTGTTGTAGAAGCCATGCAGATACCACACACACACACACACACACACACACACACACACACACACACACACACACACACACACACACACACACACACACACACACACACACACACACACACACACACACACACACACACACACACACACACTGTATATACACACACAACATACACACACACAGGCATACACACACACACTGTATATACACACACACAACATACACACACACAGGCATACACACACACACTGTATATACACACACACAACATACACTCACACAGGCATACACACACACTGTATATACACACAGACACATTCTGTATATAAACACACACACACAGACACATTCTGTATATACACGCACACACATACAGACACACACACACATACCCTGTTTGTGTTTGATTGCTGGTGGGAAAAGGGGAAACCAAGACAAGTCGCCCATGGGCATACACTACCCGTAGGTAGACTTTGTTAAATACACTAGTTAGAACCACCTACTGTATTTTTGGTTAGTTAGTTGTTGTTAAAGTAGGCTAGTCTAGCTTAGGGGGTTTTTGAATACTTATTGTTTCTTTCCTTGGGTCCAGCTCAGCCCCTTTTCCTGCTCCCCCCCATTACCGTGTGTTTTCAAATAAACCTTGAGTTTGACGGTAGATTTCTGTTGTCGTGGTTATTTCGTTCTCACTTTTACTTTGTCACAATTATAATTTGCATGAGTTATGTTACGGGTCTCATTACCATCCCCCCTAGACTGTCGGGCCAAAAGGGATTCGTAACATACACACACACACATGTTGTATACACACACACACACACACACACACACTCTATATATAAACACACACACATACTGTATATACACACACACACACACACACACACACTGTATATACATACACACACACACACACACTGTATAGACACACACATACTGTGTATACACACATACAGATACTGTATACACACACACAAACGCACACACACTGTATGTACACACAGACACACACACACTGTATATACACACAGACACACACACACACTGTATATACACACACTCACACATAGACAAACACACACACATACTGTATACACACATACTGTATACACACACACACACACAGACAAACACACACACATACTGTATACACACATACTGTATATACACACACACTGTATATACACATACACACTCACACACACACATACTGTATATACACACACACACACATACTGTATACACACACACACACATATTCTATATACACATACACACACACAAACACATACTGTATACACACACACACACTGTATATATACACACACACACACACACACACACACACACACACATACTGTATACACACACACATACTGTATACACACACACACATACTATATACACATACACACACACACACACATACTGTATACACACACACACACACACACACATACTGTATACACACACACACACACACACATACTGTATACACACACACATACTGTATACACACACACACATACTATATACACATACAGACACACAAACACATACTGTATACACACACACATACTGTATACACACACACATACTGTATACACACACACACATACTATATACACATACAGACACACAAACACATACTGTATACACACACACACACAAACACATGGATGCCAGCACGGAGCCATGTTCCTTTCCCTACGCAGATACCACGCTTGTCAGGTTTATTTTCATGCCTTTTAATCTCCTAAAACGGTTTGGTCTTTTTCGAATGACATCTCAACTCTGCTACCCATGCAGCGTCCGAGTCCTGCAGCTGTTGTACATTACCGAGCCCGAGCTCCCTCCAAGACTTAACCAGAGTCAGACAGTCTCTGCTGGGAAGAACACATCATATCTAGCTGGGGGGGGTTTCTTTCCAAGCAATTAGGAGGACTTCATTTTGTGTAACACCAATGACAGGGAGCTTTACAGTTTCCTGGATAGAGACAAGCCTGCTGAGATGCCAGAGTGCAGGGGTCTCAGTTAGAACATACACACACACACACACACACACACACACACACACACACACACACACACACACACACACACACACATATATACACACACACACACACACACACACACACACACACACACACACACACAGTTGCGCGCACACACCCACACAACTGCGTACACACACACTGACATAAAAACAAACAAACAACTAGCACACACACACACACTCTTAAGGTTGCATACACACACACACACACACACACACACACACACATACACATACACTGTTGCGCGCACACACCCACACAACTGCGTACACACACACTGACATAAAAACAAACAAACAACTAACACACACACATACACACTCTTAAGGTTGCACACACACACACACACACACACACACACACACACACACACACACACACACACACACACACACACACACACACATACACAAACACACACACACACACACACACACATATATACACACATACATATATACACACACACACACACACACACACACACACACACATATATATACACACACACACACACACACACACACACACCACTTGCCACAGCAGATGGTTTAAATCTTTCGGCCCTGATCAGCTCATTAGACCAATAAATAAATAGCATGACTCATCACGCTGAGATGAATCAGACACAGAGGCTGCAGCGTTACCATGGAGTTACCATGGGGTTACCATGGGGTTACCATGGGGTTAACATAGAGCTGCGGGTGCAATCAACAGTTTCACCCGTTATTGGTCCAATTAGCCCAAATTAAGGAAAGGGCCAGGGAGCTGATTGGATGAGGGAGCTTTTACGTAAAATGTGGCGTGGAGATATTCATGGAAATTATATGATATTCTAAAATCTAAACGTTCTGTGATAACAGATGTCCCAGAGGTCTGGGTGAGATATATGGGGGCGGCAGGTAGCAGGTAGCCTAGTGGTTAGAGTGTTGAGATGGCAGGTAGCCTAGTGGTTAGAGTGTAGAGGTGGCATGTAGCCTAGTGATTAGAGTGTAGAGGCTGCAGGTAGCCTAGTGGTTAGAGTGTAGAGGTGGTATGTAGCCTAGTGATTAGAGTGTAGAGGTGGCAGGTAGCCTAGTGATTAGAGTGTTGAGATGGCAGGTAGCCTAGTGGTTAGAGTGTAGAGGTGGCATGTAGCCTAGTGATTAGAGTGTAGAGGCGGCAGGTAGCCTAGTGGTTAGAGTGTAGAGGTGGCATGTAGCCTAGTGATTGGAGTGTAGAGGCGGCAGGTAGCCTAGTGGTTAGAGTGTAGAGGTGGCATGTAGCCTAGTGATTAGAGTGTAGAGGCGGCAGGTAGCCTAGTGGTTAGAGTGTAGAGGTGGCATGTAGCCTAGTGATTAGAGTGTAGAGGTGGCATGTAGCCTAGTGATTAGAGTGTAGAGGTAGCCTAGTGGCAGAGTGTAGAGGAGGCAGGTAGTGGTTAGAGTTTAGAGGAGGCAGGTAGCCTAGTGGTTAGAGTGTAGAGGTGGCAGGTAGCCTAGTGGTTAGAGTGTAGAGGTGGCAGGTAGCCTAGTGGTTAGAGTGTAGAGGTGGCAGGTAGCCTAGTGGTTAGAGTGTAGAGGTGGCAGGTAGCCTAGTGGTTAGAGCGTAGAGGTGGCAGGTAGCCTAGTGGTTAGAGTGTAGAGGTGGCAGGTAGCCTAGTGGTTAGAGTGTAGAGGTGGCAGGTAGCCTAGTGGTTAGAGTGTGGAGGTTGCAGGTAGCCTAGTGGTTAGAGTGTAGAGGTGGCAGGTAGCCTAGTGGTTAGAGTGTGGAGGTGGCAGGTAGTCTAGTGGTTAGAGCGTAGAGGCGGCAGGTAGCCTATTGGTTAGAGTGTAGAGATGGCAGGTAGCCTATTGGTTAGAGTGTAGAGATGGCAGGTAGCCTAGTGGTTAGAGCGTCGAGGAGGCATGTAGCCTAGTGATTAGAGTGTAGGGGCGGCAGGTAGCCTTGTGGTTAGATTGTAGAGATGGCAGGTAGCCTATTGGTTAGAGTGTAGAGATGGCAGGTAGCCTAGTGGTTAGAGCGTAGAGGAGGCATGTAGCCTAGTGATTAGAGCGTAGGGGCGGCAGGTAGCCTAGTGGTTAGATTGTAGAGATGGCAGGTAGCCTAGTGGTTAGAGCGTAGAGGAGGCATGTAGCCTAGTGATTAGAGCGTAGGGGCGGCAGGTAGCCTTGTGGTTAGAGCGTAGAGGTGGCAGGTAGCCTAGTGGTTAGAGTGTAGAGGTGGCAGGTAGCCTAGTGGTTAGAGCGTAGAGGTGGCAGGTAGCCTAGTGGTTAGAGCGTAGAGGCGGCAGGTAGCCTAGTGGTTAGAGTGTAGAGGAGGCAGGTAGCCTAGTGGTTAGAGTGTGGAGGTGGCAGGTAGCCTAGTGGTTAGAGTGTGGAGGTTGCAGGTAGCCTAGTGGTTAGAGTGTAGAGGTGGCAGGTAGCCTAGTGGTTAGAGTGTAGAGATGGCAGGTAGCCTATTGGTTAGAGTGTAGAGATGGCGGGTAGCCTAGTGGTTAGAGCGTAGAGGAGGCATGTAGCCTAGTGGTTAGAGTGTAGAGGAGGCAGGTAGCCTAGTGGTTAGAGCGTAGAGGAGGCATGTAGCCTAGTGGTTAGAGTGTAGAGATGGCAGGTAGCCTAGTGTTTAGAGCGTAGAGGAGGCATGTAGCCTAGTGATTAGAGCGTAGAGGCAGCAGGTAGCCTAGTGGTTAGAGTGTTGTACCAGTAACCGAAAGGTTGCTAGTTCAAATCCCCGAGCTGACAAGGTAAAAAAATCTGTTGTTCTGCCCCTGAACAGTTAACCTACTGTTCCTAGACCAGTTAACCCACTGTTCCTAGACCAGTTAACCCACTGTTCCTAGACCAGTTAACCCCACTGTTCCTAGACCAGTTAACCCACTCTTCCTAGACCAGTTAACCTACTGTTCCTACACCAGTTAACCCACTGTTCCTAGACCAGTTAACCCACTGTTCCTAGACCAGTTAACCCACTGTTCCTAGACCAGTTAACCCACTGTTCCTAGACCAGTTAACCTACTGTTCCTAGACCAGTTAACCTACTGTTCCTACACCAGTTAACCCACTGTTCCTAGACCAGTTAACCCACTGTTCCTAGACCAGTTAACCCCACTGTTCCTAGACCAGTTAACCCACTCTTCCTAGACCAGTTAACCTACTGTTCCTACACCAGTTAACCCACTGTTCCTAGACCAGTTAACCCACTGTTCCTAGACCAGTTAACCCACTGTTCCTAGACCAGTTAACCCACTGTTCCTAGACCAGTTAACCTACTGTTCCTAGACCAGTTAACCCACTCTTCCTAGACCAGTTAACCTACTGTTCCTACACCAGTTAACCCACTGTTCCTAGACCAGTTAACCCACTGTTCCTAGACCAGTTAACCTACTGTTCCTACACCAGTTAACCCACTGTTCCTAGACCAGTTAACCCACTCTTCCTAGACCAGTTAACCTACTGTTCCTACACCAGTTAACCCACTGTTCCTAGACCAGTTAACCCACTGTTCCTAGACCAGTTAACCCACTGTTCCTAGACCAGTTAACCTACTGTTCCTACACCAGTTAACCCACTGTTCCTAGACCAGTTAACCCACTGTTCCTAGACCAGTTAACCCACTCTTCCTAGACCAGTTAACCTACTGTTCCTAGACCAGTTAACCCACTGTTCCTAGACCAGTTAACCCACTGTTCCTAGACCGTCATTGAAAATAAGTATTTGTCCTTAACGGACTTGCCTGGTTAAATAATAAAAATATATTCTGTTAATGTAACCATAGTGACCATAGTGAGGTTGTTCTATTGATGTGACCATAGTGAGGCGGTTCTGTTGATGTAACCATAGTGAGGTGGTTCTGTTGATGTAACCATAGTGAGGTGGTTCTGTTAATGTAACCATAGTGACCATAGTGAGGCGGTTCTGTTAATGTAACCATAGTGACCAAAATGAGGTGGTTCTGTTGATGTAACCATAGTGACCATAGTGAGGTGGTTATGTTGATGTAACCATAGTGACCATAGTGAGGTGGTTCTGTTGATGTAACCATAGTGAGGTGGTTCTGTTGATGTAACCATAGTGAGGTGGTTCTGTTAATGTAACCATAGTGACCATAGTGAGGCGGTTCTGTTAATGTAACCATAGTGACCAAAATGAGGTGGTTCTGTTGATGTAACCATAGTGACCATAGTGAGGTGGTTATGTTGATGTGACCATAGTGAGATGGTTCTGTTGATGTGACCATAGTGAGGTGGTTCTGTTGATGTAACCATAGTGAGGTGGTTCTGTTAATGTAACCATAGTGACCATAGTGAGGCGGTTCTGTTAATGTAACCATAGTGACCAAAGTGAGGTGGTTCTGTTGATGTAACCATAGTGACCATAGTGAGGTGGTTATGTTGATGTAACCATAGTGACCATAGTGAGGTGGTTCTGTTGATGTGACCATAGTGAGGTGGTTCTGTTGATGTGACCATAGTGAGGTGGTTCTGTTGATGTGACCATAGTGAGATGGTTCTATTGATGTGACCATAGTGAGGTGGTTCTGTTGATGTGACCATTGTGAGGTGGTTCTGTTGATGTGACCATAGTGACCATAGTGAGTTGGTTCTGTTGATGTGACCATAGTGAGGTGGTTCTGTTGATGTGACCATAGTGAGGTGGTTCTGTTGATGTGACCATAGTGAGATGGTTCTATTGATGTGACCATAGTGAGATGGTTCTGTTGATGTGACCATAGTGAGGTGATTATGTTGATGTGACCATAGTGAGGCGGTTCTGTTGATGTGACCATAGTGAGGTGGTTCTGTTGATGTGACCATAGTGAGGTGGTTCTGTTGATGTGACCATAGTGAGATGGTTCTATTGATGTGACCATTGTGAGATGGTTCTGTTGATGTGACCATAGTGAGGTGATTCTGTTGATGTAACCATAGTGACCATAGTGAGGTGATTATGTTGATGTAACCATAGTGACCATAGTGAGGTGGTTCTGTTGATGTGACCATAGTGAGGTGATTCTGTTCATGTAACCATAGTGACCATTGTGAGGTGGTTCTGGCCCTTGCGTATATTAGAGAAAGTCATTTTCCTGTGTTTTTGTACAGTGACTGATCGTGTACAAGGTCAGTCATGTACGGCCGTAGATTAGCCCCTCACCCTTACATAAATCTGAGGTAACTGTAAATGTGTGTGTTCTTGCAATTGCGTGTGGGGGGGGCGGGGGGGGTATGCTAGTTAAGTGTGTCTTGTATTCTAAATAAATCACTGACAGTGTCACCAGCAAAGCACCCCCAAACCATCCCACCTCTTCTTCCATGCTTCACGGTGGGAACCACACGTGCGGAGATAATCCGTTCACCTACTCTGCGTCTCACAAAGACACGGCGGATGGAACCAAAAATCTCAAATGCCAAGAGTGTGTAGAGCTGTCATCAAGGAAAATGGTGGCTACTTTGAAGAATCTTAAATATAAATTTAATTTTGATTTGTTTAACACTTCTTTTTTTTAGCTAGAGTCCATCAGTATACCACATGGTAGCTAGAGTCCATCAGGATACCACAGGGTAGCTAGAGTCCATCAGGATACCACAGGGTAGCTAGAGTCCATCAGGATACCACAGGGTAGATAGAGTCCATCAGGATACCACAGGGTAGATAGAGTCCATCAGTATATCACAGGGTAGAGAGAGTCCATCAGGATACCACAGGGTAGCTAGAGTCCATCAGTATATCACAGGGTAGCTAGAGTCCATCAGGATATCACAGGGTAGATAGAGTCCCTCAGGATACCACAGGGTAGATAGAGTCCATCAGGACACCACAGGGTAGAGAGAGTCCATCAGTATATCACAGGGTAGATAGAGTCCATCAGTATATCACAGGGTAGATAGAGTCCATCAGGATACCACAGGGTAGATAGAGTCCATCAGTATATCACAGGGTAGATAGAGTCCCTCAGGATACCACAGGGTAGATAGAGTCCATCAGGATTATACAGGGCAGTAAGAGTCAAATCAAATCAAATCAAATTTATTTATATAGCCCTTCGTACATCAGCTGATATCTCAAAGTGCTGTACAGAAACCCAGCCTAAAACCCCAAACAGCAAGCAATGCAGGTGTAGAATCAAGGTGGCTAGGAAAAACTCCCTAGAAAGGCCAAAACCTAGGAAGAAACCTAGAGAGGAACCAGGCTATGTGGGGTGGCCAGTCCTCTTCTGGCTGTGCCGGGTGGAGATTATAACAGAACATGGCCAAGATGTTCAAATGTTCATAAATGACCAGCATGGTCTAATAATAATAAGTCAGAACAGTTGAAACTAGAGCAACAGCACAGTCAGGTAGACTGGGGACAGCAAGGAGTCATCATGTCAGGTAGTCCCACCCATTTGCCAAAGCACAGCCCCCACACCACTAGAGGGATATCTTCAACCACCAACTTACCATCAGACGTGTTAGATATCACAGGGTAGTTAGAGTCCATCAGGATACCACAGGGTAGCTAGAGTCCATCAGGATACCACAGGGTAGCTAGAGTCCATCAGGATACCACAGGGTAGCTAGAGTCCATCAGGATACCACAGGGTAGATAGAGTCCATCAGGATACCACAGGGTAGATAGAGTCCATCAGGATACCACAGGGTAGATAGAGTCCATCAGGATACCACAGGGTAGATAGAGTCCATCAGGATACCACAGGGTAGCTAGAGTCCATCAGGATACCACAGGGTAGCTAGAGTCCATCAGGATTACACAGGGTAGATAGAGTCCATCAGGATACCACAGGGTAGATAGAGTCCATCAGGATACCACAGGGTAGATAGAGTCCATCAGGATACCACAGGGTAGCTAGAGTCCATCAGGATACCACAGGGTAGCTAGAGTCCATCAGGATACCACAGGGTAGCTAGAGTCCATCAGGATACCACAGGGTAGCTAGAGTCCATCAGGATACCACAGGGTAGCTAGAGTCCAGGATACCACAGGGTAGCTAGAGTCCATCCGATACCACAGGGTATAGAGTCCATCAGGATACCACAGGGTAGCTAGAGTCCATCAGGATACCACAGGGTAGCTAGAGTCCATCACGATACCACAGGGTAGCTAGAGTCCATCAGATCCAGGGTAGCTAGAGGATACCACAGGGTAGCTAGAGTCCATCAGGATACCACAGGGTAGCTAGAGTCCATCAGGATACCACAGGGTAGCTAGAGTCCATCAGGATTACACAGGGTAGCTAGAGTCCATCAGGATACCACAGGGTAGATAGAGTCCATCAGGATACCACAGGGTAGATAGAGTCCATCAGGGGATAGAGTCCATCACCACAGGATACCACAGGGTAGCTAGAGTCCATCAGGATACCACAGGGTAGCTAGAGTCCATCAGGATACCACAGGGTAGCTAGAGTCCATCAGGATACCACAGGGTAGATAGAGTCCATCAGGATACCACAGGGTAGCTAGAGTCCATCAGGATATCACAGGTTTATTTATTTGGCCATTGCAATGTATTTGACCCCAGTATAGAGTCCATACTGACCTGTGTTGACCTGTGCATTTGACCCCAGTATAGAGTCCATACTGACCTGTGTTGACCTGTGTATTTGACCCCAGTACAGAGTCCATACTGACCTGTGTTGACTTGTGTATTTGACCCCAGTATAGAGTCCATACTGACCTGTGTTGACCTGTGTATTTGACCCCAGTATAGAGTCCATACTAACCTGTGTGACAGGGTCATATTTGACCCCAGTACAGAGTCCATACTGACCTGTGTTGACCTGTGTATTTGACCCCAGTATAGAGTCCATACTGACCTGTGTTGACCTGTGCATTTGACCCCAGTATAGAGTCCATACAGACCTGTGTATTTGACCCCAGTATAGAGTTCATACTGACCTATTTTTAATGTATCTGCCTGCTGGTACCATGGAACCAAATGGGAAAGTCCCCAAAAGTGTAAATTCCAGCTCACCTCAAATACTTTTCAAATGAGCTACTTGACACAGAGATGGAAGAGGAGGCCAGACATTTCATAAAGCTCCTTTTTTGGGGTTCATATACAGTCGATGAACTAAGTAGACCAGACGACAGAGCCAGCTGCTAATGCATTGGTGCCTATGGGAGAACACCCCTTAAGTAGACTGGAGAGGGAGAAGAAAAAAGATCTATGGTAAATGGCCTGAGTAAAGACATCTTCATTTATCCACCATCTTTGTTTGACCTATGTCATCTATGGCCTCTTCTTCTCTGTCTATGTCCCCTAGCTACAGTATATGTGTACATCATTATGAACAAGGCAGTTTAATCCACTGTTCCTAGGCCTTCATTGAAAATAATATTTTTTTCTTAACTAACTTGCCTATTTAAATACAGGTAAAATACAATATATATATATATATATATATATATATATATACAGTGCACACATAAAAAAAGGAATCTGACACAAACTTAAACTACTTACCTGGTAAGCCAATCACAGACTTTGTTGTTATGAAGGCCACACCAATAAAGTTGTCCTTCCAATAAAAGGAATCTAAATAGTTACCCAATTTTTAAATTGATGAACACGAGAGGGCAGTGTAGGACAAATTCTCTCAGGATTAATGATATAAATATATATATATATATTTGTCCTGCACTGCCCTCTAGTGTTCATCTATGTAACGTCTCCTCTCAGTGTGTGACGCAAGTCTAAAAGGCCCTTTAACGTCTGTTGTCTCTCTCATTGTTCATCAGAGAAAGAGAGTTGTGTTAACTGATCTCTCTGATTAGTCTATTATAACTTAACTTTCATAACTTTACATTTTTAAAGTTGTGTAACCATTTAGATTCCTTTTATTGGAGGGACAACTTTACTGGTGTGGCCTTCATAACAACAAAGCCTGTGATTGGCTTACCAGGTAAGTAGTTTAAGTGTGTGTCAGATTCCTCTTTTTTTTATGTGTGCACTGATCGAAAAAGAATCCAATCCAATCTGAAGGCCCCGTGCAGGATAACAAGGCCTACCAGTTACCTAGTAGGTTGCCTAGGGTTACAAAGGGTCTACACTTTTCAAACACACCTCACTGATTTCTTTGGTCAAAATGTATCTAATTCGATACAGTCCTAAACTAGTCTGTACCAGTGGTTCCCAACCTTTTTTGGTTATTGTACCACCAAATGAATGTACCCCTCCATGTGCATTTTATCAGTTGGCCTATGGCAGTGGAGGCTGGCTCATAATGACTGGAATGTGGTCAATGGAATGATATCAAACACATGAAAGACGTGGTTTCCAAGTGCTTGATACCACTCCGTTTGCTCCAGTCCAGACATTATTATGAGCCAACCTCCCATCAGCAGCCTCCACTGGCCTATTGTCTCATGAGTCTTCTCAGTTACCCCCTGTGGATAGGCCAAGGTCCTAGTACCCCTGGTTGTGAACCACTGGCCTATTGTCTCATGAGTCTTCTCACTTACCCCCCTGTGGATAGGACAAGGTCCTAGTACCCCTGGTTGTGAACCACTGGCCTATTGTCTCATGAGTCTTCTCACTTACCCCCTGTGGATAGGCCAAGGTCCTAGTACCCCTGGTTGTGAACCACTGGCCTATTGTCTCATGAGTCTTCTCACTTACCCCCCTGTGGATAGGCCAAGGTCCTAGTGCCCTGGTTGTGAACCACTGGCCTATTGTCTCATGAGTCTTCTCAGTTACCCCCCGTGGATAGGCCAAGGTCCTAGTACCCCTGGTTGTGAACCACTGGTCTATGTATTTATTTATTTAACCTTTACTTAACTAGGCAAGTCAGAAAGAACTAATTCTTATTTACAATGACGGTCTACCCAGGCCTAACCCTGACGACGCTGGACCAATTGTGCGCCGCCCTATGGGACTCCCAATCACGGCCGGTTGTGATACAGCCTGGAATGGAACCCGGGTCTGTAGTGACGCCTGTAGCACTGAGATGCCGATCCACTCCGTAGCCGCTAATCTATACTACAGTGTGTGCACATTTGTCTCTCAATGTGTAGCTTAAATAAAATGTCACAATATAACAACCAATATGTTAATCTTATTGAAATATAAAACATTCGTTACGTTACAAAATAAAAGTATCTTTCCAAGTTATTCCTTGAATGAAAATGTTAGACAGGAGAGCATTCCAGGGTTCCGCCCACTACCTTAACCGGAAGTTTAGCTTTTGTTGTCACACTGGAAGAAAATGGCTGCTGCTGTGAGTTTTTTTTCAATGAAGGCACTGAAATAATATCTTGTTTCTTGCATTGGAGTTACGATCTATAATAATGCAACTCGTAAGGCAAGTCCATATTCTAATGTTTAAGATTGAAGCTTCTTCATGCGTTTGTGTCTCAGCCGTTGTATTGCTAGCTAACTTTGGCAGCTTCCCAAGAAGCAAGCTAGCGATGCTAACGTTAGCCGGCTAGCCAGTCAGCGAGCTTGTTGCTCTGAACAAATCGCTTGTCTGTGAGCATAAAACTATCATCAAGTTTACTGGGTTTCATTAAAAACAACGCTGTTCCGTCAAAGTGTATGGATAGAAACTGGGTGACATTTCACAGCCATATATATTGTGCATCATTTAAGTTGATTATTTGCGAAATCGCCATACGAACATAATTATATATTACTTAACACTTACCAACCCGCTCAAACGGTCGGTGCCTGTCGTTTTGCTGCTGCTGTTGACTGTGTGTAGACTAGGTTTAACCCTGTGTGTGTGTGTGTGTGTGTGTGTGTGTGTGTGTGTGTGTGTGTGTGTGTGTGTGTGTGTGTGTGTGTGTGTGTGTGTGTGTGTGTGTGTGTGTACACACAGGGTTTGAATGGTCGCTATATGGAGGTGACGGTGTGCTAAGTCTCCTGCTGACCATCACTCACCCAAATACCGGTTGGCAGACCACAATGGTAAGCATCCCTTCCACTAACCCTCTGTCCATCTACCCCTTAATATATATATATCCATCTGTTTATCCCTCTATCCATTGATTTATCTATCTGTCGATCCAGCACTCTATGTGTCTATCTACGAACAGTAACGGATGACTACTGTTCTATTTGCAGCAACACGTTTTGGAATATGCATTGGATCGGGCTGAGGTAAGACTATGTCCTATTTATTCTGCAGGAACAAGTGTCTATAGGTGTTCATGCATATACATCTGACGTTGATGTATTTCATCTTCTTCAGTACATTGTTGAAAGTGCTCGTCAAAGGCCAGCGAAGAGGAGAGCCTCATCCGGAGGGAAGAAGAGTTTATACCAGAAACTATACGAGCTCTACATCGAAGAGTGTGACAAAGAACCAGAGCTCAAGGTAACCAGGTCGAAGTCAGAGTAGGTCGTGTAGAAAGCATTTGACAGACCTAATCATTGGACCCATTGACCTGTAGCTTGTGTTCATTAGGGCACACGTAGCAAAAAATGTGTTGTAACGGAAAATGAAAGCCAGGGTTCTTATTGGACAAGTTCACATCAGAAGCTACGTAGGAATGTGAATTGAATCATTATTTGTAAACCAATACCATTTATTGTTATGAATGATTTGCTGTTATGTGTAGAAGCTGCGTAGGAATGTGAACCTACTGGAGAAGCTAATGTGTCAAGAGTCCGTGTCGTGTCTGGTCGTCAACCTCTACCCTGGCAACCAGGGATACTCCCTCATGCTCCGCGGCAAGAATGGATCTGGTGAGAGCACTATCGATCAATCACTCTTATCAATTTATCAAATATTCACAATTAAGTTATTTGTCATGCAACATGTAGCAAAGATACTTGGCTTAAAAACCTCAAGAGGCCCAAGGTAAACTCTGTCCTGCATAAATCACTGCTATGTAGCGAGTATTGTAAACTCAGCCAAAAAAAGAAACATCTTCTCACTGTCAACTGCATTTATTTTTTAGCAAACTTAACGTGTAAATATTTGTATGAACGTAACAAGATTCAACAACTGAGACATAAACTGAACAAGTTCCACAGACATGTGACTAACAGAAATGGAATAATGTGTCCCTGAACAAAGGGGGGTCAAAATCAAAAGTAACAGTCAGTATCTGGTGTGGCCACCAGCTGCATTAAGTACTGCAGTGTATCTCCTCCTCATGGACTCCACCAGATTTGCCAGTTCTTGCTGTGAGATGTTACCCCACTCTTCCACCAAGGCACCTGCAAGTTCCCTGACATTTCTGGGGGGAATGGCCCTAGCCCTCACCCTCTGATCCAACAGGTCCCAGACGTGCTCAATGGGATTGAGATCCAGGCTCTTCGCTGGCCATGGCAGAACATTGACATTCCTGTCTTGCAGGAAATTACGCACAGAACGAGCAGTATGTCTGGTCGCATTGTCATGCTGGAGGGTCATGTCAGGATGAGCCTGCAGGAAGGGTACCACATGAGGGAGGAGGATGTCTTCCCAGTAACGCACAGCATTGAGACTGTCTGCAATGACAACAAGCTCAGTCCGATGATGCTGTGACACACCGCCACAGACCATGACAGACCCTCCACCTCCAAATCGATCCCGCTTCAGAGTACAGGCCTCGGTGTAACGCTCATTCCTTCGACGATAAACGCCAAATCCGACCATCACCCCATAGGCGACGTTGTTGCCGGTGATGTCTGGTGAGGACCTGCCTTACAACAGGCCTACAAGCCCTCAGTCCAGCCTCTCTCAGCCTATTGAGGACAGACTGAGCACTGATGGAGGGATTGTGCTCCTGGTGTAACTCAGGCAGTTGTTGTTGCCCTCCTGTACCTGTCCCGCAGGTGTGATGTTCGGATGTACCGATCCTGTGCAGGTTTTGTACCGATCCTGTGCCACTGCGAAGACGATCAGCTGTCCGTCCCGTCTCCCTGTGGCGCTGTCATAGGTGTCTCATAGTACGGACAGTGCAATTTATTGCCCTGGCCACATCTGTAGTCCTCATGCCTCCTTGCAGCATGTCTACGACACGTTCAAGCAGATGAGCTGTAGTGGTAACAGTGTGTTTCGACAGGGCAGTAGTGGTAACAGTGTTTCTACAGGGCTGTAGTGGTAACAAGGTGGTTCTACAGGGCTGTAGTGGTAACAAGGTGTTTCTACAGGGCTGTAGTGGTAACAAGGTGTTTCTACAGGGCTGTAGTGGTAACAGTGTGTTTCTACAGGGCTGTAGTAGTAACAGGGTGTATCTACAGGGCTGTAGTAGTAACAGGGTGTATCTACAGGGCTGTAGTGGTAACAGTGTGTTTCTACAGGGCTGTAGTAGTAACAGGGTGTATCTACAGGGCTGTAGTGGTAACAGTGTGTTTCTACAGGGCTGTAGTAGTAACAGTGTGTTTCTACAGGGCTGTAGTAGTAACAGTGTGTTTCTACAGGGCTGTAGTAATAACAGTGTGTTTCTACAGGGCTGTAGTAATAACAGTGTGTTTCTACAGGGCTGTAGTGGTAACAGTGTGTTTCTACAGGGCTGTAGTAATAACAGTGTGTTTCTACAGGGCTGTAGTGGTAACAGTGTGTTTCTACAGGGCTGTAGTAATAACAGTGTGTTTCTACAGGGCTGTAGTGGTAACAGTGTGTTTCTACAGGACTGTAGTAGTAACAGTGTCGCTTTGTTTGATTCAACTGCATAATGATGTCTCTCTCTTTCCCTCATCTCCCTCTCTCTCCCCATCTCTCTCTTTCCTCCCTCCCCCCTCTTCCCCCCTCTCTCTCTTTCCTCCCTCCCCCCTCTTCCCCCCTCTCTCTCTTTCCTCCCTCCCCCTCTTCCCCCCTCTCTCTGTAGACTCTGAGACGATCCGTCTGCCGTATGAGGAAGGCCAGCTGTTGGAGTACCTGGATGCTGAGGAGCTTCCTCCTATCCTGGTGGATCTCTTAGAGAAGTCCCAGGTGTGTGTTCCCTCTAACCCTCTGTCTCCGTGTCCCCGCTCTGGCTCCTTGTCTCCTCTCTGGCTCCTTGTCCCCTCTCTGGCTCCTTGTCTCCTCTCTGGCTCCTTGTCTCCTCTCTGGCTCCTTGTCTCCTCTCTGGCTCCTTGTCTCCTCTCTGGCTCCTTGTCCCCTCTCTGACTCCTTGTCTCCTCTCTGACTCCTTGTCCCCTCTCTGACTCCTTGTCCCCTCTCTGACTCCTTGTCCCCTCTCTGACTCCTTGTCCCCGCTCTGGCTCCTTGTCCCCTCTCTGGCTCCGTGTCCCCGCTCTGGCTCCTTGTCCCCTCTCTGTCTCCGTGTCCCCGCTCTGGCTCCTTGTCCCCTCTCTGTCTCCGTGTCCCCGCTCTGGCTCCTTGTCTCCTCTCTGGCTCCTTGTCTCCTCTCTGGCTCCTTGTCTCCTCTCTGGCTCCTTGTCCCCTCTCTGGCTCAGTGTCCCCTCTCTGGCTCCTTGTCCCCTCTCTGGCTCCTTGTCCCCTCTCTGGCTCCTTGTCTCCTCTCTGGCTCCTTGTCTCCTCTCTGGCTCCTTGTCCCCTCTCTGGCTCCTTGTCTCCTCTCTGGCTCCTTGTCCCCTCTCTGACTCCTTGTCCCCTCTCTGGCTCCTTGTCCCCTCTCTGGCTCCGTGTCTCCTCTCTGACTCCTTGTCCCCTCTCTGGCTCCTTGTCTCCTCTCTGGCTCCTTGTCTCCTCTCTGGCTCCTTGTCCCCTCTCTGGCTCCTTGTCCCCTCTCTGGCTCCTTGTCTCCTCTCTGGCTCCTTGTCTCCTCTCTGGCTCCTTGTCTCCTCTCTGGCTCCTTGTCTCCTCTCTGGCTCCTTGTCCCCTCTCTGACTCCTTGTCCCCTCTCTGGCTCAGTGTCCCCGCTCTGGCTCCTTGTCCCCTCTCTGGCTCCTTGTCCGCTCTCTGACTCCTTGTCCCCTCTCTGGCTCCTTGTCCCCTCTCTGACTCCTTGTCTCCTCTCTGGCTCCTTGTCCCCTCTCTGGCTCCTTGTCTCCTCTCTGGCTCCTTGTCCCCTCTCTGACTCCTTGTCCCCTCTCTGGCTCCTTGTCTCCTCTCTGGCTCCTTGTCTCCTCTCTGGCTCCTTGTCCCCTCTCTGGCTCCTTGTCCCCTCTCTGGCTCCTTGTCTCCCTCTGGCTCTCTCTGTCTCCTCTCTGGCTCCTTGTCCCCTCTCTGGCTCCTTGTCCCCTCTCTGGCTCCTTGTCTCTCCTGGCTCCTTGTCTCTGGCTCCTTGTCTCCTCTCTGGCTCCTTGTCTCCTCTCTGGCTCCTTGTCCCCTCTCTGACTCCTTGTCCCCTCTCTGGCTCAGTGTCCCCTCTCTGGCTCCTTGTCCCCTCTCTGGCTCCTTGTCCCCTCTCTGGCTCCTTGTCCCCTCTCTGGCTCCTTGTCTCCTCTCTGGCTCCTTGTCTCCTCTCTGGCTCCTTGTCCCCTCTCTGGCTCCTTGTCCCCTCTCTGGCTCCTTGTCTCCTCTCTGGCTCCTTGTCTCCTCTCTGGCTCCTTGTCCCCTCTCTGGCTCCTTGTCCCCTCTCTGGCTCCTTGTCCCCTCTCTGGCTCCTTGTCTCCTCTCTGGCTCCTTGTCTCCTCTCTGGCTCCTTGTCCCCTCTCTGACTCCTTGTCCCCTCTCTGGCTCAGTGTCCCCTCTCTGGCTCCTTGTCCCCTCTCTGGCTCCTTGTCCCCTCTCTGGCTCCTTGTCCCCTCTCTGGCTCCTTGTCTCCTCTCTGGCTCCTTGTCTCCTCTCTGGCTCCTTGTCTCCTCTCTGGCTCCTTGTCTCCTCTCTGGCTCCTTGTCTCCTCTCTGACTCCTTGTCTCCTCTCTGACTCCTTGTCTCCTCTCTGACTCCTTGTCTCCTCTCTGACTCCTTGTCTCCTCTCTGACTCCTTATCCCCTCTCTGACTCCTTGTCTCCTCTCTGACTCCTTGTCTCCTCTCTGACTCCTTGTCCAGGTGAACATCTTCCACTGTGGCTGTGTGGTAGCTGAGGTTCGAGACTACAGACAGTCTGGCAACACTAAGATGCCCTCCTTCCAGAGCAGACACGTCCTGCTACGACCCACCATGCAGGTAGGAACTAGCACTGCGTTCTAGAACCATAGAAATAGAAGAGGTAGAGCTGACACTATGCAGGTAGGAACTAGCACTGCGTTAGGGTGGTGGTGGTCATATGTAATCAGAATGATCGATCCTTACACTGTTGATACTATTTTCTGACCTTTGACCTCCCCAGACACTGATCTGTGACGTCCATGCCATGACCAGTGACCACCACAAATGGACTCAGGTGAGTTGCCGAGGTCATACAAACCTGGTCACACCATCAAAATGGTAATACTGTTCTCATTCCTCTCATATTCCCTTATCACCTGCCTCTCCCCTCTTCATCGATCTCTCTCTCCCCCTCTCCCCTCTCTCCCCTCTCTCCTCTCTCCTCTCTCCCCTCTCTCCTCTCTCCCCTCTCCTCTCTCCCCTCTCTCCTCTCTCTCCTCGCTCCCCCTCTCCTCTCTCCCCCTCTCCCCCTCTCCTCTCCCCTCTCTCCTCTCTCTCCTCTCTCTCCCTCCCTCTCCCCCTCTCCTCTCTCTCCTCTCTCCCCCTCCCCCTCTCTCCCCCTCTCCTCTCCCTCCCCTCTCCCCTCCCCCTCTCTCCCCCTCTCTCCTCTCTCTCCTCTCTCCCTCTCCCCTCTCTCCTCTCTCCTCTCTCCCCCTCTCCTCTCTCCCTCTCCCCCTCTCTCCCCTCTCTCCCTCTCTCCTCTCCCCTCTCTCTCCTCTCTCTCCCTCTCTCCCTCTCTCCCTCTCTCTCCCTTCTCTCCCTCTCTCCCTTCTCTCCTCTCTCCCTCTCTCCTCTCTCCCCTCTCTCCTCCTCTCTCCCTCTCCTCTCTCTCCCTCTCTCCCTCTCCCCTCTCTCTCTCCCCCCTCTCCCTCTCTCCCCTCCCTCTCTCCCCCTCTCCTCTCTCCCCTCCTCCCTCTCCCCTCTCCCCTCTCTCCCTCCCCCCTCTCCTCCTCTCCCTCTCCCCTCTCCCCTCTCCCCTCTCTCCCCTCTCTCCTCTCTCCCTCTCCCCTCTCCCTCTCTCCCCTCTCTCCCCTCTCCCCTCTCTCCCTCTCCCCTCTCTCCCCCTCTCCCCCTCCCTCTCCCTCTCTCCCTCTCTCCTCTCTCCCCTCTCTCTCCCCTCCTCTCCCTCTCCCCTCTCCCTCTCCTCCCCTCTCCTCCCTCTCTCCCTCCTCTCCTCCTCTCCCTCTCTCCCTCCTCTCTCCTCCCCCTCTCTCCCCTCTCCTCTCTCCCTCCCTCTCTCCTCTCTCCCTCTCCCTCCCCTCTCTCCTCTCCTCCTCTCTCCCTCTCCTCTCCCCTCCTCCTCTCCTCTCCTCCTCCCTCTCTCCCTCTCCTCTCCTCTCCCTCTCTCCTCTCTCCCCTCTCCTCTCCTCTCTCCTCTCTCCTCTCTCCCCTCTCCCCTCTCCTCTCTCCTCTCTCCCCTCCTCTCTCCCTCCCTCTCCCCTCCTCTCCCTCTCTCCCCTCCCTCTCTCTCCTCTCCTCTCCTCTCCTCTCTCCCTCTCCCTCTCCTCTCCTCTCTCCTCTCTCCTCTCCCCCTCTCCCTCCCTCCCTCCCTCCTCTCTCCTCCCCTCTCTCCCCCTCCTCTCCCCTCTCCCTCCTCTCCCCTCTCCCTCTCCCTCCCCTCCTCTCCCCTCTCCTCTCTCCTCTCTCCCTCTCTCCCTCCCTCTCTCCTCTCTCCTCTCTCCCTCTCTCCCCTCCTCCTCCTCTCCCTCCTCTCTCCCTCTCTCCCTCTCCCTCTCTCTCCTCTCTCCCTCTCTCCTCTCTCCCTCTCCCCTCTCCTCTCTCCTCTCCTCTCTCCCCTCTCCTCTCTCCCTCTCTCTCCTCTCCTCTCTCCCCTCTCTCCCTCTCCTCTCTCTCCCTCTCCCTCTCCCCTCTCCCTCTCCCTCTCTCCCTCTCCTCTCCCCTCTCCTCTCCCCCTCTCTCCCCTCTCCCTCTCCCTCTCTCCCTCCTCTCCTCCCTCTCCTCTCCCTCTCCCCTCTCTCCCTCCCCCTCTCCTCCCTCTCCCCTCTCCTCTCCCCCTCTCCCCTCCTCCTCCTCTCCTCTCTCCCCTCTCCTCTCTCCCTCTCTCTCTCCTCCTCTCCTCCTCTCCCTCTCCCTCTCCCCTCTCCTCTCTCCCTCTCCCTCCTCTCCCCTCCCCCCCCTCTCCTCTCCTCTCTCCCTCTCCTCTCTCCTCTCTCCTCTCTCCCCTCCTCCTCTCTCTCCTCTCTCCTCTCTCCCCTCTCCCCTCTCCCTCTCTCCCTCTCTCTCCTCTCTCCCTCCTCTCCCCCTCCTCTCCTCTCTCTCCCCTCTCCTCTCTCCCTCTCTCCTCTCTCCCTCCTCTCTCCCCCTCTCCTCCCCCTCTCTCCCCCTCCCTCCCCTCCTCTCTCCCTCTCCCCCTCTCCCTCCCCTCTCTCCCTCTCCTCTCTCCTCTCCTCTCTCCCCTCTCCCCCTCCCTCTCCTCTCCCCTCTCCTCTCTCTCCTCTCTCCTCTCTCCAGGACGATAAGTTCCAGTTGGAGAGCCAGTTACTGCTGGCCACAGCTGATCCTCTGTGTCTGGATCCATCTCTCTCTGTCACCTGTACAGCCAACCACCTGCTCTATAACAAGCAGAAGATGAACACTCACTCTATGAAACGGTACACACAGAGAGACACATAGAGAGACGCGCAGACGCACACAGAGAGAGACGCGCAGACGCACACAGAGAGAGACCCGCAGACGCACACAGAGAGAGACCCGCAGACGCACACAGAGAGAGACGCGCAGACGCACACAGAGAGAGACGCGCAAACACACACAGGGAGAGACCCGCAAACACACACAGAGAGAGACCTAAAAACACACACAGAGAGAGACCTAAAAACACACACAGAGACCTAAAAACACACAGAGAGATACCTAAAAACACACAGAGAGATACCTAAAAACACACAGAGAGAGACCCACAAACAAACAGAGAGACCTAAAAACACAAACAGAGATACCTAAAAACACGCTATGAAACACACAGAGAGAGACCTAAAAACACGCTATGAGACACACAGAGAGAGACCTAAAAACACGCTATGAGACACACAGAGAGAGACCTAAAAACACGCTATGAGACACACAGTGTTTCTCCTCTCTCCGTAGTTGTTTTAAGCGTCACTCTCGGGCGGCGTTGAACCGTCAGCAGGAGCTGTCCTACCTGCCCATGCCCCCCCAGCTGCGTCTCTATGACTACCTGCAGAGGAGGAAGGAGAGGAAGCCGGCCCCCTCGATAGACCTGAAGTTCCCCAAGGCCGGAAGCGTGAGATCACATTACACTCTGTACACTGCCACCTGTAGATAGACCGCCTCTAGATAGACCACCTCTAGAATGACCACACGACCACCTCTAGATAGACCACCTCTAGAATGACCACCTCTGGAATGACCACACTACCACCTTTAGATAGACCGCCTCTAGATAGACCGCCTCTAGATAGACCACCTCTAGAATGACCACCTCTAGATCGACCACCTCTAGATAGACCACCTCTAGATAGACCGCCTCTAGATAGACCACCTCTAGAATGACCACACTACCACCTCTAGATAGACCGCCTCTAGTTAGACCGCCTCTAGATAGACCGCCTCTAGATAAACCGCCTCTAGATAGACCGCCTCTAGATAAACCGCCTCTAGATAGACTGCCTCTAGATAGACCACCTCTAGATAGACCCCCTCTAGATAGACCCCCTCTAGATAGACCACCTCTAGAATGACCACACTACCACCTCTAGATATACCACCTCTAGATAGACCGCCTCTAGATAGACCACCTCTAGATAGACCACCTCTAGAATGACCACACTACCACCTCTAGATAGACCGCCTCTAGATAGACCACCTCGAGATCTACCACCTCTAGATAGACCACCTCGAGATCTACCACCTCTAGATATAACACCTCGAGATAGACCACCTCTAGAATGACCACACTACCACCTCTAGATAGACCACACTACCACCTCGAGATAGACCACCTCTAGAATGACCACACTACCACCTCTAGATAGACCACACTACCACCTCGAGATAGACCACCTCTAGAATGACCACACTACCACCTCTAGATAGACCACGCTACCACCTCTAGATAGACCACGCTACCACCTCTAGATAGACCACGCTACCACCTCTAGATAGACCACGCTACCACCTCTAGATAGACCACGCTACCACCTCTAGATAGACCACGCTACCACCTCTAGATAGACCACGCTACCACCTCTAGATAGACCACGCTACCACCTCTAGATAGACCACGCTACCACCTCTAGATAGACCACGCTACCACCTCTAGATAGACCACGCTACCACCTCTAGATAGACCACGCTACCACCTCTAGATAGACCACGCTACCACCTCTAGATAGACCACGCTACCACCTCTAGATAGACCACGCTACCACCTCTAGATAGACCACGCTACCACCTCTAGATAGACCGCCTCTAGAATGACCACACTACCACCTCTAGATAGACCACACCAACAGACTGATCTCTCTCCGCTGTTCTCCTGTCTTTCTCCCTCCCTCATTTACAGTGTGTGGACATGTGGAAGCAGAGCAACTGCCAGCTGACTGTCCCCAAGGAGATTGATGTAAGTCACACTCTCTCTCGCCTTGTCAAACACCCCAACCTGTCTGTCAGTCAGTGACTGGTACTCTTCAGATATGGACCAAGGTTGGGGTCAATACCAATTGAACTCAGTCAATTCAGGAAGTGATTTGAATTAAAAATTCCCCAAAATGGGAAAAACTTTTGACGTAAAATACCTTCTTCTTATTCAGAAGTCATTTGAAAATAGATTTCCCTTTTTTTTTCCAATCATTGAATTGGAAATTTCACTTTACTTCTTGAATGGACTGACTTCAATTGAAATGAATCCAAACCCTTAAATGAACCGTTTGGTCTTCGTAACTCAGACTCTCTCTGTGTTCCCAGGTGGAGAAATATGCAGTGGTGGAGAAGTCTGTGAAACTGGAGGAATCTCAACCCACTGTATGGCCTGCAGAGGTAAGACTTCCTGGTGTCACACTCTTTATCTTCCCCCTGTTACAGATCTAAGTAATTAAACACCGGCATCATCTCAAAAGACCACAACAAGCTGCTGCAAATCTCATTTTATCACAGAAGATGTGTTTCCTGTCAGCTTTGATCAAAAAACGGTACCAGAGGACCAAGGTTTCTCCTCACTTCCTGGTGTCACACCCACGGAACAGGAAGTGATAAGATGATTGTACGTTTGAGTGTGAGGTTGGGGGTAAGACCCAGAGGACCAAGGTGTCTCTTTTTTGAACTTCCTTGTGTCACACCTGTTCTCTTCCCCCATAACAGGAAGTGATAGATGACTATACGTTTGAGTGTGAGGTCGGGGGTAAGACCCAGAGGACCAAGGTGTCCATCTTCCAGTCGGTGGGCGACCCTCTGGTCTACGGAAAGATCTACTGCGCCAAACAACCCAAAGTTGAGGAGGACAGCAGCGACCTTCAGATCCTACACCCATCGTAAGAAGGGGGGGGGGGGTGAGGAGGACAGCAGCGACCTTCAGATAGATCCTACACCCATCGTAAGAAGGGGGGGGGGGGGGTGAGGAGGACAGCAGCGACCTTCAGATCCTACACCCATCGTAAGAAGGGGGGGGGGGGTGAGGAGGACAGCAGCGACCTTCAGATCCTACACCCATCGTAAGAAGGGGGGTTGAGGAGGACAGCAGCGACCTTCAGATCCTACACCCATCGTAAGAAGGGGGGTTGAGGAGGACAGCAGCGACCTTCAGATCCTACACCCATCGTAAGAAGGGGCGGGGGGGTGAGGAGGACAGCAGCGACCTTCAGATCCTACACCCATCGTAAGAAGGGGGCGGGGGGGTGAGGAGGACAGCAGCGACCTTCAGATCCTACACCCATCGTAAGAAGGGGGTTGAGGAGGGCAGCAGCGACCTTCAGATCCTACACCCATCGTAAGAAGGGGTTGAGGAGGACAGCAGCGACCTTCAGCTCCTACACCCATCGTAAGAAGGGGGCGGGGGTGAGGAGGACAGCAGCGACCTTCAGATCCTACACCCATCGTAAGAAGGGGGGTTGAGGAGGACAGCAGCGACCTTCAGCTCCTACACCCATCGTAAGAAGGGGGCGGGGGGGTGAGGAGGACAGCAGCGACCTTCAGCTCCTACACCCATCGTAAGGACAGTAGGGGGGTGCAACGCGGCAGAGGACAATTTAATGTAACATTCTAGACACAGAATATTTTA
The DNA here is from genome assembly GCF_036934945.1 of Oncorhynchus masou masou. NCBI lineage: Eukaryota > Metazoa > Chordata > Actinopteri > Salmoniformes > Salmonidae > Oncorhynchus > Oncorhynchus masou. The sequence goes on from NC_088219.1 coordinate 6,885,479, forward strand.
ACTTAGATAGTTTTTTTCTTGTCTTTTTCCCCCACCAGTTTCCTAATCGGCTCGAAGATGGATGCCAATCGGTAAGTGGACCAACAGTGACTGTGTGCTTTCTGAACATCTGTTCTGTGCTGTCGGCTGTTTGAGTTGATTAGGATCCCTGTGGAAAAGGCTCGTCTTCCTGGGGTCGAAATACTTAACGGTTTACGTTGAAAGACAGTGGTAGACAGTTAGACATTTACAGACCGTTAAAATACCTAAAAGGTAACGCATTTAACTTTCAATAGGCACTTATTCAATAAGTTATTGGATCGGTATCTGTCCAGTCATATGGTTGTCTGTTGTTGACTGTGTTGTTGACTGTGTTGTTGACTGTGTTGTAGGCTGTTGACTGTGTTGTAGACTGTTGACTGTTGTTGACTGTGTTGTGGGCTGTTGACTGTTGTTGACTATAATGTAGGCGGTTGACTGTGTTTTGGGTGGTTGACTGTTGTTGACGATGTTGTAGACTGTTGACGATGTTGTAGACTGTTGACTGTGTTGTTGACTGCTGTTGACTGTTGTTGACTGCTGTTGACTGTTGTTGACTGCTGTTGACTGTTGTTGACTGCTGTTGACTGTGTTGTTGACTGCTGTTGACTGTTGTTGACTGCTGTTGACTGCTGTTGACTGTGTTGTTGACTGCTGTTGACTGTTGACTGTGTTGTAGGTTGTTGACTGCTGTTGACTGTTGACTGTTGTAGGTTGTTGACTGTTGTAGGCTGTTGACTGTTGTTGACTGCTGTTGACTGTGTTGTTGACGATGTTGTAGACGGTTGACTGTGTTGTAGGCGGTTGACTGTGTTGTAGGCTGTTGACTGTGTTGTAGGCGGTTGACAAAAAATGTTGCTTTTCCGAGGTTCCTGTCCCAGTATAAGGGTGTGTATGAGTCAGACGTGATGTGTGTGTGTGTGTTTCTAGGTTCCTGTCCCAGTATAAGGGTGTGTATGAGTCAGACGTGATGTGTGTGTGTGTGTGTTTCTAGGTTCCTGTCCCAGTATAAGGGTGTGTATGAGTCAGACGTGATGTGTGTGTGTGTGTTTCTAGGTTCCTGTCCCAGTATAAGGGTGTGTATGAGTCAGACGTGATGTGTGTGTGTGTGTTTCTAGGTTCCTGTCCCAGTATAAGAGTGTGTGTGAGTCAGACGTGATGTGTGTGTGTGTGTTTCTAGGTTCCTGTCCCAGTATAAGGGTGTGTATGAGTCAGACGTGAAGTGCCAGGTGAAGATGTCTCATAACTCAGGATTCGTGGGACGGAACCGGCTCTCACCCGGCAGAGAGACAGAGGTACACGTACCACAACACACACACACACTTGTCGTGACGATCATTGATGTGATGACTGTTATTATGGAACAATTAACTCATTAGGAATTTGGGGCACCACGGGAAAAGTTTGTTTCCCGAATTAACTATGTAGACATATCAGTCATCAATTCATAATTTCCTCACATTAGTCATCAATGAATAATTTTCCTGCGTTTCAGGGTCGTGATCAAACCGTAGACCTCAGCTGCAGCTTGTGGCCCTTCTCGTCTGATATGTTCACTCTAAACTCAAATGCTTTAAACCCTCGGGTAGAAAGGGGGTGTGTTTACGTCTTGCTGACATGCTCTCTGGGTTCCCTGGGGGCGTAGCTAGTTACGAGGCAAGGTATCACAATTTACTATGATCTCGTTTAGAGAACTAAAATCACAATCTTATCGTCACCACAACAACAACAACGTTCTCTTTTATCCTGGATATTTTCCACGCAACGTAAAGTATGTAAACATATGATATACACCGTATGAAAACTCTTGAAGTTACCATGTTTTCGTTACAATGTCTTCATGCAACTTTTAATGACATCACAAAATAGACATTCATTTTCCACGTTCCATCTCTCATCATTATCAATGTTTGGAGGATGAAATATATTGTCCCGGTGTCCATTGTTTGATGTTGTAGTTTCTGGTGGTAAACTTATGATAAGGAACACAGACTTTCCGATCACTCAAACTAGGCCCCCTTTTAGGCCCCCGAAAAGGAATCGTCTGCTGCCTCTCTCTCTCCCCCGCGGGAGAGAGAGAGAGAGAGATCTCTGTAGAGCTGATCCACTGAAACCTGATCCTCACAAGGAGAGTCATGACACACTATAGAACCGGCTCTCACCAAGCAGAGAGACGGAGCTGGTTGATGTTGTTGATTCACCTAAAGCCCGTTGTGTGTCCTCAGGCGGATGGTCTACCAGCCCTGGTTCAGTCGTCGGGTGTGTTGGGGAAGGGGGTGAAGCACCGGCCTCCCCCTATCAAACTACCATCCGCGTCGGGCAGCAGCTCCACGGGTAACTCACTCTCTAACCAGCCTGGAGGTCCGGGGCTGCATCTCATTCCACAAAGTTGTTGTTCCCGATCTCACATCTGATTGGTGCTAACTCCTATTCTCCCCCTCTCTCTCTCACCTCTCCCCCTTCCTCACCCTGCTTCCTCTCTCTCTCTCCCTCCCCTCCTCCACCCCACCTCCTCTCTCTCTCTCCCTCCCCTCCTCCACCCCACCTCCTCCTCTCTCCATATCTCTCTCTCCAGGTAACCTGTATAGTTCAGCCCAGGCTACCAGTGGTCTCCTTAAGTGTCCTACGCCCCCCCCGGGAACAGGCCCCGGCTCATCCAAGCCCCAGTCTCTGAGTAGGAAGCACTCTGTGGAGCTGGGGCAGGGGTTACAGCTGGGGGGGCAGTTAGGACAGGTGGGGTTGTTGTCCCCGGTAGCCCTATCTCCCATGGGGACGACACAGAGTGAGTACCTGGCCAGTCTGTCTGTCAGTCAGTCTCTGTCTGTCAGTCAGTCTGTCAAACAGTCTCTGTCAAACAGTCTCTGTCAAACAGTCTCTGTCAAACAGTCTCTGTCAAACAGTCTCTGTCAAACAGTCTCTGTCAAACAGTCTTTGTCAAACAGTCTTTGTCAAACAGTCTTTGTCAAACAGTCGCTGTCAAACAGTCGCTGTCAAACAGTCTCTGTCAAACAGTCTCTGTCAAACAGTCTCTGTCAAACAGTCTTTGTCAAACAGTCTCTGTCAAACAGTCTCTGTCAAACAGTCTCTGTCAAACAGTCTCTGTCAAACAGTCTCTGTCAAACAGTCTTTGTCAAACAGTCTTTGTCAAACAGTCTCTGTCAAACAGTCTCTGTCAAACAGTCTCTGTCCTATCTGACCTGTCAGTCTGTCAAACAGTCTATCAGCCAGTCTATCATGCCTTGGTATTAGAGCCCCTGCCAGAGGCTATACGTACCCAGGAAGGTCTATCATGCCTTGGTATTAGAGCCCCTGCCAGAGGCTATACGTACCCAGGGAGGTCTATCATGCCTTGGTATTAGAGCCCCTGCCAGAGGCTATACGTACCCAGGAAGGTCTATCATGCCTTGGTATTAGAGCCCCTGCCAGAGGCTATACGTACCGAGGAGGTCTATCATGCCTTGGTATTAGAGCCCCTGCCAGAGGCTATACGTACCCAGGGAGGTCTATCATGCCTTGGTATTAGAGCCCCTGCCAGAGGCTATACGTACCCAGGAAGGTCTATCATGCCTTGGTATTAGAGCCCCTGCCAGAGGCTATACATACCCAGGAAGGTCTATCATGCCTTGGTATTAGAGCCCCTGCCAGAGGCTATACGTACCCAGGGAGGTCTATCATGCCTTGGTATTAGAGCCCCTGCCAGAGGCTATACATACCCAGGGAGGTCTATCATGCCTTGGTATTAGAGCCCCTGCCAGAGGCTATACGTACCCAGGAAGGTCTATCATGCCTTGGTATTAGAGCCCCTGCCAGAGGCTATACGTACCCAGGGAGGTCTATCATGCCTTGGTATTAGAGCCCCTGCCAGAGGCTATACGTACCCAGGAAGGTCTATCATGCCTTGGTATTAGAGCCCCTGCCAGAGGCTATACGTACCCAGGAGGTCTATCATGCCTTGGTATTAGAGCCCCTGCCAGAGGCTATACGTACCCAGGAAGGTCTATCATGCCTTGGTATTAGAGCCCCTGACAGAGGCTATACGTACCCAGGAAGGTCTATCATGCCTTGGTATTAGAGCCCCTGCCAGAGGCTATACGTACCCAGGAAGGTCTATCATGCCTTGGTATTAGAGCCCCTGCCAGAGGCTATACATACCCAGGAAGGTCTATCATGCCTTGGTATTAGAGCCCCTGCCAGAGGCTATATGTACCCAGGAAGGTCTATCATGCCTTGTTATTAGAACCCCTGCCAGAGGCTATACGTACCCAGGGAGGTCTATCATGCCTTGGTATTAGAGCCCCTGCCAGAGGCTATACGTACCCAGGGAGGTCTATCATGCCTTGGTATTAGAGCCCCTGCCAGAGGCTATACGTACCCAGGAGGTCTATCATGCCTTGGTATTAGAGCCCCTGCCAGAGGCTATACGTACCCAGGACAAGTGTCAGATTGGAAAAGAAACCCACATTATGTCTCTATATGCAGATGATATTTAACTATTCACTTAACTATTCCCATTGCTATTGGTTTAGCTCTTTTTATCAAATCAAACTTTTTTCGTCACAGGCGCCGACTACAACAAGTGTAGACTTTACCGTGAAATGCTGAATACAACAAGCGTAGACTTTACCGTGAAATGCCGAATACAACAAGTGTAGACTTTACCGTGAAATACTGAATTCAACAAGTGTAGACTTTACCGTGAAATGCCGAATACAACAAGTGTAGACTTTACCGTGAAATGCCGAATACAACAAGTGTAGACTTTACTGTGAAATACAGAATACAACAAGCGTAGACTTTACTGTGAAATGCGGAATACAACAAGCGTAGACTTTACTGTGAAATGCCGAATACAACAAGTGTAGACTTTACTGTGAAATGCTGAATACAACAAGCGTAGACTTTACTGTGAAATGCTGAATACAACAAGCGTAGACTTTACCGTGAAATGCTAACTTTACCGTGAAATGCTGAATACAACAAGCGTAGACTTTACTGTGAAATGCTAACTTACAAGCCCTTAACCAACAGTGCAGTTCAAGAAGAGTTAAGAAAATATTTACAAAATAAACTAAAGTAAAAAGTAACACAATAACAAGGCTATATACAGGGGGTACCGAGTCAATGTTTATTGAGGTAATTTGTACATGTAGGTAGGTGTAAATGAACTATGCATAGAAGTTAAACAGCGAGTAGCAGCAGTGTACAAAACTAATGGGAGGGGGGGTCAATGTAAATAGTCCGGTGGCCATTTGATTAATTGCTCAGCAGTCTTATGTTTTGGGGGTAGAAGATGTTAAGGAGACTTGGACCTTGGCGCCCCGGCACCGCTTCCTGTGTGGTCGCAGAGAGAACAGTCAATGACTTGGGTGATTGGAGTCTCTGACAATTTTTTGGGGCTTCCCTCTGACACCGCCTGGTATAGAGGTCCTGGATGCCAGGAAGCTTGGCCCCAGAGATGTACTGGGCCGTACGCACTACCCTCTGTAGTGTCTTACGGTCGGATGCTGAGCGGTTACCATACCAGGCGGTGATGCAACCACTCCGGATGCTCTCGGTGGTGCAACCACTCCGGATGCTCTCGGTGGTGCAGCTGTGTAACCTTTTGAGGATATGGGGACCCATGCCTAATCAAAATTAATTTGGGGTTACAAAATGTATTTGAATAAGTCAGAAGCTATGCCCTCTAGGGAGCTTGAGTGACAACAACAGTTCGAATGACTTCACGTTCAATTGGACAAATGTATTTTTTTGTGTATCTTGGTGTAAAAACATTTTAAGAACTTCAACCTGTCCAACAGCAGCTTTGTACCTGGAGGGCAGTTAAGGAAGACCTAGACAGATGGATGGACTTGACATTATCACGGTTGGGTAGAATTAATCTGATCAAAATGATCTGTATCCTGGTTGCATTTTATATACAGTGGGGCAAAAGTATTTAGTCAGCCACCAATTGTGCAAGTTCTCCCACTTAAAAAGATGAGAGAGGCCTGTAATTTTCATCATAGGTACACTTCAGTTATGACAGACAAAATGAGGGGGAAAAAATCCAGAAAATCACATCGTAGGATTTTTAAGGAATTTATTTGCAAATTATGGTGGAAAATAAGTATTTGGTCACCTACAAACGAGCAAGATTTCTGGCTCTCACAGACCTGTAAATTCTTCTTTAAGAGGCTCCTCTGTCCTCCACTCGTTACCTGTATTAATGGCACCTGTTTGAACTTGTTATCTGTATAAAAGACACCTGTCCACAACCTCAAACAGTCACACTCCAAACTCCACTATGGCCAAGACCAAAGAGCGGTGAGCAAAAATCCCAGAACCACATAACCCAATACAAAAATCCCAGAACCACATAACCCAATACAAAAATCCCAGAACCACATAACCCAATACAAAAATCCCAGAACCACATAAACCCAATAAAAAAATCCCAGAACCACATAACCCAATACAAAAATCCCAGAACCACATAAACCCAATAAAAAAATACCAGAACCACATAAACCCAATACAAAAATACCAGAACCACATAAACCCAATACAAAAATCCCAGAACCACATAAACCCAATAAAAAAATACCAGAAACACATAAACCCAATACAAAAATACCAGAAACACATAAACCCAATACAAAAATACCAGAAACACATAAACCCAATACAAAAATACCAGAAACACATAAACCCAATACAAAAATACCAGAACCACATAAACCCAATACAAAAATACCAGAACCACATAAACCCAATACAAAAATACCAGAACCACATAAACCCAATACAAAAATACCAGAACCACATAAACCCAATACAAAAATACCAGAACCACATAAACCCAATAAAAAAATACCAGAACCACATAAACCCAATACAAAAATACCAGAACCACATAAACCCAATACAAAAATACCAGAACCACATAAACCCAATACAAAAATACCAGAACCACATAAACCCAATACAAAAATCCCAGTGGACAATCTCCTGCTGAAAGACTTAAACACTGTATCTCTTCATATTATGCTGTTATGCATTACAATGTTGAAAGTTGCTCAAGTGCTCTGATTAGGGGAAGCTGGGGAGAGGCCCAGAAATCGCCTTGGACAAAGGCTGTGCTCGAGGCAAGACAACTGTTCACCTGCAATGTATGAATATGCAAAGGCTTCATAGGACTCCCAGTATATGGAATAACAGGTTTCATAGGACTCCCAGTATATGGAATAACAGGGTTCATAGGACTCCCAGTATGTGGAATAACAGGGTTCATAGGACTCCCAGTATATGGAATAACAGGGTTCATAGGACTCCCAGTATGTGGAATAACAGGGTTCATAGGACTCCCAGTATGTGGAATAACAGGGTTCATAAGACTCCCAGTATATGGAATAACAGGGTTCATAGGACTCCCAATATGTGGAATAACAGGGTTCATAGGACTCCCAGTATGTGGAATAACAGGGTTCATAGGACTCCCAGTATATGGAATAACAGGGTTCATAGGACTCCCAGTATATGGAATAACAGGGTTCATAGGACTCCCAATATGTGGAATAACAGGGTTCATAGGACTCCCAGTGTATGGAATAACAGGGTTCATAGGACTCCCAGTATATGGAATAACAGGGTTCATAAGACTCCCAGTATATGGAATAACAGGGTTCATAGGACTCCCAGTATATGGAATAACAGGGTTCATAGGACTCCCAGTATGTGGAATAACAGGGTTCATAGGACTCCCAGTATATGGAATAACAGGGTTCATGAGACTCCCAGTATATGGAATAACAGGGTTCATAAGACTCCCAGTATATGGAATAACAGGGTTCATAGGACTCCCAGTATATGGAATAACAGGGATCATAGGACTCCCAGTATATGGAATAACAGGGTTCATAAGACTCCCAGTATATGGAATAACAGGGTTCATAAGACTCCCAGTATATGGAATAACAGGGTTCATAGGACTCCCAGTATATGGAATAACAGGGTTCATAGGACTCCCAGTATGTGGAATAACAGGGTTCATAGGACTCCCAGTATGTGGAATAACAGGGTTCATAGGACTCCCAGTATGTGGAATAACAGGGTTCATAGGACTCCCAGTATATGGAATAACAGGGTTCATAGGACTCCCAGTATATGGAATAACAGGGTTCATAGGACTCCCAGTATGTGGAATAACAGGGTTCATAGGACTCCCAGTATGTGGAATAACAGGGTTCATAAGACTCACAGTATATGGAATAACAGGGTTCATAGGACTCCCAATATGTGGAATAACAGGGTTCATAGGACTCCCAGTATGTGGAATAACAGGGTTCATAGGACTCCCAGTATATGGAATAACAGGGTTCATAGGACTCCCAGTATATGGAATAACAGGGTTCATAGGACTCCCAATATGTGGAATAACAGGGTTCATAGGACTCCCAGTGTATGGAATAACAGGGTTCATAGGACTCCCAGTATATGGAATAACAGGGTTCATAAGACTCCCAGTATATGGAATAACAGGGTTCATAGGACTCCCAGTATATGGAATAACAGGGTTCATAGGACTCCCAGTATGTGGAATAACAGGGTTCATAGGACTCCCAGTATATGGAATAACAGGGTTCATAAGACTCCCAGTATATGGAATAACAGGGTTCATAAGACTCCCAGTATATGGAATAACAGGGTTCATAGGACTCCCAGTATATGGAATAACAGGGTTCATAGGACTCCCAGTATGTGGAATAACAGGGTTCATAGGACTCCCAGTATGTGGAATAACAGGGTTCATAGGACTCCCAGTATGTGGAATAACAGGGTTCATAGGACTCCCAGTATATGGATTAACAGGGTTCATAGGACTCCCAGTATATGGAATAACAGGGATCATAGGACTCCCAGTATATGGAATAACAGGGTTCATAAGACTCCCAGTATATGGAATAACAGGGTTCATAAGACTCCCAGTATATGGAATAACAGGGTTCATAGGACTCCCAGTATGTGGAATAACAGGGTTCATAGGACTCCCAGTATGTGGAATAACAGGGTTCATAGGACTCCCAGTATATGGAATAACAGGGTTCATAGGACTCCCAGTATGTGGAATAACAGGGTTCATAGGACTCCCAGTATATGGAATAACAGGGTTCTGAGGACTCCCAGTATGTGGAATAACAGGGTTCATAGGACTCCCAGTATATGGAATAACAGGGTTCATAGGACTCCCAGTATATGGAATAACAGGGTTCATAGGACTCCCAGTATATGGAATAACAGGGTTCATAGGACTCCCAGTATATGGAATAAAATGAAAGCAGAATTATCTGATGCCTGCTGGAAGTGGAAGAAGAATAAAGGTCCTCATGGCCATCTGTTATTCACCATTAAGAATGGACTCGTGGCCATCTGTTATTCACCATTAAGAATGGACTCATGGCCATCTGTTATTCACCATTAAGAATGGACTCGTGGCCATCTGTTATTCACCATTAAGAATGGACTCATGGCCATCTGTTATTCACCATTAAGAATGGACTCGTGGCCATCTGTTATTCACCATTAAGAATGGACTCGTGGCCATCTGTTATTCACCATTAAGAATGGACTCGTGGCCATCTGTTATTCACCATTAAGAATGGACTCGTGGCCATCTGTTATTCACCATTAAGAATGGACTCGTGGCCATCTGTTATTCACCATTAAGAATGGACTCATGGCCATCTGTTTGTCACCATTAAGAATGGACTCATGGCCATCTGTTATTCACCATTAAGAATGGACTCGTGGCCATCTGTTATTCACCATTAAGAATGGACTCGTGGCCATCTGTTATTCACCATTAAGAATGGACTCGTGGCCATCTGTTATTCACCATTAAGAATGGACTCGTGGCCATCTGTTATTCACCATTAAGAATGGACTCGTGGCCATCTGTTATTCACCATTAAGAATGGACTCGTGGCCATCTGTTATTCACCATTAAGAATGGACTCGTGGCCATCTGTTATTCACCATTAAGAATGGACTCGTGGCCATCTGTTATTCACCATTAAGAATGGACTCGTGGCCATCTGTTTTTCACCATTAAGAATGGACTCGTGGCCATCTGTTATTCACCATTAAGAATGGACTCGTGGCCATCTGTTATTCACCATTAAGAATGGACTCGTGGCCATCTGTTTTTCACCATTAAGAATGGACTCGTGGCCATCTGTTTTTCACCATTAAGAATGGACTCATGGCTCTCTGTACTGGGTGTCCCATATTGTCGTTGGGAACAGGCCCTTACACTTACCTTACACAGCTCAATCTTCTTTAAAAAATGACTCTGTGCCCTGCAAATGCCTTCTCTGACCCCCTCTGCTCTCCCCCTCTTCACCCTGACCCTCTCTTCTCTCCCCCTCTTCACCCTGACCCTCTCTTCTCTCCCCCTCTTCATCCTGACCCTCTCTTCTCTCCCCCTCTTCACCCTGACCCTCTCTTCTCTCCCCCTCTTCACCCTGACGCTCTCTTCTCTCCCCTCTTCACCCTGACGCTCTCTTCTCTCCCCCTCTTCACCCTGACCCTCTCTTCTCTCCCCCTCTTCACCCTGACGCTCTCTTCTCTCCCCCTCTTTTAACCCCCACCCCCTCTTCTTCCTGACTCTTCTCTCCCCTCTCCTCTCCCTGCCCCCCCCCTTCCCTCCGACTCTCCTTCTTGACTCTCTCTTTTCTCCCTGTCTTGTCTCTGACCTCTCAGGATCGGGGACCCCCAAACCCTCCACCCCCACCAGCACCCCTGTTCCACCCCTCACCCCGCCGACTCCCTCCTCTCCCTCTGTCCCCTCCCGTCCTCTGTCCCCCCCGCCCCCGGAGCCCCAGGCCCTCCTGGCTCCGTACCCTCAGCAGCAGCTGTCCCTGTCCCAGCCTTTGCCCATCATGACCATCCCTCTTCCCACCATGGGAACCTCCATCACAACGGGGACCAGCTCCTCTCAGGTCATGGCTAACCCTGCTGGACTCAACTTCATCAACGTGGTGGGATCTGTCTGGTAAGGACTGACACAGTCTCGTGGTTCTTAATCCTCTCCTCGGGGATCCCCAACTCTTCCACGTATTTAATCTATTCCAGAGTTAGCGAAACCTGATTCCATTCCTCAACTAATCATCCAGCGTCTGACTAGGTGAATCAGGTAAACTAGTTCACGGCTACAACAACGTCGTGAAATGTCTACTTCCTCTATCCGTTTTGATACGGGTTCTGTTTCTCTGTAGACACGAGGATCTGTCTGGTAAAGCTTCTGACTGGAGACACTAGACTTAAAGCATTGTCTCTCACTATGACTGTCACTTGCAGTCTGTACTCCATCGGTCTCCTCTCTCTTCCTGCTCGTTGCTCATATACAGTGGGGCAAAAAAGTATTTAGTCAGCCACCAATTGTGCAAGTTCTCCCACTTAAAAAGATGAGAGAGGCCTGTAATTTTCATCATAGGTACACTTCAACTATGACAGACAAAATTAGAAAAAAAATCCAGAAAATCACATTGACCAAATACTTATTTTCCACCATAATTTGCAAATAAATTCATAAAAAATCCTACAATGTGATTTTCTGGATTTTTTTTCTCATTTTTCTGTCATAGTTGAAGTGTATCTATGATGAAAATTACAGGCCTCTCTCATCTTTTTAAGTGGGAGAACTTGCACAATTGGTGGCTGACTAAATACTTTTTTGCCCACTGTAGGTCTGCAGGGTGGTACAATGCAGCCTCTTCTTCATCTCTGAAATATTATTAATACACCTCAAGGTCTTTTAAACCAAGACATTTCTCATGACCTCTTTGGGTTTTGTCTCTCTCTCTCCCTGTCTCTTTCTCTCCCTGTCTCTTTCTCTCTCTCTCTCTCTGTCTCTCTCCCTGTCTCTTTCTTTCTCCCTGTCTCTCTCTCCCTGTCTCTTTCTCTCCCTGTCTCTTTCTCACTCTCTCCGTGCCTCTCTCTCCGTCTCTGTGTCTCTCCTTGTCTTTCACTCTCTCTCTCCGTGTCTCTCTCTCCATCTCTCTCTCCGTGTCTCTCTCTCTCCGTGTCTCTCTCTCTCCGTGTCTCTCTCTCCATCTCTCTCTCCGTGTCTCTCTCTCTCCGTGTCTCTCTCTCCATCTCTCTCTCCGTGTCTCTCTCTCTCCGTGTCTCTCTCTCCATCTCTCTCTCCGTGTCTCTCTCTCCGTGTCTCTCTCTCTCCGTGTCTCTCTCTCCGTCTCTCTCTCTCCGTGTCTCTCTCTCTCTCACTCCATGTGTCTCAGCAGTCCCCAGACTCTGATGAATTCTAGTCAAATGTTGGGTCCTGGTCTCAACCTGAGTGGTCTAGGAGGACTGATGCCTACCATGCAACCAACCACACAAACAGGTATAAAACACACACACACACACACTGCCTACCACAGAGACTGATGCAACACACTGCCTACCACAGAGACTGATACAACACACTGCCTACCACAGAGACTGATACAACACACTGCTTACCACAGAGACTGATACAACACACTGCCTACCACAGAGACTGATACAACACACTGCCTACCACAGAGACTGATACAACACACTGCTTACCACAGAGACTGATACAACACACTGCCTACCACAGAGACTGATACAACACACTGCCTACCACAGAGACTGATACAACACACTGCTTACCACAGAGACTTATACAACACACTGCCTACCACAGAGGCTGATACAACACACTGCCTACCACAGAGACTGATACAACACACTGCCTACCACAGAGACTGATACAACACACTGCCTACCACAGAGACTGATACAACACACTGCCTACCACAGAGACTGATACAACACACTGCCTACCACAGAGACTGATACAACACACTGCCTACCACAGAGACTGATACAACACACTGCCTACCACAGAGACTGATACAACACTGCCAGCTGTCTCATCATGTGTGTTTGTGTTCCCCAGGGAGTCCATTTGGTTTGAACACTAGTCCAGGCCTGAGACCCCTCAACCTGCTACAGGTACCACTTCCTCCTCCACTCCTCTCTCTCTCCCTCCTCCTCTCCCTCGCTCTCTCTCTCCCACCTCCACCCCTCCTCTCTCTCTCTCTCCTCCTCCCCTCCTCTTCACACTGTGACAATGGGCTGAATCCCAAACTTGAGATCTAACCTTCTGTTTCTCCTTCTTCCCTTCATCTCTCTTCTTTTGTCCCTCTCTCTCCCCCCCTCCCTTCCATCCTCCCCCCTCCCTTCCATCCTCCTCCCCCTCCCTTCCATCCTCCTCCTCCTCCCTTCCATTCTCCCCATCTCTCTCCCCCTCCTCTTCCTCCTCCCCATCTCTCTTCTCCTCCTCTTCCTCCTCCCCATCTCTCTCCCCCTCCTCTTCCTCCTCCCCATCTCTCTCCCCCTCCTCTTCCTCCTCCCCATCTCTCTCCCCCTCCTCTTCCTCCTCCCCATCTCTCTCCCCCTCCTCTTCCTCCTCCCCATCTCTCTCCCCTCCTCTTCCTCCTCCCCATCTCTCTCTTCCTCCTCCCCATCTCTCTCCCCCTCCTCTTCCTCCTCCCCATCTCTCTCCCCTCCTCTTCCTCCTCCCCCATCTCTCTCCCCCTCTTCTTCCTCCTCCCCCATCTCTCTCCCCCTCTTCTTCCTCCTCCCCATCTCTCTCCACCTCCTCTTCCTCCTCCCCCATCTCTCTCCGCCTCCTCTTCCTCCTCCCCCTCCTCTTCCTCCTCCCCTATCTCCCCCCCTTCCTCCTCCTCCACCGCTCTCCTCCTCCCCCATCTCCCCCTCCCTCCTCCTCCTCCCTTCTTTCTCCATCTCTCTCCTCCTCCTCCACCCCATCTCTCTCCTCCTCCTCCTCCTCCCCATCTCTCTCCTCCTCCCACATCTCTCTCCCCCTCCTCTTCCTCCTCCCCATCTCTCTCTCTCTCCCCCTCCTCTTCCTCCTCCCCCATCTCTCTCCCCCTCCTCTTCCTCCTCCCCATCTCTCTCCCCATCTCTCCCCCTCCTCTTCCTCCTCCCCATCTCTCTCCCCCATCTCTCTCCCCCCTACTCTTCCTCCTCCCATCTCTCTCCCCCTCCCTCTTCCTCCTCCCATCTCTCTCCCCCTCCTCTTCCTCCTCCCCATCTCTCTCCCCCTCCTCTTCCTCCTCCCCATCTCTCTCCCCCTCCCTCCCTCCTCCTCTTCATCCTCCCCCCTCCTCTTCCTCCTCCCCATCTCTCTCCTCCTCCTCCTCCTCCTCCTCCCCATCTCTCTCCTCCTCCCCCATCTCTCTCCTCCTCTTCATCCTCCCCCTCCTCTTCCTCCTCCCCATCTCTCTCCTCCTCCTCCTCCTCCTCCCCATCTCTCTCTCTCCCTCCTCCTCTTCATCCTCCCCCCTCCTCTTCCTCCTCCCCATCTCTCTCCTCCTCCTCCCCATCTCCTCTCCTCCTCCCCCCATCTCTCTCTCTCCCTCCAGATCCCTACAGGTCCTCTGATCTTTAACTCTCTGCAGCAGCAGCAGCTCTCCCAGTTCTCTCCTCAACAGAGTCAGTCTGCTACGTCCAGCCCACAGCAGCAAGGAGACATGGTATGACACACACACACACACACACACCTTCTGCCTCAGTCAGTCTGCTACGTCCAGCCCACAGCAGCAAGGAGACATGGTATGACACACACACACACACACCTTCTGCCTCAGTCAGTCTGCTACGTCTAGCCCACAGTAACCTCGTCCAAAGGCTATTGTTCACAGCACATATACACTACCGGTCAAAAGTTTTAGAAGACCTTCTCATTCCAGGGTTTTTCTTTATTTGAACTATTTTCTACATTGTAGAATCATAGTGAAAAACTATGAAATAACACATGGAATCATGTAGTAACCAAAAAAGTGTAAAACAAATGAAAATATATTTTATATATGAGACTCTTCAAATAGCCACCCTTTGCCTTGATGACAGCTTTGCACACTATTGACATTCTCCTAACCAGCTTCACATGGAATGCTTTTCCAACAGTCTTGAAGGAGTTCCCACATATGCTGAGCACTTGTTGGCAGCTTTTCCTTCACTCTGCGGTCCGACTCCTCCCAAAACATCTCAATTGGGTTGAGGTTGGGTGATTGTGGAAGCCAGGTCATCTGATGCAGCACTTCATGACTCTCCGTCAAATAGCCCTTACACAGCCTGTAGGTGTGTTGTGTCATTGTCCTGTTGAAAAACAGATGATAGTCCCACTAAGCCCAAACCAGATGGGATGGCGTATCGCTGCACGGTGGGAACCACAGATGCGGAGATCATCCGTTCACCTGCTCTGCGTCTC
Source organism: Oncorhynchus masou masou (assembly GCF_036934945.1). Classification (NCBI taxonomy): domain Eukaryota; kingdom Metazoa; phylum Chordata; class Actinopteri; order Salmoniformes; family Salmonidae; genus Oncorhynchus; species Oncorhynchus masou. The sequence goes on from NC_088219.1 coordinate 6,900,798, forward strand.
ACAAAGACACGGCGGCTGGAACCAAAAATCTTCAATTTGGACTTCAGACCAAAGGACTGACTTCCACCGGTCTTTTTATTTATTTGACCTTTATTTAACGAGGCACGTCAGTTAAGAACAAATTCTTATTTTCAATGACGGCCTAGGAACAGTGGGTTAACTGCCTGTTCAGGGGCAGAACGACAGATTTGTACCTTGTCAGCTCGGGGGTTTGAACTTGCAACCTTCCGGTTATTAGTCCAACGCTCTAACCACTAGGCTACCCTGCTGCCCCAATGTCCATTGCTGTGGGCTAATGTCCATTGCTCGTGTTTCTTGGCCCAAAAGCACCTCTCTTCTTCTTATTAGTGTCCTTTTAGTAGTGTTTTGTTTGCATTGATTTGACCATGAAGGCCTGAGTCACACGGTCTCCTCTGAACAGTTGATGTTGAGATGTCTGTTACTTGAATTCTGTGAAGCATTTATTTGGGCTACAATTTCTGTGGTGCAATTAACTCGAATGAACTTATCCTCTGCAGCAGAGGGAACTCTGGGTCTTCCTTTCCTAGTGGCGGTCCTCATGAGAGACAGTTAACTCGAATGAACTTATCCTCTGCAGCAGAGGTAACTCTGGGTCTTCCTTTCCCGTGGCTGTCCTCATGAGAGCCAGTTTCATCATGGCGCTTGATGGGTTTTTACGACAGCACTTGAAGAAACTTTCAAAGTTCTTGAAATGTTCCGCATTGACTGACCTACATGTCTTAAAGTAATGATGGACTGTCGTTTCTCTTTGCTTATTTGAGCTGTTCTTACCATAATATGGACTTGATCTTGTACCAAATAGGGTTATCTTCTGTATACCACCCCTACCTTGTCACAACACAACTGATTGGCTCAAATGCATTAAGAAGGAAAGAAATTCCACAAATTAACTTTTAACAGGGCACAATTGAAATGCATTCCAGGTGACTACCTCATGAAGCTGGTTGAGAGAATGCCAAGAGGTGCAGAGCTGCCATCAAGGCATAGAGTGGCTACTTTGAAGAATCTCAAATATAAAATATATTTTGATTTGTTTAACACTTGTTTTGGTTACTTTGATGATTCCATGTGTGCTATTTCATAGTTTTGATGTCTTTACGATGTAGAAAATAGTATAAAATAAAGAAAAACCCTTGAATGAGTAGGTGTTCTAAAACCTTTGAACGGTAGCGTAAGTAATGATATTAAGCCCACAGCAACAGAGACACAGTACGACACACATCTTTCTCTGTGGTGATGACCTCTAACCTTTGCCCTGGTTTTAGGGTGATCAGGGGTCAGACCAGGGTATGGGTGCTCAACAGACTGCTGTCATCAACCTGACTGGAGTAGGAAGCTTTAAGTCCCCACAGACAGCAGGTAGGACACACACACTCTAATACACACTCTGCTTCTGTTTCTCTCTCGCTCTCTCTCTCACTCTCTGTCGCTCTCACTCTCTCTCTCTGTCGCTCTCACTCTCTCTCTCTGTCGCTCTCACTCTCTCTCTCTGTCGCTCTCACTCTCTCTCTCTCTGTCGCTCTCACTCTTTCTCTCTGTCGCTCTCTCTCTCTGTCGCTCTCACTCTGTCGCTCTCACTCTCTCTCTGTCGCTCTCACTCTCTCTCTGTCGCTCTCACTCTCTCTCTCTGTCGCTCTCTCTCTCTCTGTCGCTCTCACTCTCTCTCTGTCGCTCTCTCTCTGTCGCTCTCACTCTCTCTCTGTTGCTCTCACTCTCTCTCCCTGTTGCTCTCTCTCACTCTCTCTCTCTCCCTGTCTCTCTCTCTCTCTCTCCCTGTCTCTCTCCCTGTCGCTCTCTCCCTGTCGCTCTCTCTCTCTCTCTCTCTCCCTGTCGCTCTCACTCACACACACACACACACAAACTCTTCATCGCTTACACAATCTCTCTCTTTGTAAATGTTTTCCTCTTTCTTCAGTAACACGACTTGTAGTTTTTCACCAGTCAAACTGATAACAACCAGACATTACTGAGGCGTTATCAAATGTAGGACTGCAGCACTGACCCAACGGTGAGAAGTTCATCGTTCAAAAGCAATGTGTTAAGTGCAACATTTACCATAAACCTCTTTGATTAGTAAACTGAGCGATATGTAAATAGTTGCCTCTTTACGAGGCACATTGTTAAATAAAAGTCCCTCACTGTAGATCTCATACACAATATATTCAAAAGTATGTGGACACCCCTTCACATTTAGTGGATTCTGTTATTTCAGGAACACCCATTTCTGATAGGTGTATCAAACCGAGAACACAGCCATGCGATCTCCATAGACAAACATTGGCAGTAGAATGGCCTTACTGAAGAGCTCAGTGACTTTCAACGTGGCACCTTCATAGGATGCCACCTTTTACAAAAAAGTAAATTTGTCAAATTCCTGCCCTGCTAGAGCTGCCCCGGTCAACTGTAAGTGCTGTTATTGTGTAGTGGAAATGTCTTGGAGAAACAACGGCTCAGCCTCTAATTGGCAGGCCATACAAGCTCACAGAACGGGACCTCCGAGTGCTGAACTGCGTAGGGTGTAAAAATCGTCCGTCATTGGTTGTCCTCACTACCGAGTTCCAAACTGCCTCTGGAAGCAACATCAGCACAAGAACTGTTAGTCGGGAGCTTCATGAAATGGGTTTCCATGGCCGAGCAGCCGCACACAAGCCTAAGATCACCATGCACAATGCCAAGTGTCAGCTGGAGTGGTGTAAAGCTCGCCGCCATTGGACTCTGGAACAGTGGAAACGCGTTCTCTGGAGTGATGAATCACGCTTCACCATCTAGCAGTCCCACGGACTAATCTGGGTTTGGTGGATGCCAGGAGAACGCTACCTGCCCCAATTCATAGAGCTAACTGTAAAGTTTGGTGGAGGAGGAATAACGGTCTGGGTTGTTTTTCATGGTTCAGGCCCCTTAGTTCCAGTGCAGTGAAATCTTATCACTACAGCGTACAATGACATTCTAGACAACTCTGTTCTTCCAACTGTGGCAACAGTTTGGGGAAGGCCCTTTCCTGTTTCAGCATAACAATGCCCCATGCACAAAGCACGGTCCAAACACAAATGGTTTGTCTTGGCCTCCCGGGTGGCGCAGTGGTCTAAGGCACTGCATCGCAGCATCGCAGTGCTAGCTGTACCACCAGAGACTCTGGGTTCGAGCCCAGGCTCTGTCGCAGCCGGCCGCGACCGGGAGGTCCGTGGGGCGACGCACAATTGGCCCAGCGTCGGAGGGTTTGGCCGGTAGGGATATCCTTGTCTCATCATGCACTAGTGACTCCTGTGGCGGGCCGGGCGCTAACCAAGGCTGCCAGGTGCACGGTGTTTCCTGGCTACCGGGTTGGATGCGCGCTGTGTTAAGAAGCAGTGCGGCTTGGTTGGGGGTTGGAGGACGCATGACTCTCGACCTTTGTCTCTCCCGAGCCAGTACGGGAGTTGTAGCGATGAGACAAGATAGTAACTACTAAAAACAATTGGATACCACAAAATTGGGGAGAAAAAATGGGATAACATTTTAAAATGGTTTGTCAAAAATGGTGTGGAAGAACTTGACTGGCCTGCACAGAGCCCTGACCTCAACCACATGGAACACCATTGGGATGCCGATTGTGGACCAGGTCTAATCGCCAAACATCAGTGCCCAACCTCACCCGCAGAAATCTTCCAACATCTTTTTTTATTTTTATTTTACCTTTATTTAACCAGGTAAGTCAGTTAAGAACAAATTCTTATTTTCAATGACGGCCTGGGAACAGTGGGTTAACTGCCTGTTCAGGGGCAAAACGACAACCTTCCGGTTACTAGTCCAACGCTCTAACCACTAGGCTACCCTGCCGCCCCAAGTCTAGTGAAACTTCTTCCCAGAAGAGTGGAGGAAAGCAGCAAAAGGGAGGGGACCAACTCCATATTAATGGCCATGATTTTGGAATGAGATGTTCCTCATGCAGGTGTCCACATACTTTTGGTCATGTAGTGTATCAGTGTCGCTCACTGTAGATCAAAACCTGATATCTATTTACTACAGTAGAAAAGCATCAGACCAGTCATGCTGTTCTGCTCTGTTCTGGAGTGTGTTTGTAAAGTAACCTGTCAAAGGTCAAACTGATGTAATAAGTCAAAGGTCAAACGACACCCCCCCCCCCCCCACTTCTCTGCTACATTCTCTCCTTTTTTTGTTTCTGTTTCCTCCCAACCCCCCCTTCTTTTTCCCCTCCCTCTTTCCCTCCTTCCTCTTTTTCCACCCTTCCACTCCTCCTTCTGTCCTCCCCCGCTTTGTCGTCTATCCTTCTCTCCTCCCTCCTCTTTCCATCCTCCCTCTCCTCTTCTATCCCTCCCTCTTTCCCTCCTTCCTCCTTTTCCACCCTTCCACTCCTCCTTCTCTCCTCCCTCCTCTTCTCCTCCCTCCCTCCTTCCCTCTTTCCATCCTCCCTTTTCCTCTCCTCTTCTATCCCTCCCTCTTTCCCTCCTTCCACCTTTTCCACCCTTCCACTCCTCCTGTCCTCCCCTGCTGTCCTCCCCTCCCTCCTTCCTTCCCTCTTTCGTCTCTTCTATCCTTCTCTCCTCCCTCCCTCTTCTCTCCTCTCCCTCCCCCTCCTTCCCTCTTTCCATCCTCCCTCTTCCTCTCCTCTTCTATCCCTCCCTCTTTCCCTCCTTCCTCCTTTTCCACCCTTCCACTCCTCCTTCTGTCCTCCCCTGCTTTGTCGTCTATCCTTCTCTCCTCCCTCCTCTTCTCCTCCCTCCCTCCTTCCCTCTTTCCATCCTCCCTCTTCCTCTCCTCTTCTATCTTTCCCTCCTTCCTCCTTTTCCACCCTTCCACTCCTCCTTCTGTCCTCCCCCGCTTTGTCGTCTATCCTTCTCTCCTCCCTCCCTCCTTCCCTCTTTCCATCCTCCCTCTTCCTCTCCTCTTCTATCCCTCCCTCTTTCCCTCCTTCCTCCTGTTCCACCCTTCCACTCCTCCTTCTGTCCTCCCCTGCTTTGTCGTCTCACCAACTGATCCTCTCCTCTACCTATATCCCCCTGTTTTCCTTTGCTACACCGTGACCTGGCTTCATCCCTCTCTCCCTCCCCTGCCATCCCTAACTGCCCCCTCGTTCTCGCTCCTGCCTCCCTCCTCTCCTTCTCCCTCCCTCTTTCCATCCTCTCTCCTCCCTCCCTCCTCTTCTCCTACCTCCCTCCTTCCCTCTTTCCATCCTCTCTCCCTCCTCTTCTCCTCCCTCCCTCCTTCCCTCTTTCCATCCTCCCTCTCCTCTTCTATCCCTCCCTCTTTCACACCTTCCTCTCCTCCCTCCTCTCCCTCCCTATTTCCATCTTCCTCTCTTCCTCCCTCCTCTCTTCCTCCCTCTTCTCTTCCTCTCTTCCTCCCTCCCTCCTCTCTTCCTCCCTCCCTCCTCTCTTCCTCCCTCCCTCACTCTTCCTTTCCTCCCTCCCTCCCTCTTCCTTTCCTCCCTCCCTCTCCCTTTCCTCTCTTCCTCCATCCTCTCTTCCTCTTCTCCATCCTCTCTTCCTCTTCTCCATCCTCTCTTCCTCTTCTCCATCCTCTCTTCCTCTTCTCCATCCTCCCTCTTCCTTTCCTCCCTCTTCCTTTCCTCCCTCTTCCTTTCATCCCTCCCTTCCTCCATCCTCTCTTCCTCCATCCTCTCTTCCTCCATCCTCTCTTCCTCCATCCTCTCTTCCTCCATCCTCTCTTCCTCTTCTCCATCCTCTCTTCCTCTCCTCCCACCCTCTCCTCCACCCTCCCTCTCTTCCTCCCCTCCCTCTCCTCCCACCCTCTCCTCCCTCCCTCCCTCCCTCCCTCCTCTCCTCCCTCCATACTGTACTGTAGTGCTGTCCTAGTTAGGCTGTGGTCTGGATGGCTCTGGTCCCCCCCTGCCTTCCTCTCCTCCCTCTCCTCCTCTCCTCCCTCCATACTGTACTGTAGTGCTGTCCCAGTTAGGCTGTGGTCTGGATGGCTCTGGTCCCTTCCTCTCCTCCCTCCCTCCTCTCCTCCCTCCATACTGTACTGTAGTGCTGTCCCAGTTAGGCTGTGGTCTGGATGGCTCTGGTCCCTCCCTCCCTCCTCCTCTCCTCCCTCCCTCCCTCCTCTCCTCCCTCCATACTGTACTGTAGTGCTGTCCCAGTTAGGCTGTGGTCTGGATGGCTCTGGTCCCTCCCTCCTCCTCTCCTCCCTCCCTCCCTCCTCTCCTCCCTCCATACTGTACTGTAGTGCTGTCCCAGTTAGGCTGTGGTCTGGATGGCTCTGGTCCCCCCCTGCCTTCCTCTCCTCCCTCTCCTCTCCTCCCTCCATACTGTACTGTAGTGCTGTCCCAGTTAGGCTGTGGTCTGGATGGCTCTGGTCCCCCCCTGCCTTCCTCTCCTCCCTCCATACTGTACTGTAGTGCTGTCCCAGTTAGGCTGTGGTCTGGATGGCTCTGGTCCCTCCCTGCCTTCCTCTCCTCTCCCTCCTCCTCTCCTCCCTCCATACTGTACTGTAGTGCTGTCCCAGTTAGGCTGTGGTCTGGATGGCTCTGGTCCCTCCCTGCCTTCCTCTCCTCCCTCCCTCCTCTCCTCCCTCCATACTGTACTGTAGTGCTGTCCCAGTTAGGCTGTGGTCTGGATGGCTCTGGTCCCTCCCTCCCTCCCTGTATATCTATGTTATACAGTCTGTATGTATAGATATTGTATATCTATTATACATATCTATACATATAGACTGTATATCTATATTATACAACTATATACATGTACAATATATAGATATACAGTCTGTATGTATAGACATGTATAATATAGATATACAATATATAGATATACAGTCTATCTATGTTATACAGTCTTTATGTATAGATATGTATAACATAGACTGTATATCTATATATTGTATATCTATATTGTACATGTCTATACATACAGACTGTATATCTATAATTATGCACCTATATACATAGACTGTGTATTTATATATTCTATATCTATAGTATACATATCTGTACATACAGACTGTATATCTATAATTATGCCCCTATATACATAGACTGTATATCTATAATTATGCACCTATATACATAGACTGTATATCTATATTATACATATCTATACATCTATATTATAGATATTAATACATACAGACTGTATATCTATAATTATACACCTATATACAGTTGAAGTCGGAAGTTTACATACAGTTAGGTTGGAGGCATTTAATCTCATTTTTCATCCACTCCACAAATGTCTTGTTAACCAAATTATAGCTTTGGCAAGTCGGTTAGGACATCTACTTTGTTCATGACACAAGTCATTTTTCAAACAATTGTTCACAGACAGATTATTTCACTTATAATTCACTGTATCACAATTCCAGTGGGTCAGAAGTTTACATACACTAAGTTGACTGTGCCTTTAAACAGCTTGGAAAATTCCAGAAAATGATGTCATGGCTTTACAAGCTTCTGATAGGCTAATTGACATACTTTGAATCAATTGGAGGTGTACATGTGGATGTATTTCTAGGCCTACCTTCAAACTCTGCTTGACATCATGGGAAAATCAAAAGAAATCAGCCAAGACCTCAGAGAAATGTCCTTTGACATTGGAGAAATGTCCTCTGGTCTGATGAAAGAAAATAGGAACTGTTTGGCCATAATGACCATCGTTATGTTTGGAGGAAAAAGGGGAAGCTTGCTAGCTGAAGAACACCATCCCAACCGTGAAGCACGGAGGTGGCAGCATCATGTTGTGGCGGTGCTTTGCTGCAGGAGGGACTGGTGCACTTCACAAAATAGATGGCATCACGAGGAAGAAAATTATGTGGATATATTGAAGCAACATCTCAAGACATCAGTCAGGAAGTTCAAGCTTGGTCACAAATGGGTCTTCCAAATGGACAATGACCCCAAGCATACTTCTGAAGTTGTGGCAAAATGGCTTAAGGACAACAACGTCAAGGTATTGAAGTGGCCATCACAAAGCCCTGACCTGAATCGTATAAAACATTTGTGGGCAGAACTGAAAAAGTGTGTGCGAGCAAGGAGGCCTACAAACCTGACTCAGTTACATCAGCTCTGTCAGGAGGAATGTGCCAAAATTCACCCAACTTATTGTGGGAAGCTTGTGGAAGGCGACCTGAAACATTTGATCCGAGTAAAACAATTTAAAGGCAATGCCACCAAATACTAATTGAGTGTATGTAAAAGTCTGACCCACTGGGAATGTAAACAAAATAAATTAAAGCTGAAATAAATCATTCTCTCTACTATTATTCTCACATTTCACATTCTTAAAATAAAGTGGTGATCCTAACTGACCTAAAACAGGGAATTTTTACTAGGATTAAATGTCAGGAATTGTGAGTTTTTAAATGTATTTGTCTAAGGTGTATGTAAACTTCCGACTTCAACTGTACATACAGACGATATCTATAATTATACACCTATATACATATCACGGTTTATTGGTCACATACACATGTTTATCAGATGTTACTGCTGGTTGTAGCAAAATGCTTGTGTTCCTAGATCCAACAGTGCAGTAGTATCTAACCATTCACAATAATACACACACACACACACACACACACACACACACACACACACACACACACACACACACACACACACACCTAAAAGTAAAAGAATGGAATTAGGAAATATATAAATATTAGATTGAGCAATGTCCGAGTGGCAATGACTAAAATACAGTAGAATAGAATACAGTAGAATAGAATACAGTAGAATAAAATACAGTAGAATAGAATACAGTAGAATAGAATACAGTAGAATAGAATACAGTAGAATAGAATACAGTAGAATAGAATACAGTAGAATAGAATACAGTAGAATAGAATACAGTGGAATAGAATACAGTAGAATAGAATACAGTAGAATAGAATACAGTAGAATAGAATACAGTAGAATAGAATACAGTGGAATAGAATACAGTAGAATAGAATACAGTAGAATAGAATACAGTAGAATAGAATACAGTATATACATATGAAATGAGTAAAGCCCTATGTAATCATTACACATCTATATTATACATGTCTATACATACGGACTACATATCTATACATACATACTGTATATCTATAGTATACATGTCTATACATACGGACTGTATATCTATAGTATACATATCTATACATACAGACTGTATATCTATAGTATACATGTCTATACGTACGGGCTGTATATCTATAGTATACATATCTATACATACAGACTGTATATCTATAGTATACATGTCTATACATACAGACTGTATATCTATAGTATACATGTCTATACATATAGACTGTATATCTATAGTATACATGTCTATACATACAGATTGTATATCTATAGTATACATGTCTATACGTACGGACTGTATATCTATAGTATACATGTCTATACGTACAGACTGTATATCTATAGTATACATGTCTATACATACGGACTGTATATCTATAGTATACATGTCTATACATACGGACTGTATATCTATAGTATACATGTCTATACATACAGACTGTATATCTATAGTATACATGTCTATACATACAGACTGTATATCTATAGTATACATGTCTATACATACGGACTGTATATCTATAGTATACATGTCTATACATACGGACTGTATATCTATAGTATACATGTCTATACATACAGACTGTATATCTATAGTATACATGTCTATACATACAGACTGTATATCTATAGTATACATGTCTATACGTACGGACTGTATATCTATAGTATACATGTCTATACGTACGGACTGTATATCTATAGTATACATGTCTATACGTACGGACTGTATATCTATAGTATACATGTCTATACGTACGGACTGTATATCTATAGTATACATGTCTATACGTACGGACTGTATATCTATAGTATACATGTCTATACATACGGACTGTATATCTATAGTATACATGTCTATACATACGGACTGTATATCTATAGTATACATGTCTATACATACGGACTGTATATCTATAGTATACATGTCTATACATACGGACTGTATATCTATAGTATACATGTCTATACATACGGACTGTATATCTATAGTATACATGTCTATACATACGGACTGTATATCTATAGTATACATGTCTATACATACGGACTGTATATCTATAGTATACATGTCTATACATACGGACTGTATATCTATAGTATACATGTCTATACATACGGACTGTATATCTATAGTATACATGTCTATACATACGGACTGTATATCTATAGTATACATGGCTATACATACGGACTGTATATCTATAGTATACATGGCTATACATACGGACTGTATATCTATAGTATACATGTCTATACATACGGACTGTATATCTATAGTATACATGTCTATACATACAGACTGTATATCTATAGTATACATGTCTATACATACAGACTGTATATCTATAGTATACATGTCTATACATACAGACTGTATATCTATAGTATACATGTCTATACGTACGGACTGTATAGTTGTATTATACATATCTTTCCTTTACATAGACTGACGAGGTGAAAGCTATGACCCTTTATTGATGTCACTTGTTAAATCCACTTTAATCACTGTAGATGGAGGGGAGGAGAGAGAGGGGAGGATTTTTAAGCCTTGAGACAATTGAGACATGGATTGTGTATGTGTGCCATTCCGAGGGTGAATGGGCAAGACAAAATATTTAAGTGCCTTTTTAAACGGGGTATGGTCGTAGGTGCCAGGTGCACTGGTTTGAATCAAGAACTATGCTCAACAGTTCCCCGTGTGTATCAAGAGTGGTCCACCGCCCAAAGGACATCCAGCCAACTTGACTCCAATGCTTTCCACAGTTGTGTCAACATGGGCCAGCATCCCCGTGGAATGTTTTCGACATCTGGTAGAGCCCATGCCCCCTGATGAATTGAGGCAGTCCTGGGGGGAAAGAGGGTGCAGACCTGCCAACATGCACGCATTTTGCGTACCAACTACGCAATTATCTGTCCATGTACGCAGATACCGATCCTTGACTTCGGCGATGTCATTTACAAAATAGCCTCCAATACTCTACTCAGCAAACTGGATGTAGTCTATCACAGTGCCGTCCGTTATGTAACCAAAGCCCCATACACTACCCACCACTGTGACCTGTATGCTCTCGTTGGCTGGCCCTCGCTACATACTCGTCGCCAAACCCACTGGCTCCAGGTCATCTATAAGTCTTTGCTAGGTAAAGCCCCGCCTTATCTTAGCTTACTGGCTACCATAGCATCTCCCACTCGTAGCACGCGCTCCAGCAGGTATATCTCACTGGTCATCCCCAAAGCCAACACTTCCTTTAGCTGCCTTTCCTTCCAGTTCTCTGCCTCCAATGACTGGAACGAATTTCAAAAATCACTGAAGCTGGAGACTTATATCTCCCTCTCTAACTTTAAGCATCAGCTGTCAGAGAAGCTTACCGATATCACTATCAACCTGATAGATTGTATCTATGTAATTATGATCCACATCACGCAAAAGCATTACAAAAGTATAATTTAAATAAATATAAACATCTTGGCATTTAAATGGAGACGGGAGTTTAGAAGACAGCGCGATGAAGAGTGAATGCGTGTCCGGTATTAACTATAGAGGCAGTCTATAGACACGAACAGCGCAATGAAGAGTGAATGCATGTCCGGTATTAACTATAGAGGCAGTCTAGACACACGAACAGCGCGATGAAGAGTGAATGCGTGTCCGGTATTAGCTATAGAGGCAGTCTAGACACACGAACAGCGCGATGAAGAGTGAATGCGTGTCCGGTATTAACTATAGAGGCAGTCTATAGACACGAACAGCGCGATGAAGAGTGAATGCGTGTCCGGTATTAGCTATAGAGGCAGTCCATCGCGCTGTTCGTGTCTATAAAGAGTGAATGTGTGTCCGGTATTAGCTATAGAGGCAGTCTAGACACACGAACAGTGCGATGAAGAGTGAATGCGTGTCCGGTATTAACTATAGAGGCAGTCTAGACACACGAACAGCGCGATGAAGAGTGAATGCGTGTCCGGTATTAACTATAGAGGCAGTCTAGACACACGAACAGCGCGATGAAGAGTGAATGCGTGTTCAGTATTAACTATAGAGGCAGTCTATAGACACGAACAGCGCGATGAAGAGTGAATGCGTGTCCAGTATTAACTATAGAGGCAGTCTAGACACACGAACAGCGAGATGAAGAGTGAATGCGTGTCCAGTATTAGCTATAGAGGCAGTCTAGACACACGAACAGCGCGATGAAGAGTGAATGCGTGAACATTGCTGTTATAACAGCCTCCACTCTTCTGGGAAGGCTTTCCACTAGATGTTGGAACATTGCTGTTATAACAGCCTCCACTCTTCTGAAAAGGCTTTCCACTAGATGTTGGAACATTGCTGTTATAACAGCCTCCACTCTTCTGGGAAGGCTTTCCACTAGATGTTGGAACATTGCTGCTATAACAGCCTCCACTCTTCTGGGAAGGCTTTCCACTAGATGTTGGAACATTGCTGCTATAACAGCCTCCACTCTTCTGGGAAGGCTTTCCACTAGATGTTGGAACATTGCTGCTATAACAGCCTCTACTCTTCTGGGAAGGCTTTCCACTAGATGTTGGAACATTGCTGCTATAACAGCCTCCACTCTTCTGGGAAGGCTTTCCACTAGATGTTGGAACATTGCTGCTATAACAGCCTCTACTCTTCTGGGAAGGCTTTCCACTAGATGTTGGCACATTGCTGCTATAACAGCCTCCACTCTTCTTGGAAGGCTTTCCACTAGATGTAGGAACATTTCTGTTACAACAGCCTCCACTCTTCTGGGAAGGCTTTCCACTAGATGTTGGAACATTGCGGCTATAACAGCCTCCACTCTTCTGGGAAGGCTTTCCACTAGATGTTGGAACATTGCTGTTATAACAGCCTCCACTCTTCTGGGAAGGCTTTCCACTAGATGTTGGAACATTGCTGCTATAACAGCCTCCACTCTTCTGGGAACGCTTTCCACTAGATGTTGGAACATTGCTGCTATAACAGCCTCCACCCTTCTGGGAAGGCTTTCCACTAGATGTTGGAACATTGCTGCTATAACAGCCTCTACTCTTCTGGGAAGGCTTTCCACTAGATGTTGGAACATTGCTGCTATAACAGCCTCCACTCTTCTGGGAAGGCTTTCCACTAGATGTTGGAACATTGCTGTTATAACAGCCTCCACTCTTCTTGGAAGGCTTTCCACTAGATGTTGGAACATTGCGGCTACAACAGCCTCCACTCTTCTGGGAAGGCTTTCCACTAGATGTTGGGACATTGCTGTTATAACAGCCTCCACTCTTCTGAAAAGGCTTTCCACTAGATGTTGGAACATTGCGGCTACAACAGCCTCCACTCTTCTGGGAAGGCTTTCCACTAGATGTTGGAACATTGCTGCTATAACAGCCTCCACTCTTCTGGGAAGGCTTTCCACTAGATGTTGGAACATTGCTGCTATAACAGCCTCCACTCTTCTGGGAAGGCTTTCCACTAGATGTTGGAACATTGCTGCTATAACAGCCTCTACTCTTCTTGGAAGGCTTTCCACTAGATGTTGGAACATTGCTGCTATAACAGCCTCCACTCTTCTGGGAAGGCTTTCCACTAGATGTTGGAACATTGCTGCTATAACAGCCTCCACTCTTCTGGAAAGGCTTTCCACTAGATGTTGGAACATTGCTGCTATAACAGCCTCTACTCTTCTGGGAAGGCTTTCCACTAGATGTTGGAACATTGCTGCTATAACAGCCTCCACTCTTCTGGGAAGGCTTTCCACTAGATGTTGGAACATTGCTGCTATAACAGCCTCTACTCTTCTGGGAAGGCTTTCCACTAGATGTTGGAACATTGCTGCTATAACAGCCTCCACTCTTCTGGGAAGGCTTTCCACTAGATGTTGGAACATTGCTGCTATAACAGCCTCCACTCTTCTGGGAAGGCTTTCCACTAGATGTTGGAACATTGCTGTTATAACAGCCTCCACTCTTCTGGGAAGGCTTTCCACTAGATGTTGGAACATTGCTGCTATAACAGCCTCCACTCTTCTGGGAACGCTTTCCACTAGATGTTGGAACATTGCTGCTATAACAGCCTCCACCCTTCTGGGAAGGCTTTCCACTAGATGTTGGAACATTGCTGCTATAACAGCCTCTACTCTTCTGGGAAGGCTTTCCACTAGATGTTGGAACATTGCTGCTATAACAGCCTCCACTCTTCTGGGAAGGCTTTCCACTAGATGTTGGAACATTGCTGTTATAACAGCCTCCACTCTTCTTGGAAGGCTTTCCACTAGATGTTGGAACATTGCTGTTATAACAGCCTCCACTCTTCTGAAAAGGCTTTCCACTAGATGTTGGAACATTGCTGCTATAACAGCCTCCACTCTTCTGGGAAGGCTTTCCACTAGATGTTGGAACATTGCTGCTATAACAGCCTCCACTCTTCTGGGAAGGCTTTCCACTAGATGTTGGAACATTGCTGCTATAACAGCCTCTACTCTTCTTGGAAGGCTTTCCACTAGATGTTGGAACATTGCTGCTATAACAGCCTCCACTCTTCTGGGAAGGCTTTCCACTAGATGTTGGAACATTGCTGCTATAACAGCCTCCACTCTTCTGGAAAGGCTTTCCACTAGATGTTGGAACATTGCTGCTATAACAGCCTCTACTCTTCTGGGAAGGCTTTCCACTAGATGTTGGAACATTGCTGCTATAACAGCCTCCACTCTTCTGGGAAGGCTTTCCACTAGATGTTGGAACATTGCTGCTATAACAGCCTCTACTCTTCTGGGAAGGCTTTCCACTAGATGTTGGAACATTGCTGCTATAACAGCCTCCACTCTTCTGGGAAGGCTTTCCACTAGATGTTGGAACATTGCTGCTATAACAGCCTCCACTCTTCTGGGAAGGCTTTCCACTAGATGTTGGAACATTGCTGCTATAACAGCCTCCACTCTTCTGGGAAGGCTTTCCACTAGATGTTGGAGCATCACTGCGGGGACTTGCTTCCATTCAGCCACAAGAGCCACAATTAGTGAGGTTGGGCACTGATGTTGGGTGATAAGGCCTGGCTCGCAGTCAACGTTCCAATTCATCCCAAAGGTTTTTGATGGGGTTGAGGTCAGGACTCTTTGCAGGCCAGTCATGTTCTTCCACACCGATCTTGACAAACTATTTGGACCTCGCTGTGTGCACATGAGCGTTGTCATGCTGAAACAGGAAAGGGTCTTCCCCAAACTGTTGCCACAACATTGGAAGCACAGAATCGTCTAGAATGTGTGCGACTTCTCGGCATTGGAAACCCATTTCACGAAGCTCCCAACGAACAGTTTTTGTGCTGACGTTGCTTCCGAGGCAGTTTGTAACTCGGTAGTGAGTGTTGCAACCGAGGACAGATTATTTTTACACTCTACGTACTTCAGCGCTCCCGTTCTGTGAGCTTGTGTGGCCTGCCAATTAGAGGCTGAGCCGTTGTTGCTCCTAGACGTTTCCACTTCCCAATAACACCACTTACAGTTTAACCTGGGCAGCTCTAGCAGGGCATAAATTTGATTAACTGACTTGTTGGAACGGTGGCATCCTATGACGGTGCCACGTTGAAAGTCTCCGAGCTCTTCAGTAAGTCCTGCCAATGTTTGTCTATGGAGATTGCATGGCGGTGTGTTTGATTGTTATAAACCTGTCAGCAACGGGTGTGGTGGAAATAGCTGAATCCACTAATTTGAATGGGTGTCCACATACTTTTGTGTGTATATACTAGTGTTGGGATGGTTCACCAAACCCACGGTTCGGTACGTATTTCGGTTTTGGGGTCACATTTCGGTACAGCAGGAAAATGTAAATGCCATTCACAGTGTTGCTTGCATTGTCTGTTGGGCCTCTCAAGTTTCCATGCTGTGTTTGTAACCTTGTGGGAGGTGGGAATTTACGTGTTGTGAAGTCTTTCATGTGATTTGAACTCGGATGAGAAAATGCAGATTGGCTAATTGCCAACAAGCTGCGCCAACCATAAACTAAAAGTACAGATGTCATGCTTGTAAATCAGTTTTAGAGTTTTTATCAAATGCATTTATAGATTGCCTTTTAGAATTAATATTTTGTTACATTTAATTGGTGAAAATGCTGTTATAGAGGCCATTTCCTTAGTAGTTGGCGTCAGAGGTCACCATGTGGGAGAAGTGGGTGCTCACGATGATAGACGAGTTTCCCACTAGTAAATTACCAGTTGGAGGGCCGTTCAAGTGGCTTTTTCCCAGTCGTATGTGGTAAATTCCCACTTGGTTGCGAACGCTGCATGACACCGCCTCCTTCGTTGCCTGGTGGGTCCGTGCTATCCGGGATCTTTGGGACGTCCCTACCACATTGAAGTTACAATGTAAAATGGTAAAGAGTTTTATTAAGGTTAGGTAACGGTAGGGGTTAAGGGTATAGGTTTTAGGGTATGGACGTCCCAAGGAGGCCGAATAGCACAGACCGTGCCAGATGCGCACTTGTGACTCTCATAAAGGAGGCGTGTCAACACATTTGAGGTGTTGGCAGCTGCATAGGATATTCTCGTTGAGCGCGGCGACATATGTTAACGTTTTATCCCACAACTCTCTGTACCGTCGCCGTTGTAATCTACTGGGAAGCCTAAATGTTCTCAAACCGGAGATTTAAATGATGATGGAGGATCCTCCTGGTTTATCGACCCCATCTCTCGTCGTCATACAGAACTAGTTTCCGGCTGCGCCTCACAAAAGGACAGTTTGAAATACCCCAGTTAGAAGTTGGTTTATAACGTGCGTACAGGCTCTAGTTGTTTTAACGGGAAATAATTTGGAATTTGTATTTTTTTTAGCACATATTTACTCAAGATGCATACAACGCAGTGTAGCCATAACGGTTTTATTTTGTAATTTTTCTTTTTTATGTATTCAGTCTGGTTCACAGTGCGGACCGAACCGTGGTTCCCGTACCGAACGAATACACGTTGCGGCAGGGTAGCCTAGTGGTTAGAGCGTTGGACTAGTAACCGGAAGGTTGCAATTTCAACCCCCCCGAGCTGACAAGGTACAAATCTGTCGTTCTGCCCCTGAACAGGCAGTTAACCCACTGTTCCAAACTAAGAATTTGTTCTTAACTGACTTGCCTAGTTAAATAAAGGTAAAATAAAATGTTTTACCATTACACCCTTAATATATCCTATCTATATTATACATATCTATAGATCTACCCTCGTATGAGAGACGACAGCACCAGATCCAAGTAATGCAGCAACTGTAACACACTATATACATATTCTAGCTACAGATGTCATTATTCAGGGGCGTTAGAGCGTTGGGCCAGTAACCGAAAGGTTGCTAGATCGAATCCCCGAGCTGACAAGGTAAAAATCTGTTCGTTCTGCCCCCTGAACACGGACGTTAACCCACTGTTCCTAGGCCGTCATTGTAAATAACAATTTGTTCTTTAACTGTCTTGCCTAGTTAAATAAATAAAATAACAATATTCAGATTCCACTCAAGCCACAAGTCCAAAAATAATGCAACAACTTCGACATAAATCACCCGGATCCCTTTAAACACCTGATGACAATACTCTTACCAAGAAGACTCCTCCACCTAACCTGCTCCCAAGAAATGCACGTCTATTTGGATTCTATTGCACTACCAGATTATACAAAACCATTTGTCTTTGCAGCACCAATCGTTTCAAATAGTTGTTTTCATTCTTTTCTCTATGTATTAGCTATAGATCCATTCCCCTCTCATCCCGTATTTCTGTTGGATTGAATAACATTCAAGTAGATATAGAAGGTTTGGTTTTTACTGCTTTGATTAACAATGTATTGCTTCCACGTAAAGCATTAACAGCTAATTTAAATGTTGTTGTTTTTTGTCCGATAAATTTCATTGAAATTTTGCACTTTTTTTGATGTCAACAAAAAAAATGTAATCGAGGACAGGTATTTAATTTTAAGTTTTAACATGTAAAGCATGAGTTTTTAAAATGTTAATTGTATCTATTCTCACCCCATTTAACTAAGTTAGTCTTGTAGGAAAAGAAAAGCACCATTGAAGTTGCTGACTTACTTTACAAACTCTGCTGGTTGCTAAGCATTGGTTGTCTGTTGTTGCCGGGGTCACAGTTAATGAAGATCTTTCTGCTTCCGGGTCATCTTGGCCCAAAGATAGGCTAATTTCCTTTCAGTCTGTGTCACTGGTGCTGCTTGACTGTGCCACCCCCTTCTACACTCCTAACACCCTGTCCTTGTCCCCTCTCCCTCCTGTGTTGAAACCATTTCACCTCTCCCCCATCTACCCATTCCTCCGTCTCTCTACTCCCCTCCACCCTCCCTCCCTTCACCCTTCCACCCTCCCTCCCTTCACCCTTCCACCCTCCCTCGCTCCCTTCCACCCTCCCTCCCTCGCTCCCTTCCACCCTCCCTCCCTTCCACCCTTCCACCCTCCCTCCCTTCACCTTTCCACCCTCCCTCCCTTCACCCTTCCACCCTCCCTCCCTTCACACTTCCACCCTCCCTCCCTTCACCCTTCCACCCTCCCTCCCTTCACCTATCCACCCTCCCTGCCTTCACCCCTCCAAGCTTCATCTCAGCTGTACTAACACAGAGCATCCTGTCTGTCTGACTACGACACTGGTATATGCTATAGTATGTTGTTAAACTGAGAGGATGGGTGAACATGTTCCCTGGGCCTCCCATTAGTACCAGAGCCTGTTTAATCATTATGTGTAGTATATTCCTTACACTTTTGATTTTCCTGTATAGGAAAGCTCTGTTTATACAAACCAAGAATGATTTCCTCCATTAGCCTAGCTACATTTTCTTAATAATCAACTAAATGTGTCAAGACTGCTAGATTATTTCACTGATACTGTTATAGCTTCACGTGATGCTGTTATAGCTTCACGTGATGCTAATCTGATACTGTTATAGCTTCACGTGATGCTAATCTGGTACTGTTATAGCTTCACGTGATGCTAATCTGATACTGTTATAGCTTCACGTGATGCTAATCTGATACTGTTATAGCTTCACGTGATGCTAATCTGGTACTGTTATAGCTTCACGTGATGCTAATCTGATACTGTTATAGCTTCACATGATGCTAATCTGATACTGTTATAGCTTCACATGATGCTAATCTGATACTGTTATCTTCACGTGATGCTAATCTGATACTGTTATAGCTTCACATGATGCTAATCTGATACTGTTATCTTCACTTGATGCTAATCTGATACTGTTATAGCTTCACATGATGCTAATCTGATACTGTTATAGCTTCACATGATGCTAATCTGATACTGTTATAGCTTCACATGATGCTAATCTGATACTGTTATAGCTTCACGTGATGCTAATCTGGTACTGTTATAGCTTCACATGATGCTAATCTGATACTGTTATAGCTTCACGTGATGCTAATCTGATACTGTTATCTTCACTTGATGCTAATCTGATACTGTTATAGCTTCACGTGATGCTAATCTGATACTGTTATAGCTTCACGTGATGCTAATCTGATACTGTTATGGCTTCACATGATGCTAATCTGACACTGTTATAGCTTCACGTGATGCTAATCTGACACTGTTATAGCTTCACGTGATGCTAATCTGATACTGTTATAGCTTCACGTGATGCTAATCTGATACTGTTATGGCTTCACATGATGCTAATCTGACACTGTTATAGCTTCACGTGATGCTAATCTGACACTGTTATAGCTTCACGTGATGCTAATCTGATACTGTTATCTTCACGTGATGCTAATCTGGGTGCCAGTCTGCTGTTATGACAGAAGGTCCAAGTAAAGGGTTACCCAGAGTGCATACTATTGAACTGACCTGTGAACTCCATCCCTCCCCCCTCTCTCTCTCTCTCTCTCTCTCCATCAGTTGCAATTCTTGCACCAAATGCAGCAGCAAATGGCTATGAGGGGGGCGGCGCCTCCGGGGGTGTCGCCACGGCTACATACCGCCAGCCAACCAAGAAGTAAGAGGAAGAGGAGCACACCGCAGCCCCACCCCTAATCATGACGATGACGACCCCCTACACACACACACACGCACACACTCATAAAATGACCCCCAGCCATCTGGTGAGCAATGCCATGGCACCTCCCCAAATCATGGAGAGAAAACCAACCCCTTCCCCTTCACGAAGACGTGAATGATCCAAACTGCACTCTCCTCCCTCACTGTGGAGACTCTGTTGCCTCCCAACTCCCTCACTGTGGACACTCTCTTGCCTCCCAACTCCCTCACTGTGGAGACTCTGTTGCCTCCCAACTCCCTCACTGTGGACACTCTCTTGCCTCCCAACTCCCTCACTGTGGAGACTCGGTTGCTTCCCAACTCCCTCACTGTGGAGACTCGGTTGCTTCCCAACTCCCTCACTGTGGAGACTCGGTTGCTTCCCAACTCCCTCACTGTGGAGACTCGGTTGCCTCCCAACTCCCTCACTGTGGAGACTCGGTTGCTTCCCAACTCCCTCACTGTGGAGACTACAGGCAAAAATTCTTGTTATTTTGTAGCGGAAAGAAGATGAAATGTATGATGTAATAATGGATAACACTCTCACCCAGCATCATAACACACATACTTAGACCGGTTGTGACATGTATTGCGTTATATGGCTGTTGTGACACCTACATAAGTGTCAACCTACCACACAAGGCAAAACATTCCATTGCACCGTAACCTATGTGTCAACAGTACATTTGTTATAACATTTTTTTTTTGAATGTACCATATTAAATATTAATTGTGTACACATTGATGTCAGACATGCACCTAGTCCAATGCTCTGTTGTTGATGACTGGGATGAATGCAGGACAAGACACCCTCTTTGTGACTGACACAAGGACATGTACAGGAAAGGACTGATTATGACGGGCATAAAGTGTCTTTTCTACAAGTTTTTATTTTAAATATGATGGAACAAAAACTTAAAAGGAACTTTGCCTGGTGAAAAAAACTGATTTGAGTTAGTGTTGGTTTTGACACTTTTGTAGGGTTTTTCGCCGACCATTAAATAACAATGTCACAACCGGGGTAAATACATGGGTCATAAGTGTGTTGACCATATTGAGAGGTTATGGGTGTAGAGTAAAGTGTAATCAATAATGCTTTTTGGTTGGTGTGAGCCCGAATCAGGTTGTCCCGACAACCATAGAACTGTTTTTTAGAAACAGAGAACTCACCGTTTTTAAAATAACCTATTTTTGAAATGTGTTAGGAAATGCGTTCTTTTGTTAGTGGGAGGGAGGTGTTTCCTCCCCGACGTCTGTCCTGTTATGCCCCCCCCCTGCGGTGACTCGAACAGAGCCTAACTCATGGACGGACAGCACAACTCAGAAGACTCCTCGTCAACGACCGTGCCTGATTCTCCATGGCTTTGGGTGCATCTGAAAATGGGTCACTATTCCCTCCATAGTGTACTACTGTTGATCAGGCTCTGGTTAAAACTAGTGCACTTATGTAGGAAAGTGTGCCATTTTACGGTCACAGAATAGCTCTCTCTGCGGGAAGATGATCATGACGCCGAACACAGAGAACTTGTTTTCCCAGCATGCAATTGCTGAGTGCGTTTTTCATAAGGCATTTTCTTGTACTAGTGTGGGGGGAGGGGGCTGGGCAGTCAAGAACAAGTGTATATTTGTGTGAGACATTTCTGGGACACTGAGGCAGAATGTTTTAAATGGTCTTTATCAGCAGTTTGTTGTGATAAAGAAAATATATATTGACAGGAAAATACAACTTTTAGAGAAAAATAAACGTGTGTGTTTATTTCGGTGTCTTGTCGCTCTGTGTGACTTTGTCGATGAGTTTGCGGACCTCCCTGTGTCTCGTCGTGGCTCGGCTGATACAATCCTGAAGCTTCTCACCTGATAATGACGTACCACCTGGAGAGGAAGAAGAGCAACAAAGGAGAGTGTTCAGACAACAGCTGACCCCTGAGAACTTCTAAAGAGATCAGAAGGTATTCACACCCCTTGACTTATTCCACATTGTTGTTTACAGCCTAGAATTCAAAATGGATGAAAGTTATTTCTTTCTTCACCCAGCTACACACAATGATGGTGTCAATACATGTTAGAATCACCTTTTCACAGTGATTACAGCTGAGAGTTTCTGGGTAAGTCTCTAAGAGTTTCGCACACCTGGATTGTACAATATTATTTTCATAACTCTGTCAAGTTGGTTGTTTGTCATTACTAGACAGCCATTTTCAAGTCTTGAAATAGATTTAAGCTGATTTTAATTCATAACTTAACTCGGCCACTCGGGAACATTCAGTGTCTTAGTTAGCAACTCCAGAGTATATTTGATATTGTGTTTTAAGGTTATTCGTCCTGCTGAAAGGTGAATTTCTCTCCCAGTGTCTGTTGGAAAGCAGACAACCAGGTTTTCCTTTAGGATTTTGCCCGCGCTTTATTGTTTTTTTATTTAAAAAATAGCTAACAAACCCCTTAGTCCTTATCGATGACAAGCAGACACATAACATGATGCAGCCACCACCATGCTTGAAAACATGAAGAGTGGTACTCAGTGATGTGTTGGATTTGCCCCAAACATAACGGTTAGTATTGCCACTTATTTTTTTGCAGTTTTACTTTAGTGCCTTGTTGCGGAATATTTTTTATTCTTCCTCAGTTTAACCTCAGGTAAAATCCCTCCAGCAACTGAGTTAGAAAGGACACCTGTATCTTTGTGTGGACTGGGAGCATTGATACACCATCCAAAGTGTAATTATAACTTTGTGTTCAAAGGGATATTCAAAGTCTGCTTTTTTATTTTTATCCATCTATCAATAGGTGACCTCCTTTGCGAGACATTGGAAAACGTCCCTGGTCTTTGTGGTTGAATCTGTGTTTGAAATTCACTTCGACATGTAACAGTATAACTTTAGACCGTCCCCTCGCCCCGACCCGGGCGCGAACCAGGGACCCTCTGCACACATCAACAACAGTCACCCACGAAGCATCGTTACCCATCGCTCCACAAAAGCCGCAGCCCTTGCAGAGCAAGGGGAACCACTACTTCAAGGTCTCAGCGAGTGACGTCACCGATTGAAACGCTATTTAGCGCGCACCACAGCTAACTAAGCTAGCCGTTTCACATGTAATTGTATATGTGGGGTACAGAGATGAGATAGTCAAATCAAACACTTATTGCGAACAGAGTATAACTTATTTAAAAAGTATTTAGTCAGCCACCAATTGTGCAAGTTCTCCCACTTAAAAAGATGAGGCCTGTAATTGTCATCATAGTTGAAGTGTACCTATCACAGACAATGAGAAAAAAAAAATATTAAATCACACAAGGATTTTTAATTAATTAATTTGCAAATTATGGTGGAAAATAAGTATAGCCACATCTTTTTAAGTGGGAGAACTTGCACAATTGGTGGCTGACTAAATACGTTTTTTGCCCAACTGTACATGTAGGTAGGGTTATTCAAGTGACTGTGCATATAGATGATAGAGTAGCAGGAGCATACAAGAAAAAAAAACACTGGGTCAATGAAAATAGTCTGGGTCACCATTTCATCAACTGTTCAGCAGTCTTATGGCTTGGGGGTAGAAGCTGTTAAGGAGCCTTTTGGTCCTAGTCTTGGCCCTCCGGTACGGCTTGCCGTGCAGCAGCAGAGAGAATACTCTGACTTGGGTGGCTGGAATCTGACCATTTTTAGGGCCTTCCTGGTATAGAGGACCTGCGCGTCAGGAAGCTTGGCCCCAGTGATGTACTGTACGCACTACCCTCTGTAGCGCCTTGATGCCGAGCAGTTGCCATACCAGGCTGTGATGCAACTAGTCGGGATGCTCTCGATGGTGCAGCTGTAGAACTGAGGATCTGGGGACCCGTGACAAATCTTTTCCTGAGTGAGAATAGGCGTTGTAGTGCCCTCTTCGCAACTGTCTTGGTGTGTTTGTTGGTGATGTGGACATCAAGGAACTTGAAGCTCTCAACCTGCGTCAATGTCCGGCCCGTCTTTTCCTGAAGTCAACGATCAGCTCCTTTGTCTTGCTCACTTTGAGGGAGAGGCTGTTGTCCTGGCACCACACTGCCAGGTCTTTGACCTCCCTATAGGCTGTCATCGTTGTCGGTGATCAGGCCTACCACCCTTGTGTCGTCGGCAAACTTCACGTTGCAGTGTACTTGGCCACACAATCGTGGGTGAACAGCGAGTACAGGAGGGGACCAAGCACACACCCCTGAGGGGCTCCAGTGTTGAGGATCAGCGTGGCAGACGTGTTGTTTCCTACCTTCACCACCTGGGGGCTGGCCCGTCAGGAAGTCCAGGATCCAGTTGCAGAGGGAGGTGTTTAGTCCCAGGGTCCTTAGCATATTGATGAGCTTTGAGGGCACTATGGTGTTGAACGGTGAGCTGTAGTCAATGAACAGCATTCTCATGTAGGCGTTTCTTGTATCCAGGTGGGAAAGGGCAGTGTTGAGTGCGATAGAGATTGTATCATCTGTGGATCTGTTGGGGCGGTATGCGTATTGGATTGGGTCGAGTGTTTCTGGGATGATGGTGTTGTGAGCCATTACCAGCCTTTCAAAGAATTTCATAGCTACAAATGTGAGTGCTACGGGGTCATTTGGTTAGAGCATTGGGCCAGTAACCGAAAAGTTGTTGGATCAAATCCCAGAGCTGACAAGGTACAAATCTGTCCTTCTGCCCCTGAACAAGGCCGTTAACCCACTGTTCCCCAGGCACTGAAGATGTGGATGTTGATTATTGCAGCCCCCCCACACCTCTCTGATTCTCTGAGAGGTTGGGTTCAATGCGGAATACACATTTCAGTTCAATACATTGTTGGACAACTGACTAGGTATCCCCCCTTCCCTTTTAGGCGGGATACCTTGGTGTTCTTGTGCACAGGGATTGAGGTATTAGACTCAATCAGGGAGAGGTTGAAAATGTCAGTGAAGACACTTGCCGATTGGTCACGCATGCTCTGAGTACACGTCCTGGTAATCGGTCTGAGGATGTTGACCTGTTTAAAAGTCTTACTCACATTGGCTACGGAGAGCGTGATCATATAGTCGTCTAGAACAGCTGGTGCTGTCACGCATGTTTCAGTGTTGTTTGCCTCGAAGCGAGCATAGAGGACACTGGGCAGCTCGGGGCTGGTTTTCCCTTTGAAATCCGTAATAGTTTGCAAGCCCTGCCACATCCAACGAGTGTCAGAGCCAGTGTAGTTGGTTTCAATCTTAGTTCTGTATTGATGCTTTACCCGTTGTTCCCGAGGGCTGGATTTTTAATGAGCATCTGGACTAGTTATCCCTCTCCTTGAAAGCAGCAGCTCTAGCCTTTAGCTCAGTGCGGATGTTGCCTGTAGTCCATGGCTTCTGGTTGGGATATGTACGTACGTACGGTCACTGTGGGGACGACGTCGTCGATGATTTGGGTCTGGGTAGTGGTGGATTTAATACTGAGCAGTGAGGACTAGGGAAAGAGCTAGAGATTGACAGGCGGGTTAATTTGGGCAGTGACTTTAGGAGTGGTTAGGGGACCAGACAGTGACTATAGGAGTGGGTTAGGGGACCAGACAGTGTCTATAGGAGTGGGTTAGGGGACCAGACAGTGTCTATAGGAGTGGGTTAGGGGACCAGACAGTGTCTATAGGAGTGGGTTAGCGGACCAGACAGTGACTGTAGGAGTGGGTTAGGGGACCAGACCGTGACTGTAGGAGTGGGTTAGGGGACCAGACAGTGTCTATAGGAGTGGGTTAGGGGACCAGACAGTGTCTATAGGAGTGGGTTAGGGGACCAGACAGTGTCTATAGGAGTGGGTTAGCGGACCAGACAGTGACTGTAGGAGTGGGTTAGCGGACCAGACAGTGACTGTAGGAGTGGGTTAGGGGACCAGACAGTGTCTGTAGGAGTGGGTTAGGGGACCAGACAGTGTCTGTAGGAGTGGGTTAGGGGACCAGACCGTGACTGTAGGAGTGGGTTAGGGGACCAGACAGTGTCTATAGGAGTGGGTTTAGGGGACCAGACAGTGTCTATAGGAGTGGGTTTAGGGGACCAGACAGTGTCTATAGGAGTGGGTTAGGGTACCAGACAGTGTCTATAGGAGTGGGTTAGGGGACCAGACAGTGTGGTAAGGTTAGCGGACCAGACAGTGTCTATAGGAGTGGGTTAGGGGACCAGACATTGACTATAGGAGTGGGTTAGGGGACCAGACAGTGTGGTAAGGTTAGCGGACCAGACAGTGTCTATAGGAGTGGGTTAGGGGACCAGACATTGACTATAGGAGTGGGTTAGGGGACCAGACATTGACTATAGGAGTGGGTTAGGGGACCAGACAGTGTCTATAGGAGTGGGTTAGGGACCAGACAGTGTCTATAGGAGTGGGTTAGGGGACCAGACAGTGACTATAGGAGTGGGTTAGGGGACCAGACAGTGACTATAGGAGTGGGTTAGCGGACCAGACAGTGACTATAGGAGTGGGTTAGGGGACCAGACAGTGTGGTAAGGTTAGCGGACCAGACAGTGTCTATAGGAGTGGGTTAGGGGACCAGACAGTGTGGTAAGGTTAGCGGACCAGACAGCGTCTATAGGAGTGGGTTAGGGGACCAGACAGTGACTATAGGAGTCGGTTAGCGGACCAGACAGTGACTATAGGAGTGGGTTAGCGGACCAGACAGTGACTATAGGAGTGGGTTAGGGGACCAGACAGTGACTATAGGAGTGGGTTAGGGGACCAGACAGTGACTATAGGAGTGGGTTAGCGGACCAGACAGTGACTATAGGAGTGGGTTAGCGGACCAGACAGTGACTATAGGAGTGGGTTAGCGGACCAGACAGTGACTATAGGAGTGGGTTAGCGGACCAGACAGTGACTATAGGAGTGGGTTAGCGGACCAGACAGTGACTATAGGAGTGGGTTAGCGGACCAGACAGTGACTATAGGAGTGGGTTAGGGGACCAGACAGTGACTATAGGAGTGGGTTAGGGGACCAGACAGTGTCTATAGGAGTGGGTTAGGGGACCAGACAGTGTCTATAGGAGTGGGTTAGGGGACCAGACAGTGTCTATAGGAGTGGGTTAGGGGACCAGACAGTGTCTATAGGAGTGGGTTAGGGGACCAGACAGTGTCTATAGGAGTGGGTTAGGGGACCAGACAGTGTCTATAGGAGTGGGTTAGGGGACCAGACAGTGTCTATAGGAGTGGGTTAGGGGACCAGACAGTGTCTATAGGTGTGGGTTAGGGGACCAGACAGTGTCTGTAGGAGTGGGTTAGGGGACCAGACAGTGACTGTAGGAGTGGGTTAGGGGACCAGACAGTGACTATAGGAGTGGGTTAGGGGACCAGACAGTGTCTATAGGAGTGGGTTAGGGGACCAGACAGTGACTGTAGGAGTGGGTTAGGGGACCAGACAGTGACTGTAGGAGTGGGTTAGGGGACCAGACAGTGACTGTAGGAGTGGGTTAGGGGACCAGACAGTGTCTGTAGGAGTGGGTTAGGGGACCAGACAGTGTCTATAGGAGTGGGTTAGGGGACCAGACAGTGACTATAGGAGTGGGTTAGGGGACCAGACAGTGTGGTAAGGTTAGGGGACCAGACAGTGTCTATAGGAGTGGGTTAGGGGACCAGACAGTGACTATAGGAGTGGGTTAGGGGACCAGACAGTGACTATAGGAGTGGGTTAGGGGACCAGACAGTGTCTATAGGAGTGGGTTAGGGGACCAGACATTGACTATAGGTGTGGGTTAGGGGACCAGACAGTGTCTGTAGGAGTGGGTTAGGGGACCAGACAGTGACTATAGGAGTGGGTTAGGGGACCAGACATTGACTATAGGAGTGGGTTAGGGGACCAGACAGTGTCTATAGGAGTGGGTTAGGGGACCAGACAGTGACTGTAGGAGTGGGTTAGGGGACCAGACAGTGACTGTAGGAGTGGGTTAGGGGACCAGACAGTGACTGTAGGAGTGGGTTAGGGACCAGACAGTGTCTGTAGGAGTGGGTTAGGGACCAGACAGTGTCTATAGGAGTGGGTTAGGGGACCAGACAGTGACTATAGGAGTGGGTTAGGGGACCAGACAGTGTGGTAAGGTTAGGGGACCAGACAGTGTCTATAGGAGTGGGTTAGGGGACCAGACAGTGACTATAGGAGTGGGTTAGGGGACCAGACAGTGACTATAGGAGTGGGTTAGGGGACCAGACAGTGACTATAGGAGTGGGTTAGGGGACCAGACAGTGTCTATAGGAGTGGGTTAGGGGACCAGACAGTGTCTATAGGAGTGGGTTAGGGGACCAGACATTGACTATAGGAGTGGGTTAGGGGACCAGACAGTGACTGTAGGAGTGGGTTAGGGGACCAGACATTGACTATAGGAGTGGGTTAGGGGACCAGACAGTGTGGTTCTCTAACCTGGCTTGTGGAGGGCACAGAGTCGCTCTTCCTCGTCCGTTACCACCGTGATTGTGGCTGTAGACAGGCTCTCTTCCTCAGCGGTGGGGTCGACAATCATTATAGAGCTACACAGGACAGACAACACTGTTAGAGCCATATAACACAGTGGTCACCAACCAGTCGATCGCAAGCACCTGGTCGATCTTCCAAGGCATTCCTAGGCGATCACCAAACATTTCTGCAGAAAAGACACAATGACTTGCACTTCTTTTTGTTTGTCTTTGTGTTGAGCTGTTGCCGGTAGCTGCACTTGATTCAGAAGCCCTGTTGGCGGTAGCTGCACTTGATTCAGAAGCCCTGTTGCCGGTAGCTGCACTTGATTCAGAAGCCCTGTTGGCGGTAGCTGCACTTGATTCAGAAGCCCTGTTGGCGGTAGCTGCACTTGATTCAGAAGCCCTGTTGGCGGTAGCTGCACTTGATTCAGAAGCCCTGTTGGCGGTAGCTGCACTTGATTCAGAAGCCCTGTTGGCGGTAGCTGCACTTGATTCAGAAGCCCTGTTGGCGGTAGCTGCACTTGATTCAGAAGCCCTGTTGGCGGTAGCTGCACTTGATTCAGAAGCCCTGTTGGCGGTAGCTGCACTTGATTCAGAAGCCCTGTTGGCGGTAGCTGCACTTGATTCAGAAGCCCTGTTGGCGGTAGCTGCACTTGATTCAGAAGCCCTGTTGGCGGTAGCTGCACTTGATTCAGAAGCCCTGTTGGCGGTAGCTGCACTTGATTCAGAAGCCCTGTTGGCGGTAGCTGCACTTGATTCAGAAGCCCTGTTGGCGGTAGCTGCACTTGATTCAGAAGCCCTGTTGGCGGTAGCTGCACTTGATTCAGAAGCCCTGTTGGCGGTAGCTGCACTTGATTCAGAAGCCCTGTTGGCGGTAGCTGCACTTGATTCAGAAGCCCTGTTGGCGGTAGCTGCACTTGATTCAGAAGCCCTGTTGGCGGTAGCTGCACTTTAATCAGAAGCCCCGTATCGAAAGCCCTGCGGTTTTGTTATTATCAGCAGCTAGTCGTGTCTATTTTTATATTGAGGAATATTTCACTTTCTCTGGTCATAGGAACAACATGAATTTGTGCCTGAGGTAGAGACGGTGTGACTTGAGTTTCTCCATCAGGTGGAAGACCATGACCCCTCTCTGGTCAGTCTCACCAGAGGAAAGGAAGGAGAGAGAAGGCTGGGACCGTGTCCCCTCTCTGGTCAGTCTCACCAGAGGAAAGGAAGGAGAGAAGGCTGGGACCGTGACCCCTCTCTGGTCAGTCTCACCAGAGGAAAGGAAGGAGAGAGAAGGCTGGGACCGTGACCCCTCTCTGGTCAGTCTCACCAGAAGAAAGGAAGGAGAGAGAAGGCTGGGACCGTGACCCCTCTCTGGTCAGTCTCACCAGAAGAAAGGAAGGAGAGAAGGCTGGGACCGTGACCCCTCTCTGGTCAGTCTCACCAGAGGAAAGGAAGGAGAGAAGGCTGGGACCGTGACCCCTCTCTGGTCAGTCTCACCAGAGGAAAGGAAGGAGAGAAGGCTGGGACTGTGACCCCTCTCTGGTCAGTCTCACCAGAGGAAAGGAAGGAGAGAAGGCTGGGACCGTGACCCCTCTCTGGTCAGTCTCACCAGAGGAAAGGAAGGAGAGAAGGCTGGGACCGTGACCCCTCTCTCTGGTCAGTCTCACCAGAGGAAAGGAAGGAGAGAGAAGGCTGGGACCGTGACCCCTCTCTGGTCAGTCTCACCAGAGGAAAGGAAGGAGAGAAGGCTGGGACCGTGACCCCTCTCTCTGGTCAGTCTCACCAGAGGAAAGGAAGGAGAGAAGGCTGGGACCGTGACCCCTCTCTCTGGTCAGTCTCACCAGAGGAAAGGAAGGAGAGAGAAGGCTGGGACCGTGACCCCTCTCTGGTCAGTCTCACCAGAGGAAAGGAAGGAGAGAAGGCAGGTACCGTGACCCCTCTCTCTGGTCAGTCTCACCAGAGGAAAGGAAGGAGAGAAGGCAGGTACCGTGACCCCTCTCTGGTCAGTCTCACCAGAGGAAAGGAAGGAGAGAAGGCTGGGACCGTGACCCCTCTCTGGTCAGTCTCACCAGTGGAAAGGAAGGAGAGAAGGCTGGGACCGTGACCCCTCTCTGGTCAGTCTCACCAGAGGAAAGGAAGGAGAGAAGGCAGGTACCGTGACCCCTCTCTCTGGTCAGTCTCACCAGAGGAAAGGAAGGAGAGAAGGCAGGTACCGTGACCCCTCTCTGGTCAGTCTCACCAGAGGAAAGGAAGGAGAGAAGGCAGGTACCGTGACCCCTCTCTCTGGTCAGTCTCACCAGAGGAAAGGAAGGAGAGAAGGCTGGAACCGTGACCCCTCTCTGGTCAGTCTCACCAGAGGAAAGGAAGGAGAGAAGGCAGGTACCGTGACCCCTCTCTCTGGTCAGTCTCACCAGAGGAAAGGAAGGAGAGAAGGCAGGTACCGTGACCCCTCTCTGGTCAGTCTCACCAGAGGAAAGGAAGGAGAGAAGGCAGGTACCGTGACCCCTCTCTGGTCAGTCTCACCAGAGGAAAGGAAGGAGAGAAGGCAGGTACCGTGAGAGACAGACCCTCTGCTGCTCTCCTCCTCCACTGAGACTAATGCCGCATTCAAAACACCTGGGAACTCTAAGACTTCTGACCTCAGAGCCTTCAAAACAACTAGGAACTCGGATATCTCCAAAATCCGACTTCGGTGTATGAGGACAGGCATATAGTCAATATGCTGAGATAATGCATCAGCCCATGCATATAGTCAATATGATGTGATAATGCATCAGCCCATGCATATAGTCAATATGATGTGATAATGCATCAGCCCATGCATATAGTCAATATGATGTGATAATGTATCAGGCCAGGCATATAGTCAATATGATGTGATAATGTATCAGGCCAGGCATATAGTCAATATGATGTGATAATGTATCAGGCCAGGCATAGTCAATATGATAATGTATCAGGCCATGTATATAGTCAATATGATAATGTATCAGGCCATGCATATAGTCAATATGATAATGTATCAGCCCATGCATATAGTCAATATGATGTGATAATGTATCAGGCCATGCATATAGTCAATATGATGTGATAATGTATCAGGCCAGGCATATAGTCAACATGCTGAGATAATGTATCAGCCCATGCATATAGTCAATATGCTGAGATAATGTATCAGCCCATGCATATAGTCAATATGATGTGATAATGCATCAGACCAGGCATATAGTCAATATGATGTGATAATGTATCAGGCCATGCATATAGTCAACATGCTGAGATAATGTATCAGGCCAGGCATATAGTCAACATGCTGAGATAATGTATCAGGCCATGCATATAGCCAATATGTGATAATGTATCAGACCTACTGCACAAACTTTTATTAGGTTAACGTCCTTTTTTAAGTCATAATAAAATACAATTAGAGCGGCAGATCTCGGCTGTGAAAGTGATCTTCACTCAGTAAATGTTGGTGACCACTAATATAATACATATCTATGATAACTCACGTCACAATAAGTCCATAGTAAAGAGTTACAATTCACATAGGTTAAAATTAAGCTTAAAATCTCCTCTCTGGGTGTGAACTAAAAACAGGAAATGGCCCTGAGTGACTGAAAGACACTTACTCATCAAACACAATGAAAGAGGCCCCTACAGGGTGTTTGTGGATGTCCAGACCTCTCCTGTTCTCCAGGGTCAACTCGGGAACCTCTGTCTCTTTGTTGACTGTCACCTCTGGGAGACGTGCTGTGTGAAAACCGGCGACAAGGGCATTATATATTATAGCAAAACGTCAGGCGGTTTCAAAAATAAGATGTTTTTTCAAAATCAGGAATTGCCATTTTTCCCCTAAGGTCATACTAATACAATTATATACAACCATTTATTTTTATTTTACCTTTATTTTACTAGGCAAGTCAGTTAAAAACAAATTCTTATTTTCAATGACGGCCTAGGAACAGTGGGTTAACTGCCTGTTCAGGGGCAGAACGACAGATTTGTACCTTGTCAGCTCGGGGATTCGAACTTGCAACCTTTTGGTTACTAGTCCAACGCTCTAACCACTAGGCTACCCTGCCACCCCATGTACACTACATCAGCACGGTGAAAACGTCAGCAGGGGTGTATTCATTAGTCACAAAATGTCTGTTGCAAACTCTAAAAGAAATGCTTGTTCCCCCCCCATTGCAAAACATTTTCTGCTTATTAAAAAATGTTTTGCAACGCAATCGGACTAATGAATAGAGCCCAGGTCTCACCGTTCTTAAGAGCAGCCAGCAGGGCGATGAGGCATGCGTCCAACAAGTTGCCATCATAGTCCAGACACACAATGTCACAGTACAGGACCCAACACAGCTAGAGAACAGCAGAGCCAAGTATCAGAATCACAGCTGAAGACTAGACATCAGTAATCTGAGGTGGTTGAGGTCAAAGTTCAATTCCAATCAATCTGAGGTGGTTGAGGTCAAAGTTCAATTCCAATCAATCTGAGGTGGTTGAGGTCATGTTCAATTCCAATCAATCTGAGGTGGTTGAGGTCAAGTCCAATCAATCTGAGTACAGTGAAATTCAAATTCTCTACAATGCTTTTCAACGAGGAACACTTTGGAATGTGGTTTACTTCCTGAATGGATCCCCAACCCCGGTAGACGACATGTAATTAAGCCGTGATGGTAAAACACAGTGTGTAAACAGTCCTCTCAGTGTGTCACATGGTGAAGTTAAACGCAAATACCTTTCCTTTCACAATGCACAAGTCCTCTTTCTGGACGACGGCAGAGCTGCAAGGCAAAACAATGTTTACAAACATCCACGGAGATAGAAGACATTTGAAATGGCCGTAACCATTTGAGGCTCGTCAAAAAGGTCATGCATCATCATGATCACAGTATTATTCCAACCGCATAGTATGGAGATGTACACCGAGTGTACAAAACATTAGGAACACCTGCTCTTTCCATGACATAGACTGACCAGGTGAAAGCTGTGATCCCTTATTGGTGTCACTTGTTAAATCCACTTCAGTCAGTGTAGATGAAGGGGAGGAAACAGGTTAAAGAAGGATTTTTAAGCCAGTTGAGACAGGGATTGTGTGTGTGAGCCATTCAGAGGGTGAATGGGAGACAAAATATTTAAGTGTCTTTGAATGGAGTATGGTAGTAGGTGCCATGCGCACTGGTTTGTGTCAAGAACTGCAACGCTGCTGGGTTTTTCCACACTCAACAGTTTCCTGTGTGTATCAAGAATGGTCCACCACCCAAAGGACATCCAGCCAACTTGACAACTGTGAGAAGCATTGGAGTCAATATGGGCCAGCATCCCTGTGGAACGCTTTTAACACCTTGTAGAGTCAACGTGGGCCAGCATCCCAGTGGAACGCTTTCAACACCTTGTAGAGTCAACATGGGGCCAGCACCCCTGTGGAATGATTTCAACACCTTGTAGAGTCAACGTGGGCCAGCATCCCTGTGGAACGCTTTCAACACCTTGTAGAGTCAAAATGGGCCAGCATCCCTGTGGAACGCTTTCAACACCTTGTAGAGTCAACATGGGCCAGCATCCCTGTGGAACGCTTTCAACACCTTGTAGAGTCAACATGGGCCAGCATCCCTGTGGAACGCTTTCAACACCTTGTAGAGTCAACGTGGGCCAGCATCCCTGTGGAACGCTTTCAACACCTTGTAGAGTCAACATGGGCCAGCATCCCTGTGGAACGCTTTCAACACCTTGTAGAGTCAACATGGGCCAGCATCCCTGTGGAACGCTTTCAACACCTTGTAGAGTCAACGTGGGCCAGCATCCCTGTGGAACGCTTTCAACACCTTGTAGAGTCAACATGGGCCAGCATCCCTGTGGAACGCTTTCAACACCTTGTAGAGTCAACATGGGCCAGCATCCCTGTGGAACGCTTTCAACACCTTGTAGAGTCAACATGGGCCAGCATCCCTGTGGAACGCTTTCAACACCTTGTAGAGTCAACATGGGCCAGCATCCCTGTGGAACGCTTTCAACACCTTGTAGAGTCAACGTGGGCCAGCATCCCTGTGGAACGCTTTCAACACCTTGTAGAGTCAACATGGGCCAGCAACCCTGTGGAACGCTTTCAACACCTTGTAGAGTCAACGTGGGCCAGCATCCCTGTGGAACGCTTTCAACACCTTGTAGAGTCAACGTGGGCCAGCATCCCTGTGGAACGCTTTCAACACCTTGTAGAGTCAACATGGGCCAGCATCCCTGTGGAACGCTTTCAACACCTTGTAGAGTCAACATGGGCCAGCATCCCTGTGGAACGCTTTCAACACCTTGTAGAGTCAACATGGGGCCAGCATCCCTGTGGAACGCTTTCAACACCTTGTAGAGTCAACATGGGCCAGCACCCCTGTGGAACGCTTTCAACACCTTGTAGAGTCAACATGGGCCAGTATCCCTGTGGAACGCTTTCAACACCTTGTAGAGTCAATATGGGCCAGCAACCCTGTGGAACGCTTTCAACACCTTGTAGAGTCAATATGGGCCAGCATCCCTGTGGAACACTTTCAACACCTTGTAGAGTCAACATGGGCCAGCATCCCTGTGGAACACTTTCAACACCTTGTAGAGTCAACATGGGCCAGCATCCCTGTGGAACACTTTCAACACCTTGTAGAGTCAACATGGGCCAGCATCCCTGTGGAACGCTTTCAACACCTTGTAGAGTCAACATGGGCCAGCATCCCTGTGGAACGCTTTCAACACCTTGTAGAGTCAACATGGGCCAGCATCCCTGTGGAACGCTTTCAACACCTTGTAGAGTCAACATGGGCCAGCATCCCTGTGGAACGCTTTCAACACCTTGTAGAGTCAACATGGGCCAGCATCCCTGTGGAACGCTTTCAACACCTTGTAGAGTCAACGTGGGCCAGCACCCCTGTGGAACGCTTTCAACACCTTGTAGAGTCAACATGGGCCAGCATCCCTGTGGAACGCTTTCAACACCTTGTAGAGTCAACGTGGGCCAGCACCCCTGTGGAACGCTTTCAACACCTTGTAGAGTCAACATGGGCCAGCATCCCTGTGGAACGCTTTCAACACCTTGTAGAGTTTCATGCCCCGACGAATAGAGGCTGTTCTGATGGTTAAAAGGGGAGAGTGCAACTCAATAGTAGGAAGGTGTTCTTAATGTTTTGTACACTCAGTGTATATAATAAAACAGGAAAATTGTGTGTGTTTTTTTAAACTGCCCTGGACCTTTAAACACAGAGTTACCTCTCTATGACATCAGCGATGAACTGGCTGGCGGCCTGAGCCTGTTCTCCCGGCGGTCCAGGACGGAACCGAGACGAACACAGAGGAGGCAGGTCTACATTGGGGACTGAGAGAGAGAGAGGTCAAATACACAAACACACAGAGACGTACACACCCAGTATATATACAAACACACAGAGACGTACACATACAGTATATATACAAACACACACACAGTATATATACACACAAACACACAGACATACAGTATATATACACACACACACACAGACATACAGACTTACAGCATATACACATGCTACTCAGCAAGGGAATGTAAAGTTGTTGACACATTAATTACTTGTGTTTGGTTTTTTTGCTCTCTATCTTTGTAGAACTTGTATACAGAAATCCCAGAAGGTAACTCTTCCACGTACCAATGTAGCCTTTACTAGGAGCATCTACTGCCGGGCTCGTCAGTTCCTGTGGATCACAGACAACGGGGAATGAGTTGGGCTGTTCGGGTCACTAAGGTTCTGCTTTAGTTCTTTACTTGAGGAGAGGTTACTATTCACCCCTTTGATGCCACACATGACCGTGGTGTTTCCAATCTTCACCAGGGCTGAGCCGTCTGCTGTGGATATAGAACCTGGAGAGAGAGAGATGGAAGAGGATGAGAGACACATGGGGGAGATGGAAGAGGATGAGGGAGATGGAAGAGGATGAGAGACACATGGGGGAGATGGAGGAGGATGAGGGAGAGAGACACATGGGGGAGATGGAAGAGGATGAGGGAGAGAGACACATGGGGGAGATGGAAGAGGATGGGGGAGAGATTCACATGGGGGAGATGGAAGAGGATGGGGGAGATGGAAGAGGATGAGGGAGAGACATGGGGGAGATGGAAGAGGATGGGGAGAGAGAGACATGGGAAGATGGAAGAGGATGAGAGAGAGAGACAGGTGGGAGATTGAAGAGGATGGGGGAGATGGAAGAGGATGAGGAAGAGAGACACATGGGGGAGATGGAAGAGGATGGGGGAGAGAGAGAGACATGGGCAGATGGAAGAGGATATGAAAGATACACATGAGGGAGAGAGAGACGTGGGGGGAGAGAGACGTAGGGGAGAGAGGGAGATGGAAGAGGATGGGGGAGAGAGACATGGGAAGATGGAAGAGGATATGAAAGATACACATGAGGGAGAGAGAGACGTGGGGGGGGAGAGAGAGACGTAGGAGAGAGAGAGACGGGGGGGAGAGAGAGAGAGACGAGGGGGAGAGAGAGAGAGAGACGTAGGAGGGAGAGAGAGAGAGACGTAGGGGGAGAGAGAGAGCGTAGGGGGGAGAGAGAGAGACGTAGGGGGAGAGAGAGAGAGACGAGAGGGGGGAGAGAGAGAGACGTAGGGAGGGGGGAGAGAGAGAGAGACGTAGGGGAGAGAGAGAGAGAGACGTGGGGAGAGAGAGAGAGACGTAGGGGAGAGAGAGAGAGAGACGTAGGGGAGAGAGAGAGAGAGACGAGGCGTGGGGGAGAGAGAGAGAGGGACGAGGGGAGAGAGAGAGAGACGTAGGGGGAGAGAGAGAGAGACGGGGGGAGAGAGAGAGAGAGACGTGGGAGAGAGAGAGAGAC
This sequence comes from Oncorhynchus masou masou, assembly GCF_036934945.1. Classification (NCBI taxonomy): domain Eukaryota; kingdom Metazoa; phylum Chordata; class Actinopteri; order Salmoniformes; family Salmonidae; genus Oncorhynchus; species Oncorhynchus masou. The sequence continues at coordinate 6,938,082 of NC_088219.1, forward strand.
GTAGGGGAGAGAGAGAGAGAGACGTAGGGGAGAGGGAGAGACGTAGGGGAGAGAGAGGGAGAGAGAGACGTAGGGGAGAGAGAGAGAGACGTAGGGGAGAGAGAGAGAGAGACGTAGGGGGAGAGAGAGAGAGAGAGAGAGAGAGACGTAGGGGAGAGAGAGAGAGAGGGAGAGAGAGAGAGAGAGAGAGAGACGTAGGGGAGAGAGAGAGGGAGAGAGAGAGAGACAGACGTAGGGGAGAGAGAGAGGGAGAGAGAGAGAGACGTAGGGGAGAGAGAGAGGGAGAGAGAGAGAGACGTAGGGGAGAGAGAGAGGGAGAGGGAGAGAGAGACGTAGGGGAGAGAGAGGGAGAGAGAGACGTAGGGGAGAGAGAGAGAGAAAGACGTAGGGGAGAGAGAGAGAGAGAGACGTAGGGGAGAGAGAGAGAGGTAGGGGGGGGAGAGAGAGAGAGAGACACGTGGGGAGGAGAGAGAGAGAGAGAGACGTGGGGGGGGGAGAGAGAGAGAGACGTAGTAGTTGTTCTCACCTATATTCAATGTAGTGGTTCTGAATTCACCCAGCTCCCTTCCATCAGGACGGCAGTTCTCTTTCTGCAGAGAACCATTCACCATTACCATCATGGTTTGTTCAGGGAATCATATTCTAGCAGTTCACCATTACCATCATGGTTTGTTCAGGGAATCATATTCTAGCAGTTCACCATTACCATCATGGTTTGTTCAGGGAATCATATTCTAGCAGTTCACCATTACCATCATGGTTTGTTCAGGGAATCATATTCTAGCAGTTCACCATTACCATCATGGTTTGTTCAGGGAATCATATTCTAGCAGTTCACCATTACCATCATGGTTTGTTCAGGGAATCATATTCTAGCAGTTCACCATTACCATCATGGTTTGTTCAGGGAATCATATTCTAACCATTCACCATTACCATCATGGTTTGTTCAGGGAATCATATTCTAGCAGTTCACCATTACCATCATGGTTTGTTCAGGGAATCATATTCTAGCAGTTCACCATTACCATCATGGTTTGTTCAGGGAATCATATTCTAACCATTCACCATTACCATCATGGTTTGTTCAGGGAATCATATTCTAGCAGTTCACCATTACCATCATGGTTTGTTCAGGGAATCATATTCTAGCAGTTCACCATTACCATCATGGTTTGTTCAGGGAATCATATTCTAACAGTTCACCATTACCATCATGGTTTGTTCAGGGAATCATATTCTAACAGTTCACCATTACCATCATGGTTTGTTCAGGGAATCATATTCTAACCGTTCACCATTACCATCATGGTTTGTTCAGGGAATCATATTCTAGCAGTTCACCATTACCATCATGGTTTGTTCAGGGAATCATATTCTAACCATTCACCATTACCATCATGGTTTGTTCAGGGAATCATATTCTAGCAGTTCACCATTACCATCATGGTTTGTTCAGGGAATCATATTCTAGCAGTTCACCATTACCATCATGGTTTGTTCAGGGAATCATATTCTAGCAGTTCACCATTACCATCATGGTTTGTTCAGGGAATCATATTCTAACCGTTCACCATTACCATCATGGTTTGTTCAGGGAATCATATTCTAGCAGTCAGTGTCAAGTCCACATAACTAGCCTAACATTTACAAAGGTTAAAAGTCATGTGTAAGACAGAGGAGGCTGCTGAGGGGAGGACGGCTCATAATAATGGCTGGAACGAGCAAATGGAATGGCATCAAACCGTGTGTTTGATACCATTCCACTCCAGCCATTACCACGAGCCCGTCCTCCACAATTAAGGCACCACCAACCTCCTGTGATGTAAGACGGCACTACTAACCAGAAAACTCCGGTGATATTCCAAGGGCTCAGCAGTTCTGGGGACACAAATTCAACTAGTTAGAATAACTGACTAGCTAATTAACGTTTGACGGCAAACAACTTTGCTAACTAACGTTCGTTGTGTCAGTAGCCTGTATGGTCTGTGGAGCCAGAGAGCATCTGATCTGTGTTGGATACCATTACTGAATAGCCCAACTAGCCATTACACGATGAGCCTGCGTGTCGAACAAGCCACTGATCCGTGGGGAGTCTATTACACGGAGACGTGTAAGAATATCAGACAGTTCATGTAGATTATTTGATGAATGTAAAATGTACACTTACTTGAATCCAGCCGCCATGGTGTTTTTATTTCCCACGTGGGTTCGTCTAATGTTCCGACGTCAGAACGGAAGCCCACAAATCCGTTTCGGTTCCTTGAAACTCAATTTAAGAAATGTTTTCATTGTATCGCAAAGTTATCGCGAAACTTGCACATTTAAGCCTTGAATTCATCTTGTATTTTTTTAAATAATAAATTAATTAATTAATCTTGTAAAATAAAAGGTTAGAAGGCAAAGAATAAGCGTTGCACACTTTCACACTCCAAGACAGCAGGGGTCAGAGTTTCATTCGATGGAAATCGCTTCGGTCCCGCTTGCATCTATTTGATGATGTGGTTTTCTACACCGAGTTACTTCCGCCTAGGTGTTTCCCTGTGACTGGAAGTTAAGTTCAAACTGATCCGACCGATACAATACTGGAAATATTACGGCTATGATAGTCTATCTTTCCTTCTCCGAAGAGTGTTTGTCAGCGATAGTCGCCACGGAACAGTACAGTTAAGTTATTTAGCAGGCTAACTAGCCACGGTAGCTAGCCACTCTCTCCTTACTGCAGGTGTTTGTCTATGCTTCAGGGAATGGGAGAATGGATTGTCTATGTGAAATAATTCACTGCCTGGTTGCATTGGCAGTGGCTGCTTTGATCGTGGTAAGTGGTACACTTGCTACAGTATTTGTCTAACCGGTAATGTTGTGTATGTCCAAGTCTTGTTCATGTTATTGAGCTGTCAGAATGAGGTAGAGGGCACTTCTGTGTGCATCCAATCAATCAATCAATCAATCATAGCTTTGAATACTATTTAATATGCCTAATAGTCTTTGTTTACATATTGACAAGAATATAGAATCAACGGAACCAAAACGGACAGACAGAACAATCTAGAACCTGATTCTTAACTCTGTTGTGATTCTATTTGACAGGTGCTGCTGGTAGCCCACCTGACTGCCGGGATGGTGGACCTGAAACGCCATGAGAAGGAGACGCTGTTCCCGACCGCGACTGGAGAGGAGGAGTCCTTCCCCAGCCTTCAGGACCCCAGCTCCCTGGAGCTGTCTGTAATAGTGCCTGCCTATAATGAGGAGCTACGAAGTGAGTCACAGACGGGCAGATAGACAGAAAGCTCTCTGGTAGTGCCTGCTCACAACGAGGGGCTAGAAGTGGGTGGGCAGACAGAGGCATACACACACACACATTTCCCCTGAACATGTTTCCTCTTAGGAGTTAAAGGTGGATGAGACAGTAGGATCATATTCAGTGCTAGCCTTATAATAACAGATTGTCACAACAGATTGCAACAACAGCTTTCATTGCCTTGCAGCTAGTGACTAGCGTCAATCTTGGCTTCGATGATTCTTTTGCCCGACTTATACCTGGGATAGACTGCGTTCACACAGGCAGCCCAATACTGATAATGTATCACTAATAATTAGTATTTTGACCATTCAGATCAGCTATTTCAATTGAGCCAAATATCAGAATTGGGCTGCCTGTGTAAACGCAGCCGTAGACTACATATGTGTGACCTGGTCTATGTATTTTGCCGTTGCAGTGCCTGTGATGATGGAGGAAGCTATGGGATACCTGGAGAACAGACAGGTGAGTGGCCACTCCCACTGTTAGGAATGGAAGTAAGAAGCAACAATATGATCATGGAGGGACAGTGTGTGCAGGATTTTGTTCCAAATTAGTCTTTTGACCAATCAGATCAGCTCAGAAAAAGATCTCTGGTAAAAAAAAAAGATCTGATGTGATTGGTGAAAAAAACAACTAGTGGAAAAAATATTAGAATTTGGCTGCCTGTGTAAACACAGCCTTTTTAGTTGATAAATTTAATAATGAGTTAGGGCTCTAAACTGTTCACGTTGTGAAGTCAACAACCAGCGGTGAAAATCATTATTCTGTCATTGTTCAAAGTAGCCACCAGATGGCAGTAATGATTTACAATTAAATGTGTTGGTTTGTTGACCCATCCCCTCTTTTTAGTTAAAGTTTCAATGTTTTCCTTTATGAAATTGCAGACTGCAAACACTCTCTGAAATACTTGATGTTAACCGACTAAAATAATCCAGAGACAGGTTATATTTAATGTGACTAAAATAATAAATATTGATACGATCAAAACAAAGAATATATATAAGAAAAAGAACATCAAAATATTGTTCTCTCTCTCTCTCTCTCCTGTCTCTCTCTCTCCTGTCTCTCTCTCTCCTGTCTCTCTCTCTCTCCTGTCTCTCTCTCTCAATTCAATAAAACTGACTTTATTGACATGGCAAGTTCATTATTACTTACATTGTCAAAGTATTCATATAGGATAAAATATATAAATAAAAATGTTGGGACCAACAGCAATAATAATAGTAGTAGTGGACATGGGATTACCATTAACAACAATTACAACAACAATATTAATGAGAACAACAATACATTAAAGCAATGGTAGTAGACCAGTGTCAACATGACTGAGAAGACACATGACCTGGTATGAAAGACAAAACAAAACATGGTGGGAAATATTATCGACATTACATTGCACTTTTCACTCGCTGTCCCTCAAGTTGTGGCAGGGGGACACATATTTGGCTGCCGAAACAGCACATTTTGGCTTTTCACCTAATAAATATTCAATTTTTTTTCTTATTTTTATTTTTTTTATAGTTTCAAATTCTTTGTGTTGAATTAGAACTTTGGGAAATAAATATTATCTTAGGTCTGAGTATTTGTCACAGTGTAATAGGAAATCTCTCTCTCCCTACAGAAACAGCAGCCGTTGTTTACCTATGAGGTCATTGTGGTGGACGACGGCAGCAGTGACCAAACAACAGAGGTACCACCGTGACGATCTGTTATAAACACTGTTGTTGTTGTTGTTGACAGCGATTTGTCTTTCAGAAATATTGTTCCTCCATATAAAATGGTAGAATCGGACCCCGTTTTCGAGGGTTTGAAGAATGTATGTTTTTGTAAGAGAGTAATAGTTTTTAACGTGTTGGCCCTGTCTTCCCAGGGTGCCTTGCAGGACACCAGGACATGTATAGGTAAAATAGTAAAGTGTACGTATTGGCGTTGTCCTTCCCAGGTTGCCTTGCGGTACACCAGAAAGTATGGCGCAGACAAAGTCAGAGTTCTGACCCTGGTGAAAAACAGAGGGAAAGGAGGGGCCGTCAGGATGGTGAGACACACACGCAGACACGCACACACACACACACACACACACGCAGACACACGCACACACACGCAGACACACGCGCACACGCAGACACACACGCACACACGCGCACACACGCACGATGGTGAGAGCTCTGCTTGTAAATTTAGAGATATTTAATTCTCTATCTCTGCTCACTGCCTCATTTAAAATCAGGCTATTATCTTGAATGTAGTAACTCCGTACTGCCTTTGACAACAGAATGCCGTTCACCACAACTGTCACATTCAACTTAGAATTGTGTGTGTGTGTCTGCGTGTGTCTGCGTGTGTGTCAGGGTACTCTGAGTTCCAGAGGGAAGCTGATATTGATGGCGGACGCGGACGGAGCCACTAAGTTTGCAGACGTGGAGAAGGTGGAGGCCGGCCTTCATGACGTAAACATCAAACCAGTGGGTGTTATGATTCTTTATGTTGTCTAGAATATACATGTAATTTCCCTGACTATAACGTTTCTGTTTTGACCAGAGTCCTGTTCTACCAAACAGGTTTGACGAGTTAGCCAGGTAGCTTTGGTAAACTCTTTTGAGTTCAACTCAGGATAACTCAGGATAAGCCATGAAAGTGGCTCATCTTTTAGCCAGGGACGTTTCTATGGCAACGAATCCTTCAGAATGATCCTGCTCTGGGTACTGACTGACTCAGGGCTAACTCCGTTTATCCTGAATGAAGTGTCTGAGCCACAAGTTGGGGACCAATGAAATCAGATTCCCTCCCTCTCACAGAGATATTATTATCGTCAAGATGACTGATTCACATGTTTTATTCATCAATTGTTTTTTTTTTATGTGTAAAGAAATTGTAATGTTAAAATGCCAATCACGTTGTCTCCAGAGTGGTGTAACCATCTAAGGCATCTCAGTGCCAGAGGCGTCGCTACAGACCCGGGTTCGATCTCAGGCTGTATCACTGGCCGTGATTGGAAGTCCCATAGGGCGGGGCATAATTGGCTGAGCGTGGTCCGGGTTAGAGGAGAGTTTGGCCGGGGGGACTTTACTTAGCTCACCGCGCTCTAGCGACTCTGTGTGGTGGTTTGAGGGCGCCTGCAGGTTTCCTCCGACACATTGATGCGAGTGGCTTCCGGGTTAAGTGTGGTGTTAGGAAGCCTGGTTCGGTGGGTTTCAGAGGCAGTGTGACAAGATTGAAATTGGGGAGAAAAAATGGGTCAAAAAATAACTATCACATTTTACTAAGGACAGCATTTGCTTTCCCAACTACGTATTACAGATTGTATTTTGACATTTGCGACGGGCAAAGTAATAGCCTGCCGAATCTGCAAGATAACTTTTTTGGCACAAATGAAGCTGTGGCTACTGACACATCCGTGGAGTGACGTTTCGGCTTTGTCTCAATAAAGAGTTTGGCGTTCAACTAGCCATGTGTGACAGGCACGCTCAGTTCCAAGTCTGCTAGAATTAATGGCAGACGTAGCAAGCAATATCTACTGTCGTAGTACGGATGAAGCCTGAGCTCGAATGGCTAACTGAAGCGGAAGATGGCTAACTGAAGCGGAAGATGGCTAGCGGACTCTGGCTAACTGAAGCGGAAGCTGGCTAGCGGAAGCTGGCTAACTGAAGCTGGCTAGCGGAAGCTGGCTAACTGAAGCGGAAGCTGGCTAACTGAATCTGGCTAACTGAAGCTGAAGCTGGCTAACTGAAGCTGGCTAACTGAAGCTGAAGCTGGCTAGCTGAAGCTGGCTAACTGAAGCAGAAGCTTGCTCTGGTCTATTGACTTCAATCGCGGATTACAAAGGAAAACCAGCCACGTCACGGACACCGACGTGTTGCTCACGGACAAGCTAAACGCCTTCTTCGCCCACTTTGAGGATAACACAATGCCACCGACGTGGCCTGCTACCAAAGACTGTGGGCTCTCATTCTCCGTGGCCGACGTGAGTAAGACATTTAAGCATGTTAACCCTCGCAATGCTGCCGGTCCAGACTGCATCCCTAGTCGATTCCTGGAGTGGCTGGAGTGTTTACGGAAATATTCAATCTCTCCCTATCCCAGTCTACTGTCCCCACTTGCTTCAAGATGTCCACCATTGTTCCTGTACCCAAGAAAGCGAAAGGTAACTGAACTAAATTACTATCGCCCCGTAGCACTCCCTTCTGTCATCATGAAGTGTTTTGAGAGGCAAGTCAAGGATCATATCACCTCTACCTTACCTGGCACCCTAGACCCACTTCAATTTGCTTACCGCCCCAATAGATCCACCGACGCACTACATACTACCCTATCCCATCTGGACAAGAAGAATCCCTATATAAGAATGCTGTTCATTGACGACAGCTCAGCCTTCAACACCATAGTACTATCCAGGCTCATCATTTAGCTTGGGGCCTTGGGTCTGAACCCCACCCTATGCAACTGGGTCCTGGACTTCCTGACGGGCCACCCCCAGGTGGTTAAGTTAGGAAATAACACATTTTCTTTGCTTATCCTCAACACAGGGGCCCCACAAGGGTGTGTGCGCAGCCCTTTCCTGTACTCCTTGTTCACCCATGACTGCGTGGCCACGCACCCCTCCAACTCAATCATCAAGTTTGCAGACGACACAACGGTAGAATGCCTGATTACCAACGATGACGAGACTGCCTACAGGGAGGAGGTGAGGGCCCTGCCAGAGTGGTGCCAGGAAAATAACCTCTCCCTCAACATCAACAAAATGAAGGAGCTGGTCGTAGAGGGGGCACGCAGCAGAGGGGGCACGCCCCTATCCACATTAACAGGACCGCAGTGGAGAAGGTGAAAAGCTTCAAGTTTCTTGGCGTACACATCATTGACAATCTGCGCCTCTTCAACCTCAGGAGGCTAAAGAAATTCTGCTTGGCACCTAAGACCCTCACAAGCTTTTACAGATGCACAATTGAGAGCATCCTGTCGGGCTGTATCACCGCCTGGTACGACAACTGCACCGTCCTCAACCGCAGGGCTCTCCATAGGGTGGTACGGTCATCCCAAAACATCACTGGGGGCACACTGCCTGCCCTCCATGACACCTACAGCACCCAATGTCACAGGAAGGCCGAAAAGATCAGGTGCGTCAAAGCTGGGACCGAGAGACTGAAAAACAGCTTCTTTTTCAAGGCCGTCAGACTGTTAAATAGCCATCGTTGGGCGGCTTCCACCCGGTTACTCAACCCTGCACCTTAGAGGCTGCTGCTCTATGTACATAGACATGGAATCACTGGTCACATTAATAATGTTTACATACTGCTTTACTCACTTATATAACTACTGTCTATACACACCATCCTATATAACTACTGTCTATACACACCATCCCATATAACTACTGTCTATACACACCATCCCATATAACTACTGTCTATACACACCATCCCGTATAACTACTGTCTATACACACCATCCCGTATAACTACTGTCTATACACACCATCCCGTATAACTACTGTCTATACACACCATCCCGTATAACTACTGTCTATACACACCATCCTATATAACTACTGTCTATACACACCATCCTATATAACTACTGTCTATACACACCATCCTATATAACTACTGTCTATACACTGTCGTGGAAATTTCCTCTATTTACCAAATCATGAGAGCAAACCAGACACAAGTCAGAGTTAGTTATCAAAGTCCATCTTTAATTATATGAGCTCTATCACAAACCCTGTGACTCTCAGATCAATTCAGTGTCTATCAATGAATTCTCCGAGAGTCCCTTACACATTTCAACTGAGATCCTTTATAGCAGAGACACACAGGATAAAAAAGCATCGGCATAATTCATCGTTCAGCTTTGTCTCCTTTCTCAAACTCAGAACCATAAACCAATCCTCCATATCAACAGGCATATATCAAATCCATCCTATCTTGACAAGATCACAGAGACACACTGACTGGCACACAGACATCGTGGAGCCAAGAGATGCAAAATAACATTCTGATGAGAAGTAGCTTACAAATATATGATGAATTTAAAACATCTTACCTATGTTACCAACTAATTCTGATTATTCCCCAACAACGCTCATACAGGATAACTTATATATCCTAGCTTCTCTTTATCAGGCATATACTATACTGTCTATACACACCATCCTATATAACTGCTGTATATACTGTCTATACACACCATCCTATATAACTGCTGTCTATACACACCATCCTATATAACTACTGTCTATACACACCATCCTGTATAACTACTGTCTATACTGTCTATACACACCATCCTATATAACTGCTGTCTATACACACCATCCTATATAACTGCTGTCTATACACACCATCCTATATAACTGCTGTCTATACACACCATCCTATATAACTGCTGTCTATACACACCATCCTATATAACTGCTGTCTATACACACCATCCTATATAACTGCTGTCTATACACACCATCCTATATAACTGCTGTCTATACACACCATCCTATATAACTGCTGTCTATACACACCATCCTATATAACTGCTGTCTATACACACCATCCTATATAACTGCTGTCTATACACACCATCCTATATAACTACTGTCTATACTGTCTATACACACCATCCTATATAACTGCTGTATATACTGTCTATACACACCATCCTATATAACTACTATCTATACTGTCTATACACACCATCCTATATATAACTGCTGTCTATACACACCATCCTATATAACTGCTGTCTATACACACCATCCTATATAACTGCTGTCTATACACACCATCCTATATAACTACTGTCTATACACACCATCCTATTATAACGACTGTCTATACACACCATCCTATATAACGACTGTCTATACACACCATCCTATATAACTGCTGTCTATACACACCATCCTATATAACTGCTGTCTATACACACCATCCTATATAACTGCTGTCTATACACACCATCCTATATAACTACTGTCTATACACACCATCCTATATAACTACTGTCTATACACACCATCCTATATAACTACTGTCTATACACACCATCCTATATAACTGCTGTCTATACACACCATCCTATATAACTGCTGTCTATACACACCATCCTATATAACTGCTGTCTATACACACCATCCTATATAACTGCTGTCTATACACACCATCCTATATAACTGCTGTCTATACACACCATCCTATATAACTGCTGTCTATACACACCATCCTATATAACTGCTGTCTATACACACCATCCTATATAACTACTGTCTATACACACCATCCTATATATAACTACTGTCTATACTGTCTATACACACCATCCTATAAAACTACTGTCTATATACACCATCCTATAAAACTACTCTCTATACACACCATCCTATATAACTACTGTCTATACTGTCTATATACACCATCCTATATAACTACTGTCTATTCACACCATCCTATATAACGACTGTCTATACACACCATCCTATATAACTACTGTCAATACACACCATCCTATATAACTACTGTCTATACACACCATCCTATATCACTACTGTCTATACACACCATCCTATATAACTACTGTCGATACACACCATCCTATATAACTACTGTCTATACACACCATCCTGTTTAACTACTGTCTATACTGTCTATTCACACCATCCTATATAACTACTGTCTATACTGTCTATTCACACCATCCTATATAACTACTGTCTATACACACCATCCTATATAACTACAGTCTATACACACCATCCTATATAACTACAGTCTATACACACCATCCTATATAACTACTGTCCATACACACCATCCTATATAACTACTGTCTATACACACCATCCTATATAACTACTGTCTATACACACCATCCTATATAACTACTGTCTATACACACCATCCTATATAACTACTGTCTATACACACCATCCTATATAACTACTGTCTATACACACCATCCTATATAACTACTGTCTATACACACCATCCTATATAACTACTGTCTATACACACCATCCTATATAACTACTGTCTATACGCACCATCCTATATAACTACTGTCTATACGCACCATCCTATATAACTACTGTCTATACGCACCATCCTATATAACTACTGTCTATACGCACCATCCTATATAACTACTGTCTATACGCACCATCCTATATAACTACTGTCTATACGCACCATCCTATATAACTACTGTCTATACGCACCATCCTATATAACTACTGTCTATACGCACCATCCTATATAACTACTGTCTATACGCACCATCCTATATAACTACTGTCTATACACACCATCCTATATAACTACTGTCTATACACACCATCCTATATAACTACTGTCTATACACACCATCCTATATAACTACTGTCTATACACACCATCCTATATAACTACTGTCTATACACACCATCCTATATAACTACTGTCTATACACACCATCCTATATAACTACTGTCTATACACACCATCCTATATAACTACTGTCTATACACACCATCCTATATAACTACTGTCTATACACACCATCCTATATAACTACTGTCTATACACACCATCCTATATAACTACTGTCTATACACACCATCCTATATAACTACTGTCTATACACACCATCCTATATAACTACTGTCTATACACACCATCCTATATAACTACTGTCTATACACACCATCCTATATAACTACTGTCTATACACACCATCCTATATAACTACTGTCTATACACACCATCCTATATAACTACTGTCTATACACACCATCCTATATAACTACTGTCTATACACACCATCCTATATAACTACTGTCTATACACACCATCCTATATAACTACTGTCTATACACACCATCCTATATAACTACTGTCTATACACACCATCCTATATAACTACTGTCTATACACACCATCCTATATAACTACTGTCTATACACACCATCCTATATAACTACTGTCTATACACACCATCCTATATAACTACTGTCTATACACACCATCCTATATAACTACTGTCTATACACACCATCCTATATAACTACTGTCTATACACACCATCCTATATAACTGCTGTCTATACACACCATCCTATATAACTGCTGTCTATACACACCATCCTATATAACTGCTGTCTATACACACCATCCTATATAACTGCTGTCTATACACACCATCCTATATAACTGCTGTCTATACACACCATCCTATATAACTGCTGTCTATACACACCATCCTATATAACTGCTGTCTATACACACCATCCTATATAACTGCTGTCTATACACACCATCCTATATAACTGCTGTCTATACACACCATCCTATATAACTACTGTCTATACACACCATCCTATATATAACTACTGTCTATACTGTCTATACACACCATCCTATAAAACTACTGTCTATATACACCATCCTATAAAACTACTCTCTATACACACCATCCTATATAACTACTGTCTATACTGTCTATATACACCATCCTATATAACTACTGTCTATTCACACCATCCTATATAACGACTGTCTATACACACCATCCTATATAACTACTGTCAATACACACCATCCTATATAACTACTGTCCATACACACCATCCTATATAACTACTGTCTATACACACCATCCTATATAACTACTGTCTATACACACCATCCTATATAACTACTGTCTATACACACCATCCTATATAACTACTGTCTATACACACCATCCTATATAACTACTGTCTATACACACCATCCTATATAACTACTGTCTATACACACCATCCTATATAACTACTGTCTATACACACCATCCTATATAACTACTGTCTATACACACCATCCTATATAACTACTGTCTATACACACCATCCTATATAACTACTGTCTATACACACCATCCTATATAACTACTGTCTATACACACCATCCTATATAACTACTGTCTATACACACCATCCTATATAACTACTGTCTATACACACCATCCTATATAACTACTGTCTATACACACCATCCTATATAACTACTGTCTATACACACCATCCTATATAACTACTGTCTATACACACCATCCTATATAACTACTGTCTATACACACCATCCTATATAACTACTGTCTATACACACCATCCTATATAACTACTGTCTATACACACCATCCTATATAACTACTGTCTATACACACCATCCTATATAACTACTGTCTATACACACCATCCTATATAACTACTGTCTATACACACCATCCTATATAACTACTGTCTATACACACCATCCTATATAACTACTGTCTATACACACCATCCTATATAACTACTGTCTATACACACCATCCTATATAACTACTGTCTATACACACCATCCTATATAACTACTGTCTATACACACCATCCTATATAACTACTGTCTATACACACCATCCTATATAACTACTGTCTATACACACCATCCTATATAACTACTGTCTATACACACCATCCTATATAACTACTGTCTATACACACCATCCTATATAACTACTGTCTATACACACCATCCTATATAACTACTGTCTATACACACCATCCTATATAACTACTGTCTATACACACCATCCTATATAACTACTGTCTATACACACCATCCTATATAACTACTGTCTATACACACCATCCTATATAACTACTGTCTATACACACCATCCTATATAACTACTGTCTATACACACCATCCTATATAACTACTGTCTATACACACCATCCTATATATAACTACTGTCTATACACACCATCCTATATATAACTACTGTCTATACACACCATTCTATATAACTACTGTCTATACACACCATCCTATATAACTGCTGTCTATACACACCATCCTATATAACTACTGTCTATACACACCATCCTATATAACTACTGTCTATACACACCATCCTATATAACTACTGTCTATACACACCATCCTGTTTAACTACTGTCTATACTGTCTATACACACCATCCTGTTTAACTACTGTCTATACTGTCTATACACACCATCCTATATAACTACTGTCTATACACACCATCCTATATAACTACTGTCTATACACACCATCCTATATAACTACTGTCTATACACACCATCCTATATAACTACTGTCTATACACACCATCCTATATAACTACTGTCTATACACACCATCCTATATAACTACTGTCTATACTGTCTATACACACCATCCTATATAACTACTGTCTATACTGTCTATACACACCATCCTATATAACTACTGTCTATAAACACCATCCTATATAACTACTGTCTATACACACCATCCTATATAACTACTGTCTATACACACCATCCTATATAACTACTGTCTATACACACCATCCTATATAACGACTGTCTATACATACCATCCTATATCACTGTCTATACACACCATCCTATATAACTACTGTCTATACACACCATCCTATATAACTACTGTCGATACACACCATCCTATATAACTACTGTCTATACACACCATCCTATATAACTACTGTCGATACACACCATCCTATATAACTGCTGTCTATACACACCATCCTATATAACTACTGTCTATACACACCATCCTATATAACGACTGTCTATACATACCATACTATATCACTGTCTATACACACCATCCTATATAACTACTGTCTATACACACCATCCTATATAACTACTGTCGATACACACCATCCTATATAACTACTGTCTATACACACCATCCTATATAACTACTGTCTATACACACCATCCTGTTTAACTACTGTCTATACTGTCTATTCACACCATCCTATATAACTACTGTCTATACACACCATCCTGTTTAACTACTGTCTATACTGTCTATAAACACCATCCTATATAACTACTGTCTATACACACCATCCTGTTTAACTACTGTCTCTACTGTCTATAAACACCATCCTATATAACTACTGTCTATAAACACCATCCTATATAACTACTGTCTATACACACCATCCTATATAACTACTGTCTATACACACCATCCTATATAACTACTGTCTATACTGTCTATTCACACCATCCTATATAACTACTGTCTATACACACCATCCTATATAACTACTGTCTATACACACCATCCTATATAACTACTGTCTATACACACCATCCTATATAACTACTGTCTATACACACCATCCTATATAACTACTGTCTATACACACCATCCTATATAACTACTGTCTATACACACCATCCTATATAACTACTGTCTATACACACCATCCTATATAACTACTGTCTATACACACCATCCTATATAACTACTGTCTATACACACCATCCTATATAACTACTGTCTATACACACCATCCTATATAACTACTGTCTATACACACCATCCTATATAACTACTGTCTATACACACCATCCTATATAACTACTGTCTATACACACCATCCTATATAACTACTGTCTATACACACCATCCTATATAACTACTGTCTATACACACCATCCTCTATAACTACTGTCTATACACACCATCCTCTATAACTACTGTCTATACACACCATCCTCTATAACTACTGTCTATACACACCATCCTCTATAACTACTGTCTATACACACCATCCTCTATAACTACTGTCTATACACACCATCCTCTATAACTACTGTCTATACACACCATCCTCTATAACTACTGTCTATACACACCATCCTCTATAACTACTGTCTATACACACCATCCTCTATAACTACTGTCTATACACACCATCCTCTATAACTACTGTCTATACACACCATCCTCTATAACTACTGTCTATACACACCATCCTCTATAACTACTGTCTATACACACCATCCTATATAACTACTGTCTATACTGTCTATTCACACCATCCTATATAACTACTGTCTATACACACCATCCTATATAACTACTGTCTATACACACCATCCTCTATAACTACTGTCTATACACACCATCCTCTATAACTACTGTCTATACACACCATCCTCTATAACTACTGTCTATACACACCATCCTCTATAACTATTGTCTATACACACCATCCTATATAACTACTGTCTATACTGTCTATTCACACCATCCTATATAACTACTGTCTATACACACCATCCTATATAACTACTGTCTATACACACCATCCTATATAACTACTGTCTATACACACCATCCTATAAAACTACTGTCTATACCCACCATCCTATATAACTACTGTCTATACACACCACCCTATATAACTACTGTCTATACTGTCTATACACACCATCCTATATAACTACTGTCTATACACACCATCCTATATAACTACTGTCTATACACACCATCCTATATAACTACTGTCTATACACACCATCCTATATAACTACTGTCTATACACACCATCCTATATAACTACTGTCTATACACACCATCCTATATAACTACTGTCTATACACACCATCCTATATAACTACTGTCTATACACACCATCCTATATAACTACTGTCTATACACACCATCCTATATAACTACTGTCTATACACACCATCCTATATAACTACTGTCTATACACACCATCCTATATAACTACTGTCTATACACACCATCCTATATAACTACTGTCTATACACACCATCCTATATAACTACTGTCTATACACACCATCCTGTTTAACTACTGTCTATACACACCATCCTGTTTAACTACTGTCTATACTGTCTATACACACCATCCTATATAACTACTGTCTATACACACCATCCTATATAACTACTGTCTATACACACCATCCTATATAACTACTGTCTATACACACCATCCTATATAACTACTGTCTATACTGTCTATACACACCATCCTCTATAACTACTGTCTATACTGTCTATACACACCATCCTATATAACTACTGTCTATACTGTCTATACACACCATCCTATATAACTACTGTCTATACTGTCTATACACACCATCCTATATAACTACTGTCTATAAACACCATCCTATATAACTACTGTCTATACACACCATCCTATATAACTACTGTCTATACACACCATCCTATATAACTACTGTCTATACACACCATCCTATATAACTACTGTCTATACATACCATCCTATATCACTGTCTATACACACCATCCTATATAACTACTGTCTATACACACCATCCTATATAACTACTGTCGATACACACCATCCTATATAACTACTGTCTATACACACCATCCTATATAACTACTGTCGATACACACCATCCTATATAACTGCTGTCTATACACACCATCCTATATAACTACTGTCTATACACACCATCCTATATAACGACTGTCTATACATACCATACTATATCACTGTCTATACACACCATCCTATATAACTACTGTCTATACACACCATCCTATATAACTACTGTCGATACACACCATCCTATATAACTACTGTCTATACACACCATCCTATATAACTACTGTCTATACACACCATCCTATATAACTACTGTCTATACACACCATCCTGTTTAACTACTGTCTATACTGTCTATTCACACCATCCTATATAACTACTGTCTATACACACCATCCTGTTTAACTACTGTCTATACTGTCTATAAACACCATCCTATATAACTACTGTCTATACACACCATCCTGTTTAACTACTGTCTCTACTGTCTATAAACACCATCCTATATAACTACTGTCTATAAACACCATCCTATATAACTACTGTCTATACACACCATCCTATATAACTACTGTCTATACACACCATCCTATATAACTACTGTCTATACTGTCTATTCACACCATCCTATATAACTACTGTCTATACACACCATCCTATATAACTACTGTCTATACACACCATCCTATATAACTACTGTCTATACACACCATCCTATATAACTACTGTCTATACACACCATCCTATATAACTACTGTCTATACACACCATCCTATATAACTACTGTCTATACACACCATCCTATATAACTACTGTCTATACACACCATCCTATATAACTACTGTCTATACACACCATCCTATATAACTACTGTCTATACACACCATCCTATATAACTACTGTCTATACACACCATCCTATATAACTACTGTCTATACACACCATCCTCTATAACTACTGTCTATACACACCATCCTCTATAACTACTGTCTATACACACCATCCTCTATAACTACTGTCTATACACACCATCCTCTATAACTACTGTCTATACACACCATCCTCTATAACTACTGTCTATACACACCATCCTCTATAACTACTGTCTATACACACCATCCTCTATAACTACTGTCTATACACACCATCCTCTATAACTACTGTCTATACACACCATCCTCTATAACTACTGTCTATACACACCATCCTCTATAACTACTGTCTATACACACCATCCTCTATAACTACTGTCTATACACACCATCCTCTATAACTACTGTCTATACACACCATCCTCTATAACTACTGTCTATACACACCATCCTCTATAACTACTGTCTATACACACCATCCTCTATAACTACTGTCTATACACACCATCCTCTATAACTACTGTCTATACACACCATCCTCTATAACTACTGTCTATACACACCATCCTCTATAACTACTGTCTATACACACCATCCTCTATAACTACTGTCTATACACACCATCCTCTATAACTACTGTCTATACACACCATCCTCTATAACTACTGTCTATACACACCATCCTCTATAACTACTGTCTATACACACCATCCTCTATAACTACTGTCTATACACACCATCCTCTATAACTATTGTCTATACACACCATCCTATATAACTACTGTCTATACTGTCTATTCACACCATCCTATATAACTACTGTCTATACACACCATCCTATATAACTACTGTCTATACACACCATCCTATATAACTACTGTCTATACACACCATCCTATAAAACTACTGTCTATACCCACCATCCTATATAACTACTGTCTATACACACCACCCTATATAACTACTGTCTATACTGTCTATACACACCATCCTATATAACTACTGTCTATACACACCATCCTATATAACTACTGTCTATACACACCATCCTATATAACTACTGTCTATACACACCATCCTATATAACTACTGTCTATACACACCATACTATATAACGACTGTCTATACACACCATCCTATATAACTACTGTCTATACACACCATCCTATATAACTACTGTCTATACACACCATCCTATATAACTACTGTCTATACACACCACCCTATATAACTACTGTCTATACACACCATCCTATATAACTACTGTCTATACACACCATCCTATATAACTACTGTCTATACACACCATCCTAAATAACTACTGTCTATACACACCATCCTATATAACTACTGTCTATACACACCATTCTATATAACTACTGTCTATACTGTCTATACCCACCATCCTATATAACTACTGTCTATACACACCATCCTATATAACTACTGTCTATACTGTCTATACACACCATCCTATATAACTACTGTCTATACACACCATCCTATATAACTACTGTCTATACACACCATCCTATATAACGACTGTCTATACACACCACCCTATATAACTACTGTCTATACACACCATCCTATATAACTACTGTCTATACTGCATTGAACACTCGTCACTTTAATAATGCTTACATAGGGCTTTACTCATCTCATATGTATATGCTGTATTCTATTCTACTGTATTTTATTAATTGCTACTCTGACATTGCTCGTCCTAATATTTATATGTTTCTTAATTCCATTATTTTACTTTTAGATTTGTGTGTATTGTTGTATATTGTTAGATGTTACTGCACTGTTGGAGTTAGGAACACAAGCATTTAACTACACCTGCGATAACATCTGCTAAACATGTGTATGTGACCAATAACATCTGCTAAACATGTGTATGTGACTAATCAAATGTTGATTTGATTTCAATGGGACTTTCTGTATATCTCCCGGTTAAATAACGAAAGGCTGGTGTGTTACAGGAGAACATGGCTATATCCTGTGGGTCCAGAGCACACCTGGAGGAGGAGGCAGTCGCTTCGGTACTGTCTCTCTTTCTCCCATCTCTCTCTCTCTCTCTTTCTCCCATCTCTCTCTCTCTCTCTTTCTCCCATCTCTCTCTCTCTCTCTTTCTCCCATCTCTCTCTCTCTTTCTCTCTTTCTCCCATCTCTCTCATCTTTCTCCCACCTCTTTCTCCCACCTCTTTCTCCCATCTCTCTCTTTCTCCCATCTCCCATCTCTTTCTCCCATCTCTTTCTCCCATCTCTCTCTCTCTTTCTCCCATCTCTCTCATCTTTCTCCCACCTCTTTCTCCCACCTCTTTCTCCCATCTCTCTCTCTTTCTCCCATCTCTCTCATCTTTCTCCCACCTCTTTCTCCCACCTCTTTCTCCCATCTCTCTCTCTTTCTCCCATCTCTCTCTCTTTCTCCCATCTCTCTCTCTCTTTCTCCCATCTCTCTCTCTTTCTCTCTTTCTCCCATCTCTCTCATCTTTCTCCCACCTCTTTCTCCCACCTCTTTCTCCCATCTCTCTCTCTTTCTCCCATCTCTCTCTCTTTCTCCCATCTCTCTCTCGCTTTCTCCCATCTCTCTCTCGCTTTCTCCCATCTCTTTTTGCCATCTCTCTTCACTCACTCACTCTCTCACCTAAGTAACCCTGTGATGAAATGCATAGATGCCCCAAAAAAACAACACACCAAGGTCTTGTAGATGGATTTGTTTTGTTTGTGTTTCCATGTTAGCGGTCCATGTTCCGTACGTTCCTGATGTATGGGTTCCACTTCCTGGTTTGGTTTTTCTGTGTGCGAGGCATCAAGGACACACAGTGTGGCTTCAAGCTCTTCACCCGCGAGGCCGCCCTCAAAACCTTCTCCTCCTTACATGTGGAGCGATGGTAAGGTCCACCCCCCCCAAAACGCTAACTTAACCGCTCACCCAATACCAAAATGTATTGGTGTTTACCCCGTATTGTATTCTACTTAGTTAAAATAATTATCCTCCCTGCATGTGGAGCGATAGTAAGGTCTCTCTCTTTCTTATACCAACGTTTACCTGCTATAAGAAATTCTATACTAACGGGGTAGTTGTAGTTCTATTCTAACCCCTTCAAAAAATTATCTGAAGGAGCAAATTTTACCTCTCATTTATATTTGCAAGTTGTGAATGATGGTTATTACGTAGTAATTCGATGGCTTAATTTAAACAAGAAAACGTATGGGGAAAGTGCAAGACCTTCTCTCTGGCGCAGTGGTCCGGTCTCTCACTTTACGAGAACACTAACTCACAATAACCACAACTTGAATTTGAGTGGAGCAATGGTACGGTCACTCTCTCTGGACGAGACCATTAAGCACACAATCTGTCCTTCAAATAACTACAATTTGAATGAACGGTGCACTGGTATAGGCTCCCTAAACAACTTGATCATGACGGAAAAACAACAAAGTTTACTAGTCAAGGACTAGCACTGAATATGGTGTGATACTGTTCCACAGGGCCTTTGTTGTTCTTGTCGTCGTTGTAAAAACATTGTAACTAGAATGTTGTACTGTTCCACAGGGCCTTTGTTGTTGTTGTTCTTGTCGTCGTTGTAAAAACATTGTAACTAGAATGTTGTACTGTTCCACAGGGCCTTTGTTGTTGTTGTTCTTGTCGTCGTTGTAAAAACATTGTAACTAGGATGTTGTACTGTTCCACAGGGCCTTTGACGTGGAGCTGCTGTATATCGCTCAGTGCTTTCAGATACCCATAGCCGAGGTGGCCGTCAACTGGACTGAGATAGAAGGTAAGTCTGTCAACTAGACTGAGATGTGTGAGTCTCTCATACTTAAACATACACACTAGCGTTGAATATTTCCCCAGTATTTTAAAAATGTTGCATCCCGAGAAAATAAACTTTTCTCCCAGTTAGTCCTGTATTTCCCGACAAAACCGGGAGTGTCATTCTAAAGCAGATAACTGTCTGGATTTGATTAGAGCTTTGATCAGCATGAACATTCTAACCTGATGCTACCTGACTCTGATGATCCCTACATTAAAGATATTTAATGATCCCTACATTAAAGATATTTAGTGATCCCTACGTTAAAGATATTTAGTGATCCCTACGTTAAAGATATTTAGTGATCCCTACGTTAAAGATATTTAGTGATCCCTACGTTAAAGATATTTAGTGATCCCTACGTGAAAGATATTTAGTGATCCCTACGTGAAAGATATTTAGTGATCCCTACGTGAAAGATATTTAGTGATCCCTACGTGAAAGATATTTAGTGATCCCTACGTTAAAGATATTTAGTGATCCCTACGTTAAAGATATTTAATGATCCCTACATTAAAAATGTTTAGTGATCCCTACATTAAAGATATTTCATGAGCCCTACATTAAAGATATTTCATGATCCCTACATGAGCCCTACATTAAAGATATTTAGTGATCCCTACGTTAAAGATATTTAATGATCCCTACGTTAAAGATATTTAATGATCCCTACGTTAAAGATATTTAATGATCCCTACGTTAAAGATATTTAATGATCCCTACGTTAAAAATATTTCATGATCCCTACGTTAAAGATATTTAATGATCACAAGCCCATAAAAGCCAAAATAATTGTGCTGTTATCCAACAGACCTACATGTAGCCTCTTGGGTAAATGAATGAAGCTGGCTCCAGTAGGCTAACGTTTGAGTGTAAACTGTATTATGGTACTGTATTGAATTATACTGTATTATATAGACTGGATTTACGCTTCTCATTCAAACCAGGAAGCTGGGAGAGAACGTGATTATGGTGCAGGACGTGGCGAATTTCATTTAAATTTTGAATTTTTTTGTTTTAATATTTAGTTAGTAGGCTGACTTATTTATATAAATATATATATATATATATATTTTCATAATATTTCCCATAATGCTATTAGCTACCACCTCTTTCTCTCGTTGCTTCATTCTTTCCTCGCTTTCAACTGTTTCATTGCACTTCATCATTCTAATGACATCCTTGAATAATATTGGACTCGGAAATGAGATGTAGACGGTCGATCACTCCTCTTCACGAAGATTGAAGGGTATAGGATAACTGTTACATAGCCTGATGCCATCACACATCCACTCTTCTTACAAACTACCTGGCCTGTGGCCGTGAGTTCTATTGGCTGCTGTATTCAACATTCGGCAAACAAGAACTTGCGTCCCTCTTCCAATAGTCCATGAGTATAAGAAATGTCCAGCAAGCTGTTCAAGTCTCGTCTAGGAACATGAAGGAGAGGGTCCAGTGGGAGCTCAGGTGTGTATTGCACAAGAGACCGAGGCTATAAGTTCGAAGCTTAGCTTAGCCTATGCATAACCCATCATTCACAACAACAACAAAAATGTTGAACATGACGAGATGATGCGTTCATACTGAAATGTGCTGTCTGTCCTCACCCTGAGTGTTGATGATTGATCATGCAGATAGCAGAGATTAGGTCATGACCCGTGGAGAAGACAGATTTATACATTGCGTATAATCTAACAGTTCCGTTTCACAGCATGCTGTTCATATAAATAATTTATCTGTGTGGCTCAGTCGGTAGAGCATGGCGCTTGCAACGCCAAGCGTCGTGGGTTCGATTCCCGCTGGGGCCACCCATATGTAAAAGTAGTGGCCCCAGCCGACTTGTAAGTCGCTTTGGACAGAAGCGTCTGCTAAATGGGATATATATTTATATATATATATAATTGACCGGTTTCTCACAGCTATTTATCCCGGGAAAAGGGAGATGGTTTGTGTGGGGAAATCTCAGTAACCCGGTTACCGCTATTCAACCCTAATACACACACATACGCGCACACAACTGGAGTGAGAGAGGTGAGTTTTAAGGTGGATAATCAGTAGTGTCGTATTCAGTCTTACGTACTGTAGCTTCGAGTTTTAACCTAATCAAACCTGTCTGGGCTGTTTGGGTCGACTTTATTCACGTAGGCCTGAAACATGACTTTCTCTCAGCAATGTGCTGTGAAGTTCTGCAGTGCAGCGGTAACACCCAGACCAAACATGCTGTTCTAGTACATTATAATGTGTTATAAGGTTATAACCCATCTTAACCGCTAGGCTGCCTGCTGGCTTGAGGTGTTATAAGCTGGTTATGTGGTATAATGAAGCTATAAGGCCCGAGGGGGTGGGGTATAAGGCCCGAGGGGGTGGGGTATAAGGCCCGAGGGGGTGGGGTATAAGGCCCGAGGGGTGGGGTATAAGGCCCGAGGGGGTGGGGTATAAGGCCCGAGGGGGTGGGGTATAATGAAGGTATAAGGCCCGAGGGGGTGGGATATAAGGCCCGAGGGGGTGGGGTATAATGAAGGTATAAGGCCCGAGGAGGTGGGATATAAGGCCCGAGGGGGTGGGGTATAAGGCCCGGTGGGGTGGGGTATAAGGAAGCTATAAGGCCCGAGGAGGTGGGGTATAAGGCCCGAGGGGGTGGGGTATAAGGAAGCTATAAGGCCCGAGGAGGTGGGGTATAAGGCCCGAGGGGGTGGGGTATAAGGAAGCTATAAGGCCCGAGGGGGTGGGGTATAAGGCCCGAGGGGGTGGGATATAAGGCCCAAGAGGGTGGGATATAAGGCCCAAGAGGGTGGGGTATAAGGCCCGAGGGGGTGGGGTATAAGGCCCGGTGGGGTGGGGTATAAGGAAGCTATAAGGCCCGAGGGGGTGGGGTATAAGGCCCGGTGGGGTGGGGTATAAGGAAGCTATAAGGCCCGAGGAGGTGGGATATAAGGCCCGAGGGGGTGGGGTATAAGGCCCGGTGGGGTGGGGTATAAGGAAGCTATAAGGCCCGAGGAGGTGGGGTATATGACCAATATACCACAGCTAAGGACTGTTCTTCTTAAGCTCGAGGCAAAGTGGAGTTCAACCTGGACACAGCCCTTAATGTGTCATGTGTTGTTGTAGGGTCCAAGCTGGTGCCAGTGTGGAGCTGGCTACAGATGGGTCGAGACCTGGTGTTCATCCGCCTGCGTTACGTCACTGGTGCCTGGAGACTGGAAAGCCCTCGCAAGACCGACTAGAGCCAATCACATCAGCCCTCGCACAACGGGACAGCCCTCCGATTGGACAGATGAACTTCCTCGTTGGACGGGATTACCGTGAACTCCGTTGTGGGCTGCGGCTCAATAGTCTTGATGTGGCTTGCTCTCCTTGTGTCCTCTCCTCCAGCTGCACTGATCTGACCTAGCAGGTGAAAGCATTGAAGAGAATGCCTACTGGGAGTTTATTTTCACCTGTTCAGCTCTTTAATGTCCTTTGCAGATTGAGGAGAGGAAGCTATTTTTAGACTATTGAGATTTTGGTGGCGGCAGGGTAGCCTAGTGGTTAGAGCGTTGGACTCGTAACCAAAAGGTTGCAAGTTCAAATCCCCGAGCTGACAAGGTACAAATCTGTCGTTCTGCCCCTGAACAGGCAATTAACCCACTGTCCCTAGGCCGTCATTGAAAATGAGAATTTGTTCTTAACTGACTTGCCTGGTTAAATGAAGGTATCAATGGGAGGGCTATGTTCTCTTCCGAACATTGCCATTGGCTGAGAAATCTTTAGATGATTGATTGACAGGTCCCGGTCTGTCCCGCCTATTGCCAGGTTCAGAATACTCGTTTCTTTGCTTCACCTGAAAAAGGGTTTGTGGTGTCCGTGGTAACATGCACATGCCATTGCCACGGTTACAGATACACGCACCACATGATCAATCCGTGTACCATGTTACTCATTTTTTTTTTTTTACATTTCTGTCAAACTGTTTGTGTGGGTGAAGAGTAATGTTGACGGTGTCGCTGAGGGATCAAATGGATCATGTTCTGGTTTTTAGCATGATTTTGGTTAGGTAAAATTGAAGGTGTCATTTTCAATGAGTGTTAATTGGTTGTATAAGTATGTCTGTAATGTAGAAGGACTGAACCAAATTAAATGAAAATCAGCTCTAATGATTAATGTTTTTTTTTTTCTTGATGTAAATTATTATCACATGTTGTAACTGGTAATGTGGCTTAGAAGAAATTAAATGCAAAATATAATTCTAAATATCGTAGTGACCTTAACCCAACAACTTGTCAAGGGGTTAGGATCTCTTTGCATTATGGGTAAGGTGTTGGGTTGACAGTTGCTGTGCCCATTTTTGAGTCTCGTCCAAGGCTGCCCTTCGAATTCTCTACAATAATCACCATATTGTGGAGAATACTGAGGGGTGCCAACCCTGTAATGGTGTAAGGTGAAGTTTCCTCTGATCTTGGGTCAGTTTAGCATTTCCCTGTCTTAACGATTGGGGGAGAGGGAACTGATCCTAGACCTGCACCTAGAGGAGAACACGTCTTCTCTCAGATTGTGTCCCATGTTGGCATCTTATTCCCTATATAATGCACTACCTTTTTACCACAGTACTATGGGCCCTGGCCAAAGTGCACTAGAAAGGGAGTAGTGGGGTGCCATTTGGGAAGCGCAAGCCACTTCTTTCAGTGATCTTTCCACATTGTTACAGACATTTGGCTGATGCATTCAGATGCATTAACCCTGGTTCCCATAGAAACCCATATTAACTCTGGTTCCCATAGAAACCCATATTAACTCTGGTTCCCATAAAAACCCATATTAACTCTGGTTCCCATAGCCAACCCATATTAACCCTGGTTCCCATAGAAACCCATATTAGCTCTGGTTCCCATAGAAACCCATATTAACTCTGGTTCCCATAGCCAACCCATATTAACTCTGGTTCCCATAGAAACCCATATTAACCCTGGTTCCCATAGCCAACCCATATTAACTCTGGTTCCCATAGAAACCCATATTAACTCTGGTTCCTACAGCAACCCATATTAACTCTGGTTCCTACAGCAACCCATATGAACTCTGGTTCCTACAGCAACCCATATGAACTCTGGTTCCTACAGCAACCCATATGAACTCTGGTTCCTACAGCAACCCATATTAACTCTGGTTCCTACAGCAACCCATATTAACTCTGGTTCCCATAGAAACCCATATTAACTCTGGTTCCCATAGAAACCCATATTAACCCTGGTTCCCATAGCCAACCCATATTAACTCTGGTTCCCATAGAAACCCATATTAACTCTGGTTCCTACAGCAACCCATATTAACTCTGGTTCCTACAGCAACCCATATTAACTCTGGTTCCTACAGCAACCCATATGAACTCTGGTTCCTACAGCAACCCATATTAACTCTGGTTCCTACAGCAACCCATATTAACTCTGGTTCCCATAGAAACCCATATTAACTCTGGTTCCCATAGAAACCCATATTAACTCTGGTTCCCATAGAAACCCATATTAACTCTGGTTCCCATAGCCAACCCATATTAACTCTGGTTCCCATAGAAACCCATATTAACTCTGGTTCCTACAGCAACCCATATTAACTCTGGTTCCCATAACCAACCCATATTAACTCTGGTTCCCATAGCCAACCCATATTCACTCTGGTTCCCATAGCAACCCATATTAACTCTGGTTCCCATAGAAACCCATATTAACTCTGGTTCCCATAGAAACCCATATTAACTCTGGTTCCCATAGAAACCCATATTAACTCTGGTTCCCATAGCCAACCCATATTAACTCTGGTTCCCATAGAAACCCATATTAACTCTGGTTCCTACAGCAACCCATATTAACTCTGGTTCCCATAACCAACCCATATTAACTCTGGTTCCCATAGCCAACCCATATTCACTCTGGTTCCCATAGCAACCCATATTAACCCTGGTTCCCATAGCCAAGCCATATTAACTCTGGTTCCCATAACCAACCCATATTAACTCTGGTTCCCATAGAAACCCATATTATCTCTGGTTCCCATAACCAACCCATATTAACTCTGGTTCCTACAGCAACCCATATTAACTCTGGTTCCTACAGCAACCCATATTAACTCTGGTTCCTACAGCAACCCATATTAACTCTGGTTCCTACAGCAACCCATATTAACTCTGGTTCCTACAGCAACCCATATTAACTCTGGTTCCTACAGCAACCCATATTAACTCTGGTTCCCATAGCCAACCCATATTAACTCTGGTTCCTACAGCAACCCATATTAACTCTGGTTCCCATAGAAACCCATATTAACTCTGGTTCCCATAGCCAACCCATATGAACTCTGGTTCCTACAGCAACCCATATTAACTCTGGTTCCTACAGCAACCCATATTAACTCTGGTTCCCATAGAAACCCATATTAACTCTGGTTCCCATAGAAACCCATATTAACTCTGGTTCCCATAGAAACCCATATTAACTCTGGTTCCCATAGAAACCCCTATTAACTCTGGTTCCCATAGCCAACCCATATTAACTCTGGTTCCCATAGAAACCCATATTAACTCTGGTTCCTACAGCAACCCATATTAACTCTGGTTCCTACAGCAACCCATATTAACTCTGGTTCCTACAGCAATCCATATGAACTCTGGTTCCTACAGCAACCCATATTAACTCTGGTTCCCATAGCCAACCCATATTAACTCTGGTTCCCATAGAAACCCATATTAACTCTGGTTCCTACAGCAACCCATATTAACTCTGGTTCCCATAACCAACCCATATTAACTCTGGTTCCCATAGCCAACCCATATTCACTCTGGTTCCCATAGCAACCCATATTAACCCTGGTTCCCATAGCCAAGCCATATTAACTCAGGTTCCCATAACCAACCCATATTAACTCTGGTTCCTACAGCAACCCATATTAACTCTGGTTCCTACAGCAACCCATATTAACTCTGGTTCCCATAGCCAACCCATATTAACTCTGGTTCCTACAGCAACCCATATTAACTCTGGTTCCCATAGAAACCCATATTAACTCTGGTTCCCATAGCCAACCCATATTAACTCTGGTTCCCATAGAAACCCATATTAACCCTGGTTCCCATAGCCAACCCATATTAACTCTGGTTCCTACAGCAACCCATATTAACTCTGGTTCCTACAGCAACCCATATGAACTCTGGTTCCTACAGCAACCCATATTAACTCTGGTTCCTACAGCAACCCATATTAACTCTGGTTCCTACAGCAACCCATATTAACTCTGGTTCCTACAGCAACCCATATTAACTCTGGTTCCTACAGCAACCCATATGAACTCTGGTTCCTACAGCAACCCATATTAACTCTGGTTCCTACAGCAACCCATATTAACTCTGGTTCCCATAGAAACCCATATTAACTCTGGTTCCCATAGAAACCCATATTAACTCTGGTTCCCATAGAAACCCATATTAACTCTGGTTCCCATAGAAACCCATATTAACTCTGGTTCCCATAGCCAACCCATATTAACTCTGGTTCCCATAGAAACCCATATTAACTCTGGTTCCTACAGCAACCCATATTAACTCTGGTTCCCATAACCAACCCATATTAACTCTGGTTCCCATAGCCAACCCATATTAACTCTGGTTCCCATAACCAACCCATATTAACTCTGGTTCCCATAGAAACCCATATTATCTCTGGTTCCCATAGCCAACCCATATTAACTCTGGTTCCTACAGCAACCCATATTAACTCTGGTTCCTACAGCAACCCATATTAACTCTGGTTCCTACAGCAACCCATATTAACTCTGGTTCCTACAGCAACCCATATTAACTCTGGTTCCTACAGCAACCCATATTAACTCTGGTTCCTACAGCAACCCATATTAACTCTGGTTCCTACAGCAACCCATATTAACTCTGGTTCCCATAGAAACCCATATTAACTCTGGTTCCTACAGCAACCCATATTAACTCTGGTTCCCATAGAAACCCATATTAACTCTGGTTCCTACAGCAACCCATATTAACTCTGGTTCCCATAGCCAACCCATATTAACTCTGGTTCCTACAGCAACCCATATTAACTCTGATTCCCATAGAAACCCATATTAACTCTGGTTCCTACAGCAACCCATATTAACTCTGGTTCCCATAGAAACCCATATTAACTCTGGTTCCTACAGCAACCCATATTAACTCTGGTTCCCATAGAAACCCATATTAACTCTGGTTCCCATAGCCAACCCATATTAACTCTGGTTCCCATAGCCAACCCATATTAACTCTGGTTCCCATAGCCAACCCATATTAACTCTGGTTCCTACAGAAACCCATATTAACTCTGGTTCCTACAGCAACCCATATTAACTCTGGTTCCCATAGCCAAGCCATATGAACTCTGGTTCCCATAGCCAACCCATATTAACTCTGGTTCCTACAGCAACCCATATTAACTCTGGTTCCCATAGAAACCCATATTAACTCTGGTTCCTACAGCAACCCATATTAACTCTGGTTCCCATAGAAACCCATATTAACTCTGGTTCCTACAGCAACCCATATTAACTCTGGTTCCCATAGCCAACCCATATACTCTGGTTCCTACAGCAACCCATATTAACTCTGGTTCCCATAGAAACCCATATTAACTCTGGTTCCTACAGCAACCCATATTAACTCTGGTTCCCATAGAAACCCATATTAACTCTGGTTCCTACAGCAACCCATATTAACTCTGGTTCCCATAGCCAACCCATATTAACTCTGGTTCCCATAGCCAACCCATATTAACTCTGGTTCCCATAGCAACCCATATTAACCCTGGTTCCCATAGAAACCCATATTAACTCTGGTTCCCATAGCAACCCAGATTAACTCTGGTTCCCATACATTCCTTTGTACTTTTCTATTGTTTTTTTTTTGACTGATAGGTCCTGTGAGGGGCACTTGTTTCGAAACATCTCCTCCACATAACAGAGAATACATCCCAAATGACACCCCATCTGCTAGTGCATTACTTGTGATCAGAGCCCTATGGTCCCTGGTCAAAAGTAGTGCACAATATAGGGACTGGGATGCCATTTGGGACACAAGCACACAGAGTTCTTGCGGTCTGACTAAATGAAGTCTCTGGGTAATTTACTGGGTTGTAGTGCGAGGCTGAGGTTTGGCACCGGGCTAATAATGTGGATGTGTCTACGGGTTGCCTCCTTGAGCCCCGGAGAGCACATCCTGTTTGTCCTGCTGGTTGTCTGTATGTCTCTCCCTGCACTTCCTGTTTGTCCTGCTGATTGTCTGTATCTCTCTCCCTGTACTTCCTGTTTGTCCTGCTGGTTGCCTGTAAGTCTCCCCCTCTCTCTCTCTCTCCATCTCTCTCTTCCCCCTCTCTCTCCCCTTTCCCCGCTCCTCTCTCCCCTCCCTCCTCTCTCTCTCCCCCACTCCTCTCTCTCTCTCCCCTCTTCCCCCTGCTCTCTCTCTCTCTCTCTCCATCTCTCCCCCTCCTCTCCCCTCTCCCCTTTCCCCCCTCCTCCTCTCTCTCTCCCCTCCCTCCCTCTCTCTCTCCGCTCTCCCCCTCCTCTCTCTCCCCCTCTCTCTCTCTCCATCTCTCTCTCCTCTCTCCCCCTCCTCTCCCTCTCCCCCTCTCTCTCTCTCTCTCTCTCTCATCTCTCTCTCCCTCTACCCCTCCTCTCTCTCTCTCTCCCTCCTCTCCCTCTCTCCCCTCCCCCTCCTCTCTCCCTCTCTCTCTCTCTCTCTCTCTCCCCCTCCTCTCTCCCCCCTCCATCTCTCTCTCCTCTCTCCCCCTCCCTCTCTCCCCCCTCCTCTCTCTCTCCATCTTCATCTGGTTCTGCTGCAGCTCCCAGTCTGGAAGTCATTTTTCCAAATAGTCCTTCTATATACAGGTAACTGCCAAAATAAAGGAAACACCAACACCAAGTGTCTTAATAGGGAGGTGGCCCACCAGCAGCTAGAACAGCTTTCGTGCACCTTAGCATTCATTCTACAAGTGTCTGGAACTCTATTGGAGGGATATGACACCAAACTAGAAATCCCATCACTTGGTGTTTTGTTGATGGTGGTGGAAAACACTGTCGCCACTCCAGAATCTCCCATAAGTGTTCAATTGGGATTCTTGTGGCTACGAGATGGCATATGGTTTACATCATTTTCATGTTCATCAAACCATTCAGTGACCTGTGGGTGGGGGCATTATCACCCTATGGGGGCATAGCCATCGTAGCCAAAATAATGGCCTAACCAGCATTATGGGATATATGGGATGTGAATTGCTTACTTATCTCAGGAACCACACTTATGTGGAAACACCTGCTTTCAATATACTTTCAATATACTCCAGAGTGGCGCAGGGGTCTAAGGCACTGCATCTCAGTGCTTGAGGCGTCACTACAGACACCCTGGTTCGATTCCAGGCTGTATTGTGGTTGTGATTGAGTGTCCCATAAGGCGGCGCACAATTGGCCCAGCATCATCCGGGTTTGGCTGGTGTATTGGCCGTCATTGTAATTAAGAATTTGCCTAGATCAATGAAGGGGTTACTCAAGTGTTTCCTTTATTTTGGCAGTTACCTGGACACAGAGCATTCAGAAAGTATTCAGACCCCTTCCCTTTGTCCACACGTTGTTACATTACAGCCTTGTTCTAAAATGGATTAAATACATGTGTTTCATCATCAATCCACAAACAATACCCCATAATGACAAAGCGAAACCAGGTTTTATGAATGTTTTTGCAATTTTGGTACAAATAAAAAACAGAAATACCTAATTTACATAAGTATTTAAACCCTTCGCTATGAGACTCGAAAATGAGCTCAGGTTCATCCTGTTTCTACTGAATAGCTTTTATGTTTTTACAACTTTAAAAATGTAATTAATTGGACATGATTTGGAAAGGAACACACCTGTCTATATAAGGTCCCACAGTTGGCAGTGCATGTCAGAGCAAAAAAAACAAGCCATGAGGTCAAAGGAATTGTCCATCGAGCTCCAAGACAGGATTGTGTTGAGTCACAGATCTGGAGGAGGGAACCAAAACAAGTTCTGCAACATTGAATGTCCTCAAGTGGCTTCAATCATTCTTAAATGGAAGAAGTTTGGAACCACCAAGACTCTTCCTAGACCTGGCCGCCCGGCCAAACTGAGCAATAGGGGAGAAGAGCCTTGCTCAGGGAGGTGACCAGGAACCTGATGGTCACTCTGAAAGAGCTCTGGAGTTCCTCTGTGGAGATGGGAGAACCTTCCAGAAGGATAACCATTTTCGGCCTGAATGTCAAGCATCACGTTTGGAGGAAACCTGGCACCATCCCTACGGTGAAGCATGGTGGTGGCAGCATTATGCTTTGGGGATGTTTTTCAGTGGCAGGGACTGGGAGACGAATGGCGCAAAGTACAGAGATCCTTGATAAAATTTGGAGAAAGTCATAAATACGTTCCGAAGGCTGTGTGTGTGTGTGTGTGTGTGTGTGTGTGTGTGTGCGCGTGCGGGCGATACCAGTCAAAAGTTTGGACCCACTCATCCAAGGGTTGTTCTTTATTTGTACTATTTTCTATATTGTAGAATAATAGTGAATACAGCAAAACTATGAAAAAACACGGAATAACATGGAATCATGTAGTAACCAAAAAAAAGTCTTAAACAAATCAAAATATATTTTATATTTGAGCTTCTTCAAAGTAGCCATCCTTTGCCTTTGGTCTGATGAGTCCAAATTTGAGATTTTTGGTTCCAACAAAGACACGGAGTAGGTGAACAGATGATCTCCGCATGTTCATGTATTTATAATTCAAGGCACACTTAACCAGCATGGCTACCACAGCATTCTGCAGCGATACGCCATCCCATCTGGTTTGCGCTTAGTGGGACTATCATCTGTTTTTCAACAGGACAATGATCCAACACACCTCCAAGCTGTGTAAGGGCTATTTGACCAAGAAGGAGAGTGATGGAGTGCTGCATCAGATGACCTGATCTCCACAATCACCTGACCTCAACCCAATTGAGATGACTTGGGATGAGTTGGACCACAGAGTGAAGGAAAAGCATCCAACAAGTGCTCAGCATAAGTGGGAACTCCTTCAAGACTGTTGAAAAAGCATTCCAGGTGAAGCTGGTTGAGAGAATGCCAAGAGTGTGCAAAGCTGTCGTCAAGGCAAAAGGTAGTTACTTTGAGAATATGAAATATATCAAATATTTTGATTTGTTTTACACTATGTTTTACACTATTTTGGTTACTACATGATTCTATATGTGTTATTTCACAGTTTTTGATGTCTTCAATATTATTCTACAATGTAGAAAATAGTAAAAATAAAGAAAAACCCTTGAATTGGTAGGTGTCCAAACTTTTGACTGGTACTGTATATACAGTGCCTTGCGAAAGTATTCGGCCCCCTTGAACTTTGCGACCTTTTGCCACATTTCAGGCTTCAAACATAAAGATATAAAACTGTATTGTTTTGTGAACTTTTTTAACAAATCAAAAACTGAAAAAATTGGGCGTGCAAAATTATTCAGCCCCCTTAAGTTAATACTTTGTAGCGCCACATTTTGCTGCGATTACAGCTGTAAGTCGCTTGGGGTATGTCTCTATCAGTTTTGCACATCGAGAGACTGAAATGTTTTCCCATTCCTCCTTGTAAAACAGCTCGAGCTCAGTGAGGTTGGATGGAGAGCATTTGTGAACAGCAGTTTTCAGTTCTTTCCACAGATTCTCGATTGGATTCAGGTCTGGACTTTGACTTGGCCATTCTAACACCTGGATATGTTTATTTTTGAACCATTCCATTGTAGATTTTGCTTTATGTTTTGGATCATTGTCTTGTTGGAAGACAAATCTCCGTCCCAGTCTCAGGTCTTTTGCAGACTCCATCATTCTTCCAGAATGGTCCTGTATTTGGCTCCATCCATCTTCCCATCAATTTTAACCCTCTTCCCTGTCCCTGCTGAAGAAAAGCAGGCCCAAACCATGATGCTGCCACCACCATGTTTGACAGTGGGTGTGGTGTGTTCAGGGTGATTAGCTGTGTTGCTTTTACGCCAAACATAACGTTTTGCATTGTTGCCAAAAAGTTCAATTTTGGTTTCATCTGACCAGAGCACCTTCTTCCACATGTTTGGTGTGTCTCCCAGGTGGCTTGTGGCAAACTTTAAACGACACTTTTTATGGATATCTTTAAGAAATGGCTTTCTTCTTGCCACTTCCATAAAGGCCAGATTTGTGCAATATACGACTGATTGTTGTCCTATGGACAGAGTCTCCCACCTCAGCTGTAGATCTCTGCAGTTCATCCAGAGTGATCATGGGCCTCTTGGCTGCATCTCTGATCAGTCTTCTCCTTGTATGAGCTGAAAGTTTAGAGGGACGGCCAGGTCTTGGTAGATTTGCAGTGGTCTGATACTCCGTCCATTTCAATATTATCGCTTGCACAGTGCTCCTTGGGATGTTTAAAGCTGGGGAAATCTTTTTGTATCCAAATCCGGCTTTAAACTTCTTCACAACAGTATCTCAGACCTGCCTGGTGTGTTCCTTGTTCTTCATGATGCTCTCTGCGCTTTTAACGGACCTCTGAGACTATCACAGTGCAGGTGCATTTATACGGAGACTTGATTTCACACAGGTGGATTGTATTTATCATCATTAGTCATTTAGGTCAACATTGGATCATTCAGAGATCCTCACTGAACTTCTGGAGAGAGTTTGCTGCACTGAAAGTAAAGGGGCTGAATAATTTTGCACGCCCAATTTTTCAGTTTTTGATTTGTTAAAAAAGTTTGAAATATCCAATAAATGTCGTTCCACTTCATGATTGTGTCCCAAAAGTTCGCAAAGTTCAAGGGGGCCGAAAAGTTCGCAAAAGTTCGCAAAGTGGCAAAAGTTCGCAAAGTTCAAGGGGGCCGAATACTTTCGCAAGGCACTGTATATAATTTGTATTTATTTATCAAATATTCTGTATATTAACCATATGTATTGCAAAGACTACCAGGAAAAACAGACAAAGGCCATATGTCACACCCTGACATAGTTTGCTTTGTATGTTTATATGTTTTGTTTGGTCAGGGTGTGATCTGAGTGGGCATTCTATGTTGTGTGTCTGGTTTGTCTGTTTCTGTTTTTGGCCTGATATGGTTCTCAATCAGAGGCAGGTGTTAGTCATTGTCTCTGATTGGGAACCATATTTAGGTAGCCTGTTTGGTGTTGGGTTTTGTGGGTGATTGTCCTTTTGTCCTTAGGTCTGTCGTGTGTTAGTTTGCACCAGTATTAGGCTGTTTCGGTTTTCGTTATGTTTATTGTTTGTTTTGTATTTTGATTCGTGTTACTTCAGTTTTGACACCATAGAAACGGCTTACTGACACTTCAATCTGTCTCTTATACACATTTAATTGTTCGGTCACTACTACCACCTGTAAGTTGAATTGATACACAACTCTCACTCACGGGTGCAACAAAATTGTTGTATTTTTCAAGGCGTGCCTTAAAATATTGTAATAAATCAGAAACAACAACACCGTGCACCCACTAGTGGTCAAAAGGTTTTTGGCGCTCCAGATTTACCGTACTTACTGCATTCCGTGGGGTCGAATTACGCTCCCATTTGGAATACAGTCCTTCTTTACAGTAATATACTGTTAAACCAAGGTTTCATTGGAACTGACGGTATCATTCACCAGTTACATCTAAAATCTCCCAGGGTGCATTGCGAAATGCAACAATTTACTGTAAATAATGAATATGTTACATTGCTGTTAGTTTTATTGTATATAAAAAAAACAAGATTTTAGCCCAAAGCAACAGTGCCATACCATATCTCTGGAGCACCTAAAACCTTTTGACCACTAATGGGTGCATGGTATTGTTGTCTCTGGCTCATTGTCATATTTTAAGGCGTGCCTTGTAAAAGGCAAGCATTTTATGGGGCCTGTGAATAAGAGTTCGGGTGTCAATGCAATTCATAGGTGGTATTAGTGCCCCAAAGATGAAATGTGTATTGGAGAGGTAGCACATTTGCCATGTCCTTGGTGTGTTTTGCCTGTCATCACTGCAAGTTTGGAAGCCTTTGTTAAGCTCTCTGGAAGGGCAGGTGATTCGTACCTATTCAGTGTATATACAGTATATAGTTGATATCCATCATGTGATCAGGTTTTATCCTCCTATCACCCTCCCTTTAATAGGACACATGTTCTGCTCATCATTTTTTTTTTTTACCTTTATTTAACTAGGCAAATCAGTTAATAAGAACTAATTCTTATTTTCAATGACGGCCTCGGAACAGTGGGTTAACTGCCTTGTTCAGGGGGCAGAACGAAAGTTCTTTACCTTGTCAGCTCGAGGATTTGATCTTGCAACCTTTCAATTATTAGTCCAACGCTTTAACCACTAGACGACCTGCCGCCTCTAATAATAACAGCCTATAGTATATCATATTTGGTTGTTACAATTATGTTGTTTATTGAGCTACACCCAGAACGAAATATTACTAGCCTTAGCCCAAGAAGTCCGATTGTGACGACATAATGTTAGGTTATTGAGTCCTAAAATATAAAGAAAATAATGAAACAAAACCCACCTGTGATTTGTTTATAATAGGTTATAAACAATAATGTCCTACAAAAAACGCCATAGAAGCTCTCTCTTTATTTATTATCAACTTCAAGCTGATGCATTTCTATGAACATGTGATACTAGTTAATCCATTTGCATCAGTATCCTAGAGCCCCCTCGGACTGCTGTTCATTGCGGATGTATACAACCCGTATTGTCTGAGTGCCGTGCCTGGTCCGTTAATGACGCAAGCCCGACTGGCGACAGTCAGTCTAGAAGTTTGACATTTTCACAGTTTACAGCAACTGCTGTGGAACTTAACAATACTTCCGATTTTAAGCGCATCCATTTCGAGAAAGATCCTCTCGAACCATATTTATCGGGACTCTGATGGATCGTGTCCAGAGCGTAGTGTGGAAAAGTAATCAGGAGACCTGTCACACTGGTTGAATCAATGTTGTTTCCACTCATTTCAATGAAATGAAATTGAACCAACGTGGAATATACGTTTAATTGACGTCTGTGCAGAGTGGGTCGTGACTCAAGGTACCTACATCCAACCCGCCCACGGAGAAGCGCTAAGCACGCAGTGAATGTGTGTTTCTATCATCCCAGTATCAAACAGTTCACAAATATTTCTGGTCCTTCCTCATCCCTTTTTTGCATAGAAACAGGGCTATTTAAGATTCAAATTAGGCACAGAAGTACTCTGACTAATACACTGACGAGGCTCAACCAATCATTTCAGACACTTGTAGAAGATATGAGAATGCGCATTGAAGCTGTTCTGGTGGGTCGTGGTGGCCCAACCCCCTATTAAGACTTTATGTTGGTGTTTCCTTCATTTTTGCAGTTACCTGTATACCATATACATAGAGCGGCAAGAGTACCGGGTGTTATCTTCTGGATTCAGGTTCACTCAAAAATCGTTTTAAGCTTTGTTTTAATATTGAAAGTCACAGCTGATTTATTGCATTTATATCGATTTGTTCTCCTTAAATATGATGTATTCGTTTCAGTCTCTGAATTTCTTTAATCAAACCGTTTGCCGACAGCACCCGATATCCAGGCATAAAAACTACAATCTGTCCTGAATTAGCATAGTTCACATGTGCGCCGAGCTATATCCTGTCCCCGGTTTTCCTTGGCAAAAGTAGTTGGCTAGCTGAACTATGCTCGTTTTCGTCCTCATTGCCTAACTTCATAAATACTCCACCCTCAACTTCCAAACCCATTTGCTAAGTTATACAATCATTTAACTAAGAAATTCACTTGAAAATGTGTTGTTTTATTGAATAGTCATGACTGGTTCGAGCTATCTGTCACTCATGTCATAAGTGGCAAATTATTGTTTTTATGTTTTTATTCAACTAGACAAGCCAGTTAAACAAGAACAAATTCTTTTTTACTATGATGGCCGAACCAAGATGACGCTGGGCCAATTGTGTACCGCCCCTACGGGACTCCCAAATACAGCAGAGGATTGAACCAGGGTGTCTGTAATGACTCCTCTAACACTGAGATGCAGTGCCTTAGACCGCTGCACCACACAGGAAGGAGCCTAAGTGTTAAGGATTCAAGTTCGGTTTTGAGATTCACAGGCGTTGCTGGACGTTTCAAGTCGTTTGACTCAATAGGACATGTAGTGATTTTGACAACACAGCCAGATGCACTACATGACCAAAAGTATGTGGACACCTGCTCATCTCATTCCAAAATCATTGGCATTAATATGGAGTTGGTCCCCCCCCTTTTGCTGCTATAACAGCCTCCACTCTTCTGGGAAGGCTTTCCACTAGATGTTGGAACATTGCTGTTATAACAGCCTCCTCTCTTCTGGGAAGGCTTTCCACTAGATGTTGGAACATTGCTGTTATAACAGCCCCCACTCTTCTGGGAAGCCTTTCCACTAGATGTTGGAACATTGCTGCTATAACAGCCTCTACTCTTCTGGGAAGGCTTTCCACTAGATGTTGGAACATTGCTGTTATAACAGCCTCCTCTCTTCTGGGAAGGCTTTCCACTAGATGTTGGAACATTGCTGTTATAACAGCCCCCACTCTTCTGGGAAGGCTTTCCACTAGATGTTGGAACATTGCTGCGGGGACTTGCTTCCATTCAGCCACAAGCATTAGTGAGGTCGGGCACTGATGTTGGGCAATTAGGCCTGGCTCGTAGTCGGCGTTCCAATTCATCCCAAAGGTGTTCGATGGGGTTGGGGTCAGGGCTCTGCGCAGGCCAGTCAAGTTTTTCAACACCGATCTCGACAAACCATTTCTGTTTGGACCTTGATTTGTGCACGGGGGCATGGTCATGCTGAAACAGGAAAGGGCCTTCCCCAAACTGCTGCCACAAAGTTGGAAGCACAGAATCGTCTAGAATGTCATTGTATGCTGTAGAGTTAAGATTCCCTTCACTGGAAGTAACGGGCCAAACCCAAACCATGAAAAATAGCCCCAGCTTGTGTGGCCTACCATTTTGCGGCTGTGACGTTGTTGCTCCTAGACGTTTCCTCTTCACAATAACAGCACTTGCTGTTGACCGGGGGCAGCTCTAGTAGGGAAGAAATTTGATCTAACTGACTTGTTGGAAAGGTGGCATCCTATGACAGTTTCACATTGAGAGTCACTGAGATCTTCTACTGCCAATGTTTTGTCTATGGAGATTACATGGCTGTGTGCTCGATTGTATACACCTGTCAGCAACAGGGTGTGGCTGAAATAGCGGAATCCACTAATTTCAAGGGGTGTCCACATACTTTTGTAAATATAGTGTATGTACATTCCTGTACCCTTTAACCTTCTTAGTTGTTGATTAAATTTAACTTTATTGATTGACAAGAGAAAACTCAATGAAAATAGAGTTTAGGTAGCCTAGTGGTTAAAGGCATGTTAGAGGTGTCACTACCCTACAGGATGCCAATGGCTACAATGAATGACTAAATAACTTCGTGGAGACAGAGGCGGCAGGGTAGCCTAGTGGTTAGAGCGTTGGACTAGTAAACGGAAGATTGCAAGTTCAAACCCCCAAGCTGACAAGGTACAAATCTGTCGTTCTGTCCCTGAACAGGCACTGTTCCTAGGCCGTCATTGAAAATAGGAATTTGTTCTTATAACTGACTTGCCTAGTTAAATAAAGGTAAAATATAAATTTAAAAAAAGGCTCCACGGAATTGTCCTCGTCATCACCACTCTAGGTGTCACTACCCTCTTATAACTGACTTGCCTAGTTAAATAAAGGTAAAATATAAATTTAAAAAAATATAAATTTAAAAAAAGGCTCCACGGAATTGTCCTCGTCATCACCACTCTAGGTGTCACTACCCTCTTATAACTGACTTGCCTAGTTAAATAAAGGTAAAATATAAATTTTAAAAAAGGCTCCACGGAATACCCATATTAATGTGTGTTTAATTGGCTGTAATGTAAGCATCATGGACAGCTTCAACCTCACCCTAACTGACATGTCAGATGATTGGTCAGTGGGCGGGAACAAGGTCAACGGTGTCTGTGTCACAATCATCCCTGTTGATAACCAGGCCCCATATATATATATATATGTGTGTTTAATTTGCTGTAATATGAAAAGACTTAGCAGCCGCCAACCTGTTTGCACCAATCCCATGCAATTTACAGTAAAGTACTTTTTTTGTAAATTAAAATTACATGTATTTATCTGAAAATGTTGTACATTTACAAGGGAAAGTTGTAGAGTGTAATCATTACAATAATCATTATATGGGGTGATTTTTTTGTAAAAAAAAAAAAAATGGACTAAAATATTCACACATGCTGTGGTGCTCTCTAGCCAACACCTTCTATTTATTTTACCTTCATTTGACCAGGCAAGTCAGTTAAGAAGACATTCTTATTTTAAATGACGGCCTGGGAACAGTGGGTTAACTGCCTGTTCAGGGGCACAACCACAGATTTTTTACCTTGTCAACTCAGAGATTCAATCTTGTAACCTTTTGGCTACTAGTCCAACAATCTAACCACTAGGCTACCTGTCTCTAACCACTAGGCTACCTGTCTCTAACTACTAGGCTACCTGCCTCTAACCACTAGGCTACCTGTCTCTAACCACTAGGCTACCTGTCTCTAACTACTAGGCTACCTGCCTCTAACCACTAGGCTACCTGTCTCTAACCACTAGGCTACCTGTCTCTAACCACTAGGCTACCTGTCTCTAACTACTAGGCTACCTGCCTCTAACCACTAGGCTCCCTGCCTCGAACCACTAGGCTCCCTGCCTCGAACCACTAGGCTCCCTGCCTCGAACCACTAGGCTGCCTGCCTCGAACCACTAGGCTCCCTGCCTCGAACCACTAGGCTACCTGTCTCGAACCACTAGGCTACCTGTCTCTAACCACTAGGCTACCTGTCTCTAACTACTAGGCTACCTGCCTCTAACCACTAGGCTACCTGTCTCTAACTACTAGGCTCCCTGCCTCGAACCACTAGGCTCCCTGCCTCGAACCACTAGGCTACCTGTCTCTAACTACTAGGCTACCTGTCTCTAACTACTAGGCTACCTGCCTCTAACCACTAGGCTACCTGTCTCTAACCACTAGGCTACCTGCCTCTAACCACTAGGCTGCCTGCCTCGAACCACTAGGCTCCCTGCCTCGAACCACTAGGCTACCTGTCTCGAACCACTAGGCTACCTGTCTCTAACCACTAGGCTACCTGTCTCTAACTACTAGGCTACCTGTCTCTAACTACTAGGCTACCTGCCTCTAACCACTAGGCTACCTGTCTCTAACTACTAGGCTCCCTGCCTCGAACCACTAGGCTCCCTGCCTCGAACCACTAGGCTACCTGTCTCTAACCACTAGGCTACCTGTCTCTAACTACTAGGCTACCTGCCTCTAACCACTAGGCTACCTGTCTCGAACCACTAGGCTGCCTGCCGCCCCTCTCCTAATAACCTGGAGTAGAATAATAGGATATTAAGTTGTTATGTTGTGCATTTCAGACATCAACATTACACAACATAGAGTGACAGATATTTGATAAGTGGAAAAATAATGTTTTGAAACATTTTCATAATTCTGAGCCGATCAATGTCAGTTAAAGGTTAAAGGTTAAATAAATAAAAAAATATCCTCCTACCTTATACTCAGCCTACCCAACCATGCATATTCACTCTACTAGGTTCATTCATTCATTTATTCATAGTGGGCTATTAATTCTGTAAGAGCAATAGAATTCCAAATAGTTTTGCAGTGTTGTCGATCATGACTTTAGGATGAGCTGCAAACAGAGACAGAGAGAGACAGAGAGAGAGAGATTTTTATTTATTTTATCTTGTGCCCTTTAACGATTTGTACATTGTAAAAACACTGTATATATATAATATGACATTTGTAATGTCTTTATTGTTTTGAAACTTCTGTATGTGTAATGTTTACTGTTAATTTTTTAAAATTGTTTTTCACTTTATATATTCACTTTATATATTATCTACCTCACTTGCTTTGGCAATGTTAACACATGTTTCCCATGCCAATAAAGCCCTTGAATTGAATTGAATTGAGAGAGACAGAGAGAGAGAGACAGGGAGAGAGAGTGACAGAGAGAGAGAGTGACAGAGAGAGAGAGAGTGACAGAGAGAGAGCACACCGCTGCTGTCTGTCTGAATCTTTCTCGAATCCTGGGAAAGTTCCAGGGGCAGGCTGGCTGGCGGAGGGATCTGGCACGCAGGCACTGCGGCTCCAGCCTGGCTGACGCCGGGGTTGTGGCGCTCCGCTCGGCTCGTGGAGGCTCAAGGGCTCCAAGCAAACACGCTCCCCACCTTGCTCTATCCGCGCCACGCTCAACTGGGCAGCCAGACATCACACGCAGGAACAGAGGGAAAGGAATTGCCCCCGTCTTTCACAACAGTGAAGCGCTGTAGTGAATGGACATCACACGGCAGAGGTGAGAGATGAAAAATGTACCTTTTTTAAAGGATATTAATAACTTTGTGTGGGTCTTCTAGGGGTTATTGTAGGCTATCACTTGCAGGAGCATGTTGTTTAAGGGTTCAGTGTAATGGAAAATGGTAAATGATACGGTCATTTTGGGTATTATCAACAGTAAAATACTCTCAAACTTTTTACTGCGGCATACTGTAAAT
Organism: Oncorhynchus masou masou; assembly: GCF_036934945.1. Taxonomy (NCBI): domain Eukaryota; kingdom Metazoa; phylum Chordata; class Actinopteri; order Salmoniformes; family Salmonidae; genus Oncorhynchus; species Oncorhynchus masou. The sequence goes on from NC_088219.1 coordinate 6,981,902, forward strand.
TATGGTGCATTGTGGGAAAATGTTGTGGGTGGGAATGGAATTGCTGTATTTTGAACGGTACTGTAATTCCACCCCGCAGAATACAGTACCATACTGTATTTTTGGAGTGACAAAAACCTTTTGACCACTAGTGGGTGCACGGTATTGTTGATTCTGGCTCATTGACATATCTAGAGGCGTGCTCTACATGTTGCACCCCTGAGTGAGAATGCTGTACCAATTTAACTCCTATATGGTTATAGAGCCCCTTCAATGTGTGTAGGAGACAGATTGTAGTGGCAGCAAGTCTTAAACCTTAAAAGAGTTGAGCATTTAGGCCATGTTGTCACTGCCAGTTTGGAAGCATTTGTTAAGGCCTTTAGAAGTGCCACTGATATAAAACACCAATAATATTAATTCATATACGTTAATGTCTAAAAGCTTTACCTAGCTGCCAAACTGCTCGCACCAATCATATGTCCTTATTACAGTATACCACGTGGGAAATAAAACCCCTCACCTCAATGAATTTCAAACATCCATGAATTCATTCAGATTACTGAAGAATTTGTTTTTTACTGTATTTTACAGTGTGTACTTGCTTTGATACTGTATTAATTTTACAGTAGGTGTGCTGTAATATGAAATACAGCATTTTACTGTATTTGCCTGTAAGCTACTGTCAAATTCACAGTAACCCTTTTACAGTGTAGGTAGGTGAAACAATATCAACATGATGACTGTTGAACAGCATGACAGACATTTTCAAATGTCTGATTAGCTTTATTTTATCTCAAACTTTTTTATTTCACCTTATATTTAATAATGATCTTAGGTTATTGTGTGTTCATAGGAAGTTAATGTGCCGTTTAAAAGCATGGTTAGCTTTTTTGGCTATAGTGGGAAACAACATTGTGAAATAGTAGGACGAAATTGTCATGCATATGTAACCTACTTCTAAGCGGAAAGCGGTTACCTTGTAGCTCTGTGATAGTGTGTAACTGTGCAGGGGGCTGGGGAGGGGACCTCGTCCTCAACATGTCATGTACAAAAGAAAAAAACGTTCTCGTAGTAAAGGGAAACTGGTGTGTTTACCTTCGGGGTTGTGTGCTGATGATAAAGCATTAGGTAATTAAGCCTATCTCAGCCCGTAGACTGAGTGACGCCAGCTTCAGAAAGGAGTCAACGCAGGCAGAGCGGAACAGACGCGCTGGTGCCGCACTGCCGCATTCAAGTGCAGTGGGCGTTGAGCGCCTGAAGTGCGCACCACATTCTGCCAAAATACAAACCCACGCTGTTATTATAGGCTACTTTTCCAACTAACATATAAACTAAATATGTGGTGTCAGATGATTGAATTTCTTAATTGACCGTGACTGACTGAACTGAAGAACAGATAAGAGTTTCTGTCCTGTAGCCGTTCGAACAGAGTGCTGCGCGTCGGCACAGCATAACTCAACTCACGTGTCTGCTGCTGAATTATAGTGATGCTTGCTCACGGCATGTTTGGCATTCCTATGTTCCCCAGGCTAGTACATTATTTATATGTGGTATGGATTTTAATCCAGAAATATCATGATTATCACAATACATTCGTTTTGTTGTCATCTCAGTCCAAGAGAGGTTCATGGTTCATGAAGAGCAACAGATCATAAACAGTAGCCAGGGTTTTTCAGGAGAAAGCGTAGGACTGAAAATCACAAGAATCACTCTTTTACAAGACCACATAAACGACTTCAACTACCGGACTACTCTGTGTAGGCTTCCTTAGACTGTTTTACAATGGAATACATATCCCCTCTTTTTGTATGGGAGGAGAAGGAGAGAGAGAAAGGATGCTGTCACATTAAAGTTGTTTATTTAAAGCAAATATCTGAGTTCTTCCATCTACCAGTACAGTAGCTTATGAATAGCACATTAGGTAATGTTGTAGTCAGCCTGACTACAAGGCAGAGAGGGGGAGCTAGAGAAAGAGAGAGAGAGAGCAAGCTCGAGAGAGAGAGAGAGCTAGAGAGAGAGAGAGAGAGCAAGCTAGAGAGAGAGAGAGTAGGAGAGCAAGCTAGAGAGAGAGAGAGAGAGAGAGAGAGCAAGCTAGAGAGAGAGAGAGCTAGAGAGAGAGAGAGAGAGCAAGCAAGAGAGAGAGAAAGCATGGATCAGAATGTTTCCGTTTCCATGCTGTCTGTCTGTCCGTCCATCTGTGAGTGGTGTGACCTATGCTGTCTGTCTGTCTGTCTGTCTGTCTGTCTGTCTGTCTGTCTGTCTGTCTGTCTGTCTGTCTGTCTGTCTGTCTGTCCGTCCATCTGTGAGTGGTGTGACCTATGCTGTCTGTCTGTCTGTCTGTCTGTCTGTCTGTCTGTCTGTCTGTCTGTCTGTTCGTCCATCTGTGAGTGGTGTGACCTATGCTGGCCAGACTGTGGGGCTCCTCGCTATGAGACAGAGGGATGTACACTGAGTCCAAACTTTGTAGAAGCACCTTTGGCGGCGATTACAGCTGTGAGTCTTTTTTTTGATTGAGTCTCTAAGAGCTTTGCACATCTGGATTGTACAATATTTGCCCATTATTCTTTAAAGAATTCTTCAAGCTCTGTCAAGTTGGTTGTTGATCATTGCTAGACATACATTTTTATGTCTTGCCATAGATTCTCAAGCTGATTTCACTCAAAACTGTAACTAGGCCACTCAGGAACATTCAATGTATTCTTGGTAAGCAACTCCAGTGAAGATTTGGCCTTGTGGTTTAGGTTATTGTCCTGCTGAAAGGTGAATTAGTCTCCCAGTGTCTGTTGGAAAGTAGACTGAACCAGGTTTTCCTCTGGAATTTTGCAGATGGTTATAGCTGTATTCTGTTTCTATTTGTCCTTAAAAACTCCCTTGTCCTTGTCGATGACAAGCAGACCCATAACATGATGCAGCCACCACCATGCTTGAAAATATGAAGAGTGGTACTTAGTGATGTGTTGGATTTGCCCCAAACATAACACTTTATATTCAGGACATAAAGTTAATTTCTTAGCCACATTTTTGCAGTATTACCAAAGTGACTTGTTACAAACAGGAATCATGTTTTTATATTTGATTGTATACAAGCTTCTTTTCACTCTGTCAATTAGGTTAGTATTGTGGAGTAACTACAATGTTGTTGATCCATCCTCATTCTTCTTCTATCAGAGCCATTATACTCTGTAACTGTTTTAAAGTCACCATTGGCCTCATCAAATCAAATCAAAGTTTATTTGTCACGTGCACCGAATACAACAAGTGTAGACCTTACAGTGAAATGCTTACTTACAGGCTCTAACCAATAGTGCAAAGAAGGTATTAGGGGAACAATAGGTAAGTAAAGAAATAAAACAACAGTAAAAAGACAGACTATATACAGTAGTGAGGCTATATACAGTAGAGAGGCTATATATAGTAGAGAGGATATATACAGTAGAGAGGATATATACAGTAGAGAGGCTATATACAGTAGAGAGGCTATATACAGTAGAGAAGCTATAACAGTAGAGAGGGTATATACAGTAGAGAGACTATATACAGTAGAGAGGCTATATACAGTAGAGAGGCTACATACAGTAGAGAGGCTATAAAAGTAGCGAGGCTATATACAGTAGAGAGGCTATATACAGTAGAGAAGCTATAACAGTAGAGAGGCTATAAAAGTAGCGAGGCTACATACAGACACCGGTTAGTTAAGCTGATTGAGGTAGTATGAACATGTAGATATGGTGAAAGTTACTATGCATATATGATGAACAGAGAGTAGCAGCAGTGTAAATGAGGGGTTGGCGGGTGGTGGGACACAATGCAGATAGAAATCCCTGAGCAGTTTCCTTCCTCTCCGGCAACTTCTAAAAACACGTTTTCACTTTGTCATTATGGGGTATTGTGATGTCATTATGGGGTATTGTGATGTCATTATGGGGTATTGTGATGTCATTATGGGGTATTGCGATGTCATTATGGGGCATTGTGTGTAGATGGGTGAGAGAGAAAAAAAATCTATTGAATCGATTTTTGAATTCAGGCTAATGTGGAATAAGTCAGCGGGGTATGAAGACTTTCTGAAGGTCATAGAACATCCCTATAGTCCCCATAGACTGGATTCAGTGTCCTAGTCCTAATTCTCTCCTAAGTCTTCTGTTGTATTTAACCTCTGGTTCATATGACTCACAGCCCCGCTGAACAGCTCTTTGTTTCTGTTAAATTAGCGCCTAATTTCATCTCTCTCTTCTCTGGTCAGATGACTGAAACCTGACCTGCACGAGGAATAACATTCATGACCGGAGGCTACCATTCTGACCAGACCGTATTTCTGCTGAGAGAGAGAGGGAAGAGAGAGAGAGAGAAAAATAAGATATTTGGGATTATTCCAACATTCCCACCTCCGTTCCAGACCTTCCTCCCTACTCCTGGTCTCTTCAGGAAGCACCAACGGAACTAATGAACCCCCGTTTCTGTTTACATAGACTCCACACACTCCTCTTCGAGCTCCATCCCTGATCCCTCGTTCCTGCTCTCCTTTAGCCATCTGGGCAACAGTCCATTCCTCACGCTCCTCTTCTATTCCCCTGTCCCCCCCCCTCTCTCATCACATTCCCTCCCTCTTTCACCCGAAGTGGTGGTTCTCCTCCCTCCCTCCATCCATCTCTACATAGCACCATCCCTCCCTCCATCCATCTCTACATAGCACCACCCATCCATCTCTACATAGCACCCTCCCTCCCTCATCATGCATTCCTCCACCTCCATCACGTCCCTCTTCTCCTTCACCAGCCCTGCAGTGAAGAGGCTTCTGGGATGGAAACAAGGGGATGAAGAGGAGAAGTGGGCAGAGAAGGCTGTGGACTCTCTGGTCAAGAAACTAAAGAAGAAGAAGGGAGCGATGGAGGAGCTGGAGAAGGCCCTCAGCTGTCCCGGACAGCCCAGTGAGTAACCCTGTCTGATCAAATCACATTTTATTTGTCACATGCGTTGGTGTAGACTAACAGTGAAATGCTTACTTACTCAGGGCCTTTCCCAACAATGCAGAGAGAAAGAAAATAGAGACACAATAGAAAAGTAATAACATGTAAAAAAAAAAAAATCACAATGAGTAACGATGACATGGCTATATACACGGGGTACCAGTACCTAGTCAATGATAACTAGGTTATATACAGGAAGTACCAGGTAATAACGTGGCTATATACACGGGGTACCAGTACTGAGTCAATGATAACTAGGTTATATACAGGAAGTACCAGGTAATAACGTGGCTATATACACGGGGTACCAGTACTGAGTCGATGATAACTAGGTTATATACAGGAAGTACCAGGTAATAACGTGGCTATATACACGGGGTACCAGTACTGAGTCGATGATAACTAGGTTATATACAGGAAGTACCAGGTAATAACGTGGCTATATACACGGGGTACCAGTACTGAGTCGATGATAACTAGGTTATATACAGGAAGTACCAGGTAATAACGTGGCTATATACACGGGGTACCAGTACTGAGTCAATGATAACTAGGTTATATACAGGAAGTACCAGGTAATAACGTGGCTATATACACGGGGTACCAGTACTGAGTCAATGATAACTAGGTTATATACAGGAAGTACCAGGTAATAACATGGCTATATACACGGGGTACCAGTACTGAGTCGATGATAACTAGGTTATATACAGGAAGTACCAGGTAATAACGTGGCTATATACACGGGGTACCAGTACTGAGTCGATGATAACTAGGTTATATACAGGAAGTACCATGTAATAACGTGGCTATATACACGGGGTACCAGTACCTAGTCGATGTGCAGGGGTATGAGGTAAGTGAGGTAGATATGAACATAATATTTATGTTATAGGAATAAAGTTAGCGATAGTAAACAGTAGCAGTAGCGTATGTGATCAGTCAAAAAGGTTAGTGGGTAGTTATTGGTTAACTATTTAACTAACTACACCGAACAAAGATATAAAACGCAACATGTCAAATGTTTGGTCCCATGTTTCATGAGCTGAAAATATAAGATCCCAGAAATGTTCCATATGTGAAAAAAGTTTATTTCTCTCAAATGTTGTAAACACAAATTTGTTTACATCCATGTTAGTGAGCATTTCTCCACTGCCAAGATAACAGGTGTGGCATATGAAGAATCTGATTAAACAGCATGACCATTACAGAGGTGCACCTTGTGCTGGGGACAATAAAAGGCCACTCTAAAATGTGCAGTTTTGTCACACCACACAATGCCACAGATGTCTCAAGTTTTGAGGAAGTGTGCAATTGGCATGCTGACTGCAGGAATGTCCACCAGAGCTGGAGAAAAATCCACCAGGGGAAAATGAATGTTAATTTCTCTACCATACAATACAGTAAGCCACCTTCAACCTCGTTTTAGAGAATATGGCAGCACTTCCAACAGGCCTCACAGCCTCAGAGTACATGTAACCACGCCAGCCCAGAACCTCAACATCCGGCTTCTTCCCCTGTGGGATCGTCTGAGACCAGCCACCTGGACAGATGATGAAACTGAGGAGTATTTCTGTCTGTCATAAAGAACTTTTGTGGGGAAAAACTCATTCTGATTGGTTGGGCCTGGCACACTAGTGGGTGGGCCTATGCCCCACCTATGACCGAGTGAAATCCAGGATTAGGGCCTAATGCATTTATTTCAATTGACTGATTTCTTTATTTCCTTACTGAAGCTCTGTAAAATCGTTGAAATTGTTGCATGTTGCATTTATATTTTTGTTCAGTATATTTAGAAGGCTTATGGCTTGGGGGGTAGAAGCTGTTCAGGGTCTTGATAGTTCCAGACTTGGTGCGTTGGTACCGCAGAGAGAAAGGTCTATGAATGGGGTGGCTGGAGTCTTTGACCATTCTTAGGGCCTTCCTCTGACACCGCCTGGTATAGAGGTCCTGGATGGCAGGGAGCTCAGCCTCAGTGATGTACTGGGCCGTACGCACTACCTTCTGTTGCACCTTGCGGTCGGATGCCAAGCAGTTGCCACACCAGCCGGTGATGCAGACAGTCAAGATGCTCTCGATGGTGCCGCTGTAAAACATTTTGAGGAGCTGAGGGGCCCCATGCCAAATCTTTTCAGCCTCCTGAGGGGGAAGAGGCTTTGTCGTGCCCTCTTCACTGCTGTGTTGGTGTGTTTGGACCATGATAGATCCTTAGTGATGTGGACACAGAGAAACTTCAAGCTCTCGACTCGCTCCACTACAGCCCTGTCGATGTAAATGGGGGTCTGCTCGACCCCTCAGCTCCTTGGTCTTGCTGACGTTGAGGGAGAGGTTGTTATCCGGGCACCACACTGCTAGGTCTCTGACCTCCTCCCTATAGGTTGTCTCATCACCGTCAGTGATCAGACCTACCACTGTTATGTCGTCAACAGACTTAATGATGGTGTTGGTGTTGTGCTTGGCCACGCAGTCGTGGGTGATCAGTGAGTACAGGAGGGGACTGAGCACTCACCCCTGAGAGGCCTCCGTGTTAAGGGTCAGTGTGGCGGATGTGTTGTAGGCTTGTGTCACTGGGTAGCTCGCGTCTGCGTTTCCCTTTGTAACCCGTGATATTTTGCAAGCCCTGCCACATCCAACGAGTGTCAGAGCCGGTGTAGTAGGATTCAATCTTAGTCCTGTATTGATGTTTTGTATGTCTTATAAACATCCGGGTTCGTGTCCCACACTTTGAAAGCGACAGGTCTAGCCTTTACCTCAGTACGAATGTTGCCTGCTATCCATGGCTTCTGGTTGGGATATGTACGTACGGTCACTGTGGGGATGACTTTGTCGATACACTTATTACTGAAGCCAGTAACTGATGTGCCTGTTTGAGTTTTTATTGGTAAGTATGAATCAGGAGGATAGAGTTATGGTCAGTTATGCCAAATGGAGGGTGAGTGAGAGCTTTGTATACATCTCTATTTTTGGAGTAAAGGTAGAGTTTTTTTCGCCTCCAGTTGCACATGTGGTAGAAATGAGACAAGACGGATTTCAGTTTTCCTGCATTGAAATTACCGACCACTAGGAGTGCTGCCTCTGCATGTGCATATTCTTGTTTGTTTATGGTCCTATACAGCTCATCGAGTGCCGTCTTAGTGCCAGCATCGGTTTGTGGTGGTAAATCAACAGCAACGAAAAATATAGATGAAAACTCTTCTCGGTAAATAGTATAGTCTACAGCTTATCAATGAGGTATTCTGTCTGAGGTGAGCAGAGATCCTTAATGTTAGAGATGTTAGACCCCCCCTTGTAATAATGCCGTTCTGTCCCACCGATGGACAGAAATAAAAACAGCTAGATGTATATTATCCATGTCCTTGTTTAGCCACGACTCCCAGGAAGCGTAGGATGTTACAATTCTTCAGGTCCAGTTCATAGGATGGTCTCGAACGGATCAGTTCGACTACAGAGGGGCTTTATTTACCCTATTATATTATATTTACTTTATTTATTATTTATGCGTCACCATAGTTTCATCAGGGCGGCCGCACGTCGGCCTCTATGTCGCCCATCTCTTTTCGCTTCCGGGCCTCGGGGATTTTAGGGCCTGGATTGGGATGAGCAGGAAGTCCTGCGTTGTCGACCTGTTGAAAGTAGAAATGTTCATCCAAATGGAGGTTAGTGATCTCTGTTCTGATGTCCAGAAGATCTTTTCATCACAGGAAACGATGACGGGAACATTATGTAAAAAATAAAACATTTTTAAAGTTATGAGGAGCAAAAAAAATATCAGAACTGGTCAGGAGCACGTAAAACAGTCGCTGTGTGTGTGTGTGTGACCAGATAAAGAGTGTTTATCCAGAGATTATGTCACAGCTAGGACCAGGAAACACATCACTCCCCAGTGTCCATAACAGACAGGAAGTACACATCTATAGGAACCAACCTGTTCCAAAACTGTTCCCTTTTTTGTAGCTTATTCTGAAGCACCTCTGATCCAATCTCTCTCTCTCTACCTCCTCCAACAGGTAAGTGTGTGACCATCCCTCGGTCTCTGGACGGTCGTCTCCAGGTGTCTCACAGGAAGGGTCTCCCCCACGTTATCTACTGCAGAGTGTGGAGGTGGCCCGACCTACAGTCTCATCACGAACTCAAGGCCTTGGAGTGCTGTGAATTCGCCTTCGGATCCAAACAGAAAGACATCTGTATCAACCCCTACCACTACAGACGGGTAGAGACACCAGGTATGTAACTATAGTAACCCCTACCACTACAGACGGGTAGAGACACCAGGTATGTAACTATAGTAACCCCTACCACTACAGACGGGTAGAGACACCAGGTATGAAGCTATATTAACCCCTACCACTACAGACGGGTAGAGACACCAGGTATGAAGCTATATTAACCTCTACAGACAGGTAGAGACACTAGGTATGAAGCTATATTAACCACTACAGACAGGTAGAGACACCAGGTATGAAGCTATATTAACCCCTACAGACAGGTAGAGACACCAGGTATGAAGCTATATTAACCACTACAGACAGGTAGAGACACCAGGTATGAAGCTATATTAACCACTACAGACAGGTAGAGACACCAGGTATGAAGCTATATTAACCACTACAGACCGGTAGAGACACCAGGTATGAAGCTATATTAACCCCTACAGACAGGTAGAGACACCAGGTATGAAGCTATATTAACCCCTACAGACAGGTAGAGACACTAGGTATGAAGCTATATTAACCCCTACAGACAGGTAGAGACACCAGGTATGAAGCTATATTAACCCCTACAGACAGGTAGAGACACCAGGTATGAAGCTATATTAACCCCTACAGACAGGTAGAGACACCAGGTATGAAGCTATATTAACCCCTACAGACAGGTAGAGACACCAGGTATGAAGCTATATTAACCCCTACAGACAGGTAGAGACACCAGGTATGAAGCTATATTAACCCCTACAGACAGGTAGAGACACCAGGTATGAAGCTATATTAACCCCTACAGACAGGTAGAGACACAAGGTATGAAGCTATATTAACCCCTACAGACAGGTAGAGACACCAGGTATGAAGCTATATTAACCCCTACAGACAGGTAGAGACACCAGGTATGAAGCTATATTAACCCCGACAGACAGGTAGAGACACCAGGTATGAAGCTATATTAACCCCTACAGACAGGTAGAGACACCAGGTATGAAGCTATATTAACCCCTACAGACAGGTAGAGACACCAGGTATGAAGCTATATTAACCCCTACAGACAGGTAGAGACACCAGGTATGAAGCTATATTAACCCCTACAGACAGGTAGAGACACCAGGTATGAAGCTATATTAACCCCCACAGACAGGTAGAGACACCAGGTATGAAGCTATATTAACCCCTACAGACAGGTAGAGACACCAGGTATGAAGCTATATTAACCCCTACAGACAGGTGGAGACACCAGGTATGAAGCTATATTAACCCCTACAGACAGGTAGAGACACCAGGTATGAAGCTATATTAACCCCTACAGACAGGTAGAGACACCAGGTATGAAGCTATATTAACCCCTACAGACAGGTAGAGACACCAGGTGTGAAGCTATATTAACCCCTACAGACAGGTAGAGACACCAGGTATGAAGCTATATTAACCCCTACAGACAGGTAGAGACACCAGGTGTGAAGCTATATTAACCCCTACAGACAGGTAGAGACACCAGGTATGAAGCTATATTAACCCCTACAGACAGGTAGAGACACCAGGTATGAAGCTATATTAACCCCTACAGACATGTAGAGACACCAGGTATGAAGCTATATTAACCTCTACAGACAGGTAGAGACACCAGGTATGAAGCTATATTAACCCCTACAGACAGGTAGAGACACCAGGTATGAAGCTATATTAACCCCTACAGACAGGTGGAGACACCAGGTATGAAGCTATATTAACCCCTACAGACAGGTAGAGACACCAGGTGTATTACAATACGGGATGATATAATATGTCACACGTAGCCTAGA